>NW_020837948.1:11352719-11710787 GCF_003676395.1 Aethalodelphis obliquidens
TCCTCCCTCTGCTATATTTTGGAAGAGTTTGAGAAGGATAGGTGTTAGCTCTTCTCTAAATGTTTGATAGAATTCGCCTGTGAAGCCATCTGGTCCTGGGCTTTTGTTTGTTGGAAGATTTTTAATAGCAGTCTCTTTTTCAGTGCTTGTGATTGGTCTGTTCATATTTTCTATTTCTTCCTGATTCAGTCTTGGCAGGTTGTGCATTTCTAAGAATTTGTCCATTTCTTCCAGATTGTCCATTTTATTGGCATAGAGTTGCTTGTAGTAATCTCTCATGATCTTTTGTATTTCTGCAGTGTCAGTTGTTACTTCTTCTTTTTCATTTCTAATTCTATTGATTTGAGTCTTCTCCCTTTTTTTCTTGATGAGTCTGGCTAAAGGTTTATCCATTTTGTTTATCTTCTTAAAGAACCAGCTTTTAGTTTTATTGATCTTTGCTATTGTTTCCTTCATTTCTTTTTCATTTATTTCTGATCTGATTTTTATGATTTCTTTCCTTCTGCTAACTTTGGGGGTTTTTTGTTCTTCTTTCTCTAATTGCTTTAGGTGCAAGGTTAGGTTGTTTATTCGAGATGTTTCCTGCTTCTTAAGGTGGGCTTGTATTGCTATAAACTTCCCCCTTAGAACTGCTTTTGCTGCATCCCATAGGTTTTGGGTCGTCGTGTCTCCGTTGTCATTTGTTCTAGGTATTTTTTCATTTCCTCTTTGATTTCTTCAGTGATCACTTCGTTATTAAGTAGTGTATTGTTTAGCCTCCATGTGTTTGTATTTTTTACAGATCTTTTCCTGTAATTGATATCTAGTCTCATGGCGTTGTGGTCAGAAAAGATACTTGATACAATTTCAATTTTCTTAAATTTACCAAGGCTTGATTTGTGACCTAAGATATGATCTATCCTGGAGAATGTTCCATGAGCACTTGAGAAAAATGTGTATTCTGTTGTTTTTGGATGGAGTGTCCTATAAATATCAATTAAGTCCATCTTGTTTAATGTATCATTTAAAGCTTGTGTTTCCTTACTTATTTTCATTTTGGATGATCTGTCCATGGGTGAAAGTGGGGTGTTTAAGTCCCCTACTATGAATGTGTTACTGTCGATTTCCCCTTTTATGGCTGTTAGTATTTGCCTTATGTATTGAGGTGCTCCTATGTTGGGTGCATAAATATTTACAATTGTTATATGTTCTTCTTGGATCGATCCCTTGATCATTATGTAGTGTCCTTCTTTGTCTCTTTTAATAGTCCTTATTTTAAAGTCTATTTTGTCTGATATGAGAATTGCTACTCCAGCTTTCTTTTGGCTTCCATTTGCATGGAATATGTTTTTCCATCCCCTTACTTTCAGTCTGTATGTGTCTCTAGGTCTGAAGTGGGTCTCTTGTAGACAGCATATATAAGGGTCTTGTTTTTGTATCCATTCAGCTAATCTGTGTCTTTTGGTGGGAGCATTTAGTCCATTTACATTTAAGGTAATTATCGATATGTATGTTCCTATTCCCATTTTCTTAATTGTTTTGGGTTCGTTATTATAGGTCTTTTCCTTCTCTTGTGTTTCTTGCCTAGAGAAGATCCTTTAGCATTTGTTGTAAAGCTGGTTTGGTGGTGCTGAACTCTCTCAGCTTTTGCTTGTCTGTAAAGGTTTTAATTTCTCCATCAAATCTGAATGAGATCCTTGCTGGTTAGAGTAGTCTTGGCTGCATGTTTTTTTCCTTCATCACTTTCAGTATGTCCTGCCACTCCCTTCTGGCTTGTAGGGTTTCTGCTGAGAGATCAGCTGTTAACCTTATGGGGATTCCCTTATGTGTTATTTGTTGTTTTTCCCTTGCTGCTTTTAATATGCTTTCTTTGTATTTAATTTTTGACAGTTTGATTAATATGTGTCTTGGCATATTTCTCCTTGTATTTATCTTGTATGGGACTCTCTGTGCTTCCTGGACTTGATTAACTATTTCCTTTCCCATATTAGGGAAGTTTTCAACTATAATCTCTTCAAATATTTTCTCAGTCCCTTTCTTTTTCTCTTCTTCTTCTGGAACCCCTATAATTCGAATGTTGGTGCATTTAATGTTGTCCCAGAGGTCTCTGAGACTGTCCTCAGTTCTTTTCATTCTTTTTTCTTTATTCTGCTCTGCAGTAGTTATTTCCACTCTTTTATCTTCCAGGTCACTTATCCGTTCTTCTGCCTCAGTTATTCTGCTATTGATCCCATCTAGAGTACTTTTAATTTCATTTATTGTGTTGTTCATCGTTGCTTGTTTCATCTTTAGTTCTTCTAGGTCCTTGTTAACTGATTCTTGCATTTTGTCCAATCTATTGTCCATTCTATCTCCAAGATTTCGGATCAACCTTACTATCATTATTCTGAATTCTCTTCCAGGTAGACTGCCTATTTCCTCTTCATTTGTTAGGTCTGGTGCATTTTTATCTTGCTCCTTTATCTGCTGTGTGTTTTTCTGTCTTCTCATTTTGCTTATCTTACTGTGTTTGGGGTCTCCTTTTTGCAGGCTGCAGGTTTGTAGTTCCTCCTGTTTTTGATGTCTGTCTCCAGTGGCTAAGGTTGGTTCAGTGGGTTGTGTAGGCTTCCTGGTGGAGGGGGCTAGTGCCTGTGTTGTGGTGGATGAGGCTGGATCTTGTCTCTCTAGTGGGCAGGTTCACGTCTGGTGGTGTGTTTGGGGGTGTCTGTGGCCTTATTATGATTTTAGGCAGCCTCTCTGCTAATGGGTGGGGTTGTGTTCCTGTTTTGCTAGTTGTTTGGCATAGGTTTTCCAGCACTGTGGCTTGCTGGTCGTTGAGTGAAGCTGGGTGCTGGTGTTAAGATGGAGGTCTCTGGGAGATTTTCGCCGTTTGATATTATGTGGAGCTGGGAGGTCTCTTGTTGATCAGTGTCCTGAAGTTGGCTGTCCTACCTCAGAGGCAGAGCCCTGCTTCCTGGCTGGAGCACCAAAAGCTTTTCATCACAGGCTCAGGATAAAAGGGAGAAAAAGTAGAGGGAATTAGTAGAAGTATGAGGAAAGAAAGAAGGAAAGGAGGGTAGGAAGGAAGGAAGAAAGAAAGAAAGAAGCAAAGAAGGAAAGAAGGCAAGAAGGAAAGAAAGGAGGGAGGGAGGGAGGAAGGAAGGAAGGAGGGAAAGAAGGAAAAAAGACAGAAAGAAAGAAGATACAGTAAAAATAAAATAAAGTATAATAAAGTTATTGAATTAAAAACTTCTTATTTAGAAAAAAAAAAAAAGGGGACGGAAAGAACCTTAGGACAAATGTTGGAAGCAAAGCTATACAGACAAAATCTTACACAGAAGCATACACATACACTCTCACTAAAAGAGGTCAATGGGGAAAAATCCTAAATCTTGCTGTCAGAGACCACCTCCTCAATTTGGGATGATTCGTTGTCTAAAGGAGGGAAGGAAGGACGGAAAGAAAGAAAGAAAGTAAAGTATAATAAGTTTATTAAAATTAATTATTAAGAAAAAAAATTAAAAAAAAAAAACATGGACGGATAGAACCCTAGGACAAATGGTGGAAGCAAAAGACTATACAGACAAGATCTCACAGAGAAGCATACACATACACATTCACAAAAAGAGGAAAGGGGAAAAAATCATAGATCTTGCTCCTAAAGTCCACTTCCTTAATTTGGGATGATTGGTTGTCTATTCAGGTATTCCACAGATG
Organism: Aethalodelphis obliquidens; assembly: GCF_003676395.1. Classification (NCBI taxonomy): domain Eukaryota; kingdom Metazoa; phylum Chordata; class Mammalia; order Artiodactyla; family Delphinidae; genus Aethalodelphis; species Aethalodelphis obliquidens. Next base: position 11,356,395 of record NW_020837948.1, read on the forward strand.
CAGGGTACATCAAGTTGATTGTGGAGCTTTAATCCGCTGCTTCTGAGGCTGCTGGGAGAGATTTCCCTTTCTCTTCTTTGTTCTCACAGCTCCCAGGGCTAAGCTTTGGATTTGGCCCTGCCACTGCGTGTAGATCGCTGGAGGGCGTCTGTTTTTTGCTCAGACAGGATGGGGTTAAAAAAGCCGCTGACTGGGGGCTCTGGCGCACTCAGGCCGGCGGGGACGGAGGGGCACAGAGTGCGGGGCGGGCCTGCGGTGGCAAAGGCCGGCGTGACTTTGCACCAGCCTGAGGCGCGCTGTGCGCTCTCCCGGGGAAGTTGTCCCTGGATCCCGGGAACCCGGCAGTGGCGGGCTGCACAGGCTCCGCGGAAGAGGGGTGTGGAGAGTGACCTGTGCTCGCACACAGGCCCCTCGGTGGCGGCAGCAGCAGCCTTAACGTCTGCCGCCCGCTTCTGGGGTCCGCGCTTTTAGCCGCGGCTCGCGCCCGTCTCTGGATTCCGCGCTTTCAGCCGCGGCTCGCGCCCGTCTCTGGATTCCGCGCTTTCAGCCGCGGCTCGCGCCCGTCTCTGGGGTCCGCGCTTTCAGCCGCGGCTCGCGCCCGTCTCTGGGGTTCGCGCTTTTAGCCGCGGCTCGCGCCCGTCTCTGGAGTTCCTTTAAGCAGCGTTCTTAAACCCCTCTCCTCACGCCCCAGGAAACAAAGAGGGAAGGAAAAGTCTCCTGCCTCTTCTGCAGGTGCAGGCTTTTCCCCGGACTCCCTCCCGGCTAGCTGTGGTGCACTAACCCCTTCAGGCTTTGTTCAAGCCGCCAACCCCAGTCCTCTCCCTGCGCTCCGGCCTCAGCTCGCAGCCCCGCCCGCCCCGGCGGGTGAGCAGACAAGCCTCTCGGGCTGGTGAGTGCCGGTCGGCACCGATCCTCTGTGCGGGAATCTCCCCGCTTTGCCCTCCGCACCCGTTGCTGTGCACTCCTCCGCAGCTTCGAAGCTCCCCCCTCCGCCTCCCACAGTCTCCGCCCGCGAAGGGGCTTCCTAGAGTGTGGAAACTTTTCCTCCTTCACAGCTCCCTCCCACTGGTGCAGGTGCCGTCCCTATTCTTTTGTCTCTGTTTTTTCTTTTGCCCTACCCAGGTACGTGGGGAGTTTCTTGCCTTTTGGGAGGTCTGAGGTCTTCTGCCAGCCTTCAGTAGGTGTTCTGTAGGAGTTGTTCCACGTGTAGATGTATTTCTGGTGTATCTGTGGGGAGGAAGATGATCTCCGCGTCTTACTCTTCCGCCATCTTCCGCCTTCCCAGTATTTTATTTTTAAAATAAAAATTTTCAAACAAAAATATGAGCAAACTTTTTCTAAAACTACTGCTATATGCTTATACATAAATAGGTTCTGTTTTAACATGAAGGCATATAAAAAAATGCTTTCAGTAATGTTGGGAAAAACTATCAAAGGTTCCTTTCTTGTTTTGCTGGGTTCTAAGCACAACAGATTGGAAGCCATTGAAGATATTTTGTAATAGAAAACATTTGAAGTTTGCTAAAAATTTCTCATCTAATACTTTAGTAAATCCATATTGTGAATGTTTAGTTGTTGGCTTAGAAAATTAATTCTTCATAACAAACTCATAGAATACAGCTAATCACCAATTAGATTATCATAACTTTTCCTACCACATGGAATATTTTTCCCTTAATTTACCATATGATAAAAAAATATTTTTTATAGTTAACTAACAAAAACAGGAAGTATAGCATTCTGACATTTGTTTGAAACTTGATTTTACATTAAAAATATTCCCTATAGCTTCAAGATAGAAGATTGTTCATGTTGATGTTTCTTTTTCCAAAAAGTGTGATCTTGCATTTTATATAAATCCTGTGTACTAGTGTGGACACTCTATTTGTAGTGACTAGTTAATCGAGTATTAATATTTCTATCTAGAATCAAGAAAGTATGTGGATCTCATGGTAAAATATATTCTAGGACATGCTCCTCTTTAAACACTTAATTAAAATTTGATTGTGTTTTTCTTTTAGGAATATTGTTATATTATATGTAACTACTGTCTTTATCATTTGCATAACTTGTGAACAATGGAGTGAGATGAGGGAGAAAAGAAAGGGGAAGATTGTTCTGCCTTCATTGGTTCATCCCTCACCTCTGGGCTGTGTAAAAAGAGAGAATCCTTAAAGAAGTTGAAGGGTAGTGAGGATCTTTTTTGGAAAGTGTTGCCCATGAACTAGAGTGTAGGAGGGGGAACAAAAGAAGTGGAGCCCAACCCAGATCTGAAGACTCTCTGCTCTGCATTTCCAGAGTTTGAAAGGCAAAAGATACATGAGTTTCCCACCTCCCAAGAGAGGACCCCACAGAAAGGAGATGGGTTGGGTGTTCTTGAAAAGAGCTCTTGCCACATGGATTCCTGTAGGGTGGGTGATCCTAGCCTGGGGATAAACTGTCAGAAAACTGGGGCTGTTGAGAGACTTACAAGTGGTCAGATAGAGGAGGTATCCCTGGGCTCAGCGGTGAGAAGTGAGAGACCTCAGCATTGAGGTTTCCCAAAATATCAGTAAAAGTATTAGGCTTTGTAGCCACCATGCCCAGAGGGCACTGATGCCAGAATCATTCATTCAGAAAAATATTTATTGAGTTCCTAGCACACTACTAGACCCTGGGGAAAGAGTAGTGAACAAGCGGATAAAAATCCTTTCTCTCATGCAGGTTACATTGTAAAAACAAGGGACAAACAGTAAACAAGTAAAAATCTACACCATGTCTGTCAGATGTGAAAAAGCCATCAGAAAATCAAAGCTGGGTGAGAATGAGGGTGTGAAGGAGGTGAGGGGAAAACCATGGCTGTGAGGGGAGGTGGATGCCTGACAGGGACCAGCAAGTGCAGTGGCTCTGAAGCAGGGGCATGCCTGAGGGATGGAGAGAATGTTAAAGAGGCCAGTGTGACTGGAGCACAGGGGTAAGGAGGACCGTGACTAGGAAGTGACAGGTTTAGAGATGCAGTCTGGTGCCAGATTTTGTGGGGCTTTGCAGGCCCAGGTAAGTACTTTGGACTTTAATTTGAGTTCTCAAAATGAGAGTCAATGGAGAGTTCTGAGCAGAGGAGTGAAATATTCTGACCTCCATTTAAAAAGATTTGCTCTGGCTGCTGGGTGGTTAAAAAGATGATAAGGGAACATGTGGATGCAGGGAGAGCAATTAAAAAGCTATTGCAGTAGTGTGAGTTTTGATGATAGCTTAGACCAGGAGTTTATTGGTAAACGTGATAAGAAATGGTTGAATTTCATGTATTTTGAAGGTTGAACCAACAGAATTTGTTGAGGGTCACTTGTGAGCTGGGGAAACAAAAGAATTGAGTAGTTCCAAGGTTTTCCGAAGGGAGGTCACACAGTTCCCATTAACTGAGATGGAGAACATCTGTGGGGGGTACATAGTTGGGTGGGGGGGTAGATACCATGACCTCAGCTTTAGATGGTTAATTTGAGACACCTATTAGACATTCAGGTAGCCATTTGTAGTTGCATATATGGGTTAAGGTCCAGAGCAAGGTCGAGGCTCACAATATAAATTTGGGAGTCTTCAGCTTGTAGCTGATGTTTAAAGCCACGAGAATAGATAGATCATAAAGGGAGCATTTTGATAGAGAAGAATCCAAGGGCTGAGCCCTAGAACATTTCAACACTTAGAGGTCCAGGAGATGAGAAAGAACCAGCAAAGGAGACTGAGAAGGAAAAATCTGTGAGATAACATCTCCACCAACCAAGTAAAATCTTTGTTACCAGTACCTGTCCTCTCTCCTCCCCACTACAGCATTGAAAGAACTCTTAATAGCTGCTGTCTTGGGAGGGAGGAATAGGAAAATAGAAGGAAAAAAGACAACCACATCTCCACTGCTGAAGGCTTCTAAGCTTCTGCAGGCTCAAACTGGGAAGGAGGAAAAGCTTTAACTGGATGAGAAATTAGAACTATGTGGTTTGTTGCATTTGAGCAGACATTTTGTTCATCTAAAAAGGGTAGGAAAACCTAAGGGAGCTGCCTGAAATTTCCTAGGGTCAAGAAAGAACTGGTCAAAAGAAAATGTGCAAAATGGCAGTGGGAGAAATAAAAAGTTACTTTCTGCTTGCACCCTTATGGTTTCAAATACTCATTACCACATATTTTCTCAGTTTATTTGAAAACATTTCAACTTCATGACTTACAGTTGTAAGTCTGCAGGCAAACATTTAACTTTTGCATAAATCATCAGACAGATCCTGTGAGTAATTTAAAGAAAAGTGAATTTCAAACATGAAGGTCTTTCAGAATCTCAGTGAAGACCCCTGAGGTGCTTCAGTGTCCTTGAGAATTGTCCAGATTACTTCCTGTGGATAAGCAACAATTCTGTCTTGTACTGTAAAGCAGTCATTCAATATGTTGTGCAAATGTGTCTGTGCTCTGTCAGCCCAGAGTGTGACCCCAGTGAGGTCCAATCAGTCTTGGTGAGTTTTCCCAGTCAGCCATTTTGAATTTGCCACTTTGCACACAGAATGCTAGTGGATGAGTTGTTGGATTTATGCAACTCCATCACCTCCTTGAGCAAATCAAATTGTGTGCTTTACAGGCTGAGTGAGCCTTAGGAGTGACCCCTGCATACTTACACCTACACAATCCAATCTGTGCACAAACACAGATATGTCTGTGCAGTTCAGTGTATGTACAGTTACATATTGAATTTAAACTGGATATATATGAATGAAATCTATCAGGGGAATAAGGAAATCAGCCAAACCCAGGAAAATACAACTGTAACAATTCAAAGATTAACTTTTTTTAATAAGAATTGCATATAGTATGTGTCTTAGTAACTGGGCATACCATTTTTGTTGAATTTATTTCCTTTTATGGCGATAAGTATGAAAAGCACAGAGGCTAATGAATATTTATATAATAATTCTATAATGGAAGGTAGGACACATTTTCACTTAATGCCATTTATTTAGAAAATACAAAATAAATGCCTTGATGCATCATCAAATTATTGATGAAAGATCAAGATTTCTTAAATTAAGATTCCTACTACATTATGCCAAAATACATTTAAAAATCCCAAGGGTTTTATGATTATGTCTTAATGTACTGATGTTTAAAAGAAAAAATGGGAACAGAAAATATTAAATGCTTGCATCTTTGCCAAGTCCAAATGGTTATAGTGAATTTAACTTTGGAATTTCCTGACTTTTATGTTGTTAAAATTGTAGGTTTTACTCAACATTAAAAGAGCCTTTCAATTTAATTTTTCTATATTAAAATTTTTAAGATAATTATGGAGGGCAGAGAAAATTGGAAGAAAGAAAGATTTTAGAAGACATGGTTTAAACAGTTCATCACTCAATTGTTAGAAATATTCTTTTACAGAAGCTCAATGTCATCCTTTTAAGCCTTTAGTATTTTGCAGCCTGTAAATAATTTGGTCTTATTTGTCTTGGACTAACAAAAGGTAACAAAATATTGCCACCCTGAGTAAATAAAAAAAAAAAAAAAGAAAAAATAGGAAGAAAAGGAAAAACCACAGCTGGTAAATAGCTACACTTCCCAAGAGATATCATTTGGGGATGCAGACCAAAAATTTAAACTCATATTGTTTGACTATGTTATCAGAAATTTTCATGTATTTTGAAATACAAATAGCTCTCCAATTGTTGTTGCAGTCTTAAAAACACTCTGATAGAATTGCCTCTTGCTGCCATTACTTCATGCCTGAGTTACTCCAAATTAGTATTTAGAAAGATGCACTCTTGGTTTCAGGCCAAAAAGGAACCATGCATTACATTGCTACAGTCATAGAAGAAAATGCTATTATTTTGCCTAAGCGGACAAAAAACCTTTTAATTTAAAAGGTTCCTTTACCGCCTATTAATGTTATCACACAGAGTATTTTAAATATACTTCCCTATAACTAGAGAAAAAGGGACAAAGAAGGTATATATAGTCATACTATAGTAAAACCCTGAAATAACACAAAAATATTGATATTACGTAGTAGATAACAAGCTTTAGTCCTCCATACATTGGATGTACAGTGGATCGTAGTGTTTTCCATGATCCTAAAAAAATATCCTTTCCTTTCTGTCTTTCCCTTGAGCCACTGCCCTTTCTTTTTCTTCCTTTCACATCACACTTAGGGATTATCTACAGTCATTCTTTGTTTCTTCTGACTTACTCTAGAACCCATTGTAACCTAGAGAATATCCCTACCAGTCAAATGAAACTAATTTCAGCCAGCTCACTAGGTGGACTTTCTCCATTTCTTATGTTACCTGACATTCCTGCCCGCCGCCCCCGCCAAAAAAAAAAACCAACAACAACATCTATACGCAGTTGGCTCCCAGAAACAGAACCTAGATCTCTCCCGAGCTTCCCACCTTTGTATGCAGCTGCGTACCAGACATGTATGCTTTGGATGCCCCCCAGTTATCTCAAACTCTCTGTGTGTACCTTTACCAGCATTTCTCAAGTCCCTTGTCTCAGTGATTGGCCCAACTACCCACTTTCTAGCCCAAGGCATAAATCTGGATAGCACTCTTAATACCTCTCTTTCCTGATACAACCATTTTCTCACCAAGAATTTAGATGGATTCCACATCTTAAATATATTTTGAATCCATCCGCTTCACTCTGCCTTTATCACCATGGTCTCTTTTCTGGATTACTGAGACAGCTTTCTTTGAGGTCTCCCTATCTCCTACTTGTTCTTCTCAATCTTTTTTCCACATTGCAGCCACGATGGTTTTTCTAGAACACAGATTTGGTCATATCCCTCCTTAGTCTCCTGTTCTCGAGACAGAGTTTCTGCATGTCATCCTCTGCTTACATCTCTAGGCTTGTTTCTTTCTATGCAGTCTGTGATTCAGACACATTAACTTTTACTTGTTCTTCAAGTCGTGCACTTTGTTGCCTTGTCTTTGTGCCCTCTTCTCTCTGCTTGGATAACAATACTCTGTTTCATTTTTGTAGCCTGTTTTAGATCTATTTGCCTGTTATGTTTCAGTTTAACTGTCACTTTCCTGTGTAAGTCTCTCCTGACCTGTTTTGCCTCTGCATTCCCTTGTCACCCTGCACTACTCCTGCTTTAGTATTTATCACACCGTATTGTCATCAGGGATAATTCTGATCTCCTGCCCATCACAGCCAGCTTCTGGGGAAGGAGTCCAGCAAACCCCTGGTTTCAGCTGTAGTTACAGCTTAGCAATTCTATTTCTGGTCCAAGGAAATTTTCATCTTGTATTTTGAAACCAGCTGGCTCTTTTTGTTTTGTCTTTTTTGTATATTATTTGTCATTGTTCCGTGTTTGGAGCAGAAGTGGAGTACCGACAAATCCTGACTAGAAGTTAAAGTCTGCATGATTAATAAGCTGTCCAGGTGATTCTTATGCACATTAAAGTTTTGTAACATCTGTGCTCTATTTTATTCTATAGACTGAAGCTATTTGACATGAACTTATTCAACCTCAGATTCCCTTTATTACTACATCCTCATTTTCCATTTTCTCTGCCTTTGATGAAGTGTCTTCCCATCTTTCCAGAGTAGAATGTTCTAGCTCCATGCTTAATTCCATCACCTTTCTAGACTCCTTTTAACTCTTGCTATTAATAAATTCATTTTCTAGCTTGCATCTCTTCTCTTTCCTGACTCTTACCCTTTTTTTTTTTTTTTTTTTTTTTGCGGTATGCGGGCCTCTCACCGTTGTGGCCTCTCCCGCTGCGGAGCACAGGCTCTGGACGCGCAGGCTCAGCGGCCATGGCTCACGGGCCCAGCCACTCCGCGGCATGTGGGATCCTCCAGGACCGGGGCACAAACCCGTGTCCCCTGAATTGGCAGGCGGACTCTCAACCACCGCGCCATCAGGGAAACCCCTGACTCTTACTCTTTACCTACAATCAAGGCCATCCTAAACCACATTAACACAAAAGCTCTCTCCTCCATCTCTTTGGTCACATCTCACTATACCATTTTTTTCTGACTTTCTTCACTACAGTCGCCTAAAAGCTTAGTTTGTACCAGCAATCTTAAGTTCCTTAGCACCTGTTTCTTATCCTTTCGTAAAATTACCTTTATTCTCTTGAATCCCTCATAGCATTCGCTATTCTTGATTACCCTGTTTCTTCTTAAATATAATTCCTTGGTGTATTAGTTTCCTATCGCTGCTGTAACATATTGCTATAAACTTAGTGGCTTAAAACAACATGGATTTATTATCTTACATTCTGGAGATCAGAAGTTTAAAATGGATCTCACTGGGCTGAAATCAAGGTGGTGACAGGACTGCATTTCTTCTGGCGTACCTAGAGGGGAATCCATTGTCTTGACTTTTCCAGCCTCTGGAAGCTGACCTCATACCTTGGCTAGTGGCCTCCATTCTCTTCAAATCTAGCAGTGTGACATCTTCAAACCTCTCACTGAATCTGACATTTCTGCCACCCTCTTCCATTCAAATGGACCTTTGATTATGTTGCAGCCAGGACGAGATAATCCACAGTCCTCTCCCCATTGCAGGACCAATCAATTAATAATCTTAATTCCCCTTTGTCATGTAAACTAACATATTCACAGGTCTCCAGGATTGGGGCTCTGATGTCATTGGTGGGCTATTATTCTACCTACCACACTTGACTTGATTAAAATTTAAATAGGCTTTCAATAATTCTGGTGACCTTTTTACTTTTTCTTTATTCTCGCTTGATTTTCTTCCTTCAAGTGAATATACCTCCTTTGTAACTATCTTTAACACCCTCTCTTATGTTCTCTTCTCTTTCCTTTATATTCTCATCTCACTGATTATATTCACATTGATGGTTTCAACTGTCTTTATCCATAGATAGATGCCAATAACTTTCTAAAGATTTAGCCTGAATTTTCAGCTGCTTTCTACATATTATTAGCTTGAAATGTTAATGCTGAAACCATCAACTTTGCCAAAAATATAGTTTCTTTACTTCACTAACTTTATTAATATTAGCTCAGTAATGAAGCCTTATTGTTCCTTTCCCATACTCTCGCTTTGATTTCAGGGTCTATATTCATTTCATTTATTCTTTCTTTTTTTTAAAACATTTTTATTGGAGTATAATTGCTTTACAATGGTATGTTAGTTTCTGCTTTATAACAAAGTGAACCAGCTATACATATACATACATACCCATATCTCCTGCCTCTTACGTCTCCCTCCCACCTTCCCTATCCCACCCACATAGGTGGTCACAAAGCACGGAGCTGATCTCTCTGTGCTATGCGGCTGCTTCCCACTAGCTATCTATTTTACATATGGTAGTATATATAAGTACATGCCACTCTCTCACTTCGTACCAGCTTACACTTCCCCCTCCTGTGTCCTCAAGTCCGTCTGTACGTTTGTGTCTTTATTCCTGTCCTGCCCCTAGGTTCTTCAAAACCATTTTTTTTCTTTTTTAGATTCCATATATATGTGTTAGCATATGGTATTTGTTTTTCTCTTTCTGACTTACTTCATTCCGTATGACAGACTCTAGGTCCATCCACCTCACTACAAATAACTCAATTTCGTTTCTTTTTTTGGCTGAGTAATATTCCATTGTATATATGTACCACATCTTCTTTATCCATTCATCTGTCCATGGACACATAGGTTGCTTCCATGTCCTGGCTATTGTAAATAGAGCTGCAATGAACATTGTGGTACATGACTCTTTTTGAATTATGGTTTTCTTAGGGTATATGCCCAGTAGTGGAATTGCGGGGTCGTATGGCAGTTCCATTTTTAGTTTTTTACGGAAGCTCCGTACTGTTCTCCATAGCGGCTGTATCAATTTACATTCCCACCAACAGTGCAAGAGGGTTCCCTTTTCTCCACACCCTTTCCAGCATTTATTGTTTCTAGATTTTTTGATGATGGCCATTCTGACTGGTGTGAGGTGATACCTCATTGTAGTTTTGATTTGCATTTCTCTAATGATTAATGATGTTGAGCATCCTTTCATGTGTTTGTTGGCAATCTGTATATCTTCTTTGGAGAAATCTGTATATTTTCTTTCTTCTTCTTTATTTAGGTCTTCTGCCCATTTTTGGATTGGGTTGTTTGTTTTTTTGATATTGAGCTGCATGAGCTGCTTGTATATTTTGGAGGTTAATCCTTTGTCAGTTGCTTTGTTTGCAGATATTTTCTTCCAGTCTGAGGATTGTCTTTTGGTCTTGTTTATGGTTTCCTTTGCTGTGCAAAAGCTTTTAAGTTTCATTAGGCCCCATTTGTTTATTTTTGTTTTTATTTCCATTTCTATAGGACGTGGCTCAAAAATGATCTTACTGTGATTTATGTCTGCCTATGTTTTCCTCTAAGAGTTTTATTGTGTCTGGTCTTACATTTAGGTCTTTAATTCATTTTGAGTTTATTTTTGTGTATGGCGTTAGGGAGTGTTCTAATTTCATTCTTTCACATGTAGCCATCCAGTTTTCCAAGCACCACTTACTGAAGAGGCTGTCTTTCCTCCATTGTATATTCTTGCCTTCTTTATCAAAAATAAAGTGACCATATGTGCATGGGTTTATCTCTGGGGTTTCTATCCTGTTCCATTGATCTATATTTCTGTTTTTGTGACAGTACCATACTGTTTTGATTACTGTACCTTTGTAGTATAGTCTAAAGTCAGAGAGCCTGATTCCTCCAGCTCATTTTTCTTTCTCAAGATTGCTTTGTCTCTTTGGGGTCTTTTGTGTTTCCATACAAATTGTGAAATTTTTTGTTCTAGTTCTGTGAAAAATATCATTGGTAGTTTGATAGAGATTGCACTGAATCTGTAGATTGCTTTGGGTAGTATAGTCATTTTCAAAATCTTGATTCTTCCAATCCAAGAACATGGTATATCTCTCCATCTGTATCATCTTTAATTTCTTTCATCAGTGTCTTATAGTTTTGTGCATACAGGTCTTTTGTCTCCTTAGGTTGATTCCTAGGTATTTTATTCTTTTTGTTGCAGTGGTAAATGGGAGTGTTTCTTTAATATCTCTTTCGAATTTTTCATCATTAGTGTATAGGAATTCAAGAGATTTCTGTTCATTAATTTTGTATCTTGCTACTTTACCAAATTCGTTGATTAGCTCTAGTAGTTTTCTGGTAGCATCTTTAGGATTGTCTATGTATAGTATCATGGCATCTGCAAACAGACGGCTTTAACTCTTCTTTTCCGATTTGGATACCTTTTTCTTCTCTGATTGCTCTGGCTAAAACTTCCAAAACTCTGTTGAATAATAGTGGTGAGAGTGGACAGCCTTATCTTGGTCCTGATCTTAATGGAAATGGTTTCAGTTTTTCACCTTTGAGAACAATGTTGGCTGTGGGTTTGTCATATATGGTCTTTATTATGTTGAGGTAAGTTCCCTCTATGCCTACTTTCTAGAGGTTTTTTTTATCATAAATGAGTGTTGAATTTTGTTGAAAGCTTTTTCTCCATCTATTGGGGATATCATATGGTTTTTCTCCTTCAATTTGTTAACATGGTGTATCACATTGATTGTTTTGCATATATTGAAGAATCCTTGCATTCCTGGGATTAACCCCCTTGATCATGGTGTATGATCATTTTAATGTGCTGTTGGATTCTGTTTGCTAGTATTTTGTTGAGGATTTTTGCATCTGTGTTCATCAATGATATTGGCCTGTACTTTTCTTTCTTTGTGACATCTTTGTCTGGTTTTGGTATCAGGGTGATGGTGGCTTTGTAGAATGAGTTTGGGAGTGTTCCTCCCTCCCCTAAGTTTTTGAAGAGTTTGAGAAGGATAGATGTTAGCTCTTCTCTAAACGTTTGATAGAATTCGCCTGTGAGCCATCTCGTCCAGGGCTTTTGGAAGATTTTTAATAGCAGTCTCAATTTCAGTGCTTGTGATTGGTCTGTTTATATTTTCTATTTCTTCCTGTTTCAGTCTCAGAAGGTTGTGCTTTTCTAAGAATTTGTCCATTTCTTCCAGGTTGTCCATTTTATTGGCATAGAGTTGCTTGTAGTAATCTCTCATGATCCTTTGTATTTCTGCAGTGTCAGTTGTTACTTCTCCTTTTTCATTTCTAATTCTATTGATTTGAGTCTTCTCCCTGTTTTTCTTGATGAGTCTGGCTAATGGTTTATCAAGTTTGATTATCCTCTCAAAGACCCAGCTCTTAGTTTGTTGATCATTGCTATTATTTCCTTCATTTCTTTTTCATTGATTTCTGATCTGATCATTATGATTTCTTTCCTTCTGCTAACTTTGGGGTTTTTTTGTTCTTCTTTCTCCAATTGCTTTAGGTTTAAGGTTAGGTTGTTTATTTGAGAATTTTCTTGTTTCTTGAGGTAGGATTGTATTGCTAAAATTCCCTCTTAGAACTGCTTTTGCAGCATCCCATAGGTTTTGCATCGTCGTGTTTTCATTGTCATTTGTTTCTAGGTAGTTTTTTGATTTCCTCTTTGATTTCTACAGTGGTCTCTTGGTCGTGTATTGTTTAGCCTCCATGTGTTTGTATTTTTAACAGTTTTTTTTCCTGTAATTGATATCTAGTCTTATAGCGTTGTGGTCAGAAAAGATACTTGATATGATTTCAGTTTTCTTAAATTTACCAAGGCTTGATTTGTGACCCAAGATATGGTCTATCCTGCAGAATGTTTCATGAGAACATGAGAAGAAAGTGTATTCTGTTGTTTTGGGATGGAATGTCCTATAAATATCAATTAAGTCCATTTTGTTTAATGTGTTGTTTAAAACTTGTGTTGGCTTATTTATTTTCATTTTGGATGATCAGTCCGCTGGTGAAAGTGGGGTGTTAAAGTCCCCTACTAGGATTGTGTTTCTGTTAATTTCCCCTTTTATGGGTATTGGCATTTGCCTTATGTACTCAGGTGCTCCTATGTTGGGTGCATATATATTTACAATTATTATATATTCTTCTTGATCCCTTGATTATTATGTAGTGCATTATGTATGTATCCCTTGATCATTATGTAGTGTCCTCCTTTGTCTCTTGTAATAGTCTCTATTTTAAAGTCTATTTTGTCTGATATGAGAATTGCTACTCCAGGTTTTTTTGTTTTCATTTGCATGGAATACCTTTTTCCATCCCCTCACTTTCAGTCTGTATGTGTCCCTAGGTCTGAAGTGGGTCTCTTGTAGACAGCATATATATGGGTCTTGTTTTTGTATCCATTCAGCCAGCCTGTGTCTTTTGGTTGGAGCATTTAATCCATTTACATTTAAGGTAATTATCGATATGTATGTTCCTATTACCATTTTCTTAATTGTTTTGGGTTTGTTTTTGTAGGTCTTTTCCTTCTCTTGTGTTTCCTGCCTAGAAAAATTCCTTTAGCATTTGTTGTAAAGCTGGTTTGGTGGTGCTGAATTCTGTTAGCTTTTTCTTGTCTGTAAAGGTTTTAATTTCTCCACTGAATCTGAATGAGATCCTTGCAGGGTAGAGTAATCTTGTTTATAGGTTTTTCCCTTTCATCACTTTAAGTATGTCCTGTCACTCCCTTCTGGCTTGCAGAGTTTCTGCTGAACATCAGCTGTTAACCTTATGGGTATTCCCTTGTATGTTATTTGTTGTTTTTCCCTTGCTGCTTTTAATATTTTTTTCTTTGTATTTAATTTTTGATAGCTTGATTAATATGTGTCTTGGCATGTTTCTCCTTGGTTTTATCCTGTATGGGACTCTCAGGACTCCAGGAAGCCCTGGACTTGATTGACTATTTCCTTTCCCATATTAGGGAAGTTTTCAACTATAATCTCTTCAAATATTTTCTCAGTCCCTTTCTTTTTCTCTTCTTCTTCTGGAACCCCTATAATTTGAATGTTGGTTCGTTTAATGTTGTCCCAGAGGTCTGTGAGACTGTCCTCAGTTCTTTTCATTCTTTTTTCTTTATTCTGCTCTCCAGTAGTTATTTCCACTCTTTTATCTTCCAGGTCACTTATCCGTTCTTCTGCCTCAGTTATTCTGCTATTGATCCCATCTAGAGTATTTTTAATTTCATTTATTGTGTTGTTCATCGTTGCTTGTTTCATCTTTAGTTCTTCTAGGTCCTTGTTAAATGTTTCTTGTATTTTCTCCATTCTATTTCCAAGATTTTGGATCACCTTTACTATCATTATTCTGAATTCTTTTTCAGGTAGACTGCCTATTTCCTCTTCATTTGTTGGTCTGGTGGCTTTTTACCTTGCTCCTTCATCTGCTGTGTGTTTCTCTGTCTTGTTTGGGGTCTCCTTTTTGCAGGCTGCAGGTTTGGAGTTCCCGTTGTTTTTGCTGTCTGCCCTTGGTGGCTATGGTTGGTTCAGTGGGTTGTGTAGGATTCCTGGTGGAGGGGACTAGTGCCTGTGTTCTGGTGGATGAGGCTGGATCTTGTCTTTCAGGTGGGTAGGGCCGTGTACGGTGGTGTGTTTTGGGGTGTCTGTGACTTTATTATGATTTTAGGCAGCCTCTCTGCTAATGGGTGGGGTTGTGTTCCTGTCTTACTAGTTGTTTGGCATAGGGTGTCCAGTACTGAAGCTTGCTGGTCGTTGAGTGGAGCTGGGTCTTTTTTGTTGAGATGGAGATCTCTGGGAGAGCTTTCGCCGTTTGCTATTATGTGGAGCCGGGAGGTCTCTGCTGGACCAAAGTCCTGAACTCGGCTCTAACCTCAGAGGCACAGGCCTGACACCCGGCCAGGGCACCAAGACCTTGTCATTCACATGGCTTTTGGGAAGTCTGAGGTCTTCTGCCAGCATTCAATAGGTGTTCTGTAGAAGTTGTTCCACATGTATATGTATTTCTGATATATTTGTGGGGAAGAAGGTGATCTCCATGTCTTACTTCTCTGCCATCTTGAAGGTCTCCCTTTCATTTATTCTTTCTTCTCCTAGTCCCACCCTCATTAACTGGAGCTTAGACCATATCTGCCTCTGACCCCATTTTTACCCTAGCACTGTTCTTCTTTATCAACACTGGCACAAAGCATTGCCAAAAGTAATAATCCGTTTTTTTTTTTTTCTTTTTGGTTGTGCTGGGTCTTTGTTGTGGCATGTGGGCTCTTCATTGTGGCACACAGCCTTCTCTAGTTGCGGCATACGGGCTGTCTAGTTGTGGTGCACAGGCTCAGTAGCTGCAGTATGCAGGCTTAGTTGCCCCACAGCATGTAGGATCTTAGTTCCCCAATCAGGAATCGAACCCGCATCTCCTGCATTGGAAGGCAGATTCTTAACCACTGGACCACCAAGGAAGTCCCCCAAAAGTAATATTCTTATTCCCTTTCTCCTGCTTAGTGATTCAGTTGCTCCTCGTTGCTACAGAGCAAGAAAAGATTCTTGAGAATGTCATTCTAACCTTCTAGTTGTATCTTCTACTCCTTATAAATACCCGCAGCTCATGGGAAGGTCTTCATTCCTCATCCATAGTTTTTGGCTTATAGTTTTTCCCATCTTCTCTGCCTGTTTAAATTCTGCCCCATTCTTTAGGGTCTTTTATCAACTACTGTGTCCTCCAAGAACTTTTCCTGTTTCTCATAATTAAATTGAAGTAGCATATTGTTAATCTTATATGGTGGAATCAATCATATCATGCCTTGTTTTAAATTTACCTACTTAATAAATTATAAATTCATGATGGTTAGAGATTATGTATGGCTGATACATGTTATATGACAAAGGACTTTAATCAGCAATTACTTAATGAGTTCATGAATGAATGGTAGATGCTGAATTTAAATCTATTTATTTGATTTAAAGAGAGAAAATTGAGAGTTTTATGAAGAATTAATAGCATTTTCATTAACATTTCTTATGAACGTAGATGCAAATATCTTCAAGAAAACATGAGCACACTAAATCCAGCCACATATAAAAATGATTATACATCATTATCAATTAGGATTTATCCCAGGAACGCAAGTTGGTTCAGCATGTGAAAATCAAGTACTGTAATATATCATATAAGTAGAATAAAGGACAAAAGCCATATGATCATCTCAATATATGCAGGAAAAGTATTTGAAAAAAATCTGACACCCTTTCATGATAAAAATGATCAATAAATTAGGAACAGAAGGGTACATTCTCAACCTGATAAAGGACATATATAAAAAACTATAGCTAACATCATACTAACTGGCAAAAGAATCAATGCTTCCCTGAAGATCAGGAATAAAATAGATGTTCACTCTCACAACTTCTATTCAACATTGTGGTGGAGGTTCTAGCCAGGGCAGTTAGGAAAGAAAAGGAAATAAAAAGTATCCAGGTTGGAAAGGAAGAAAAACTATTTGCAGATGACACACATTCAGTGGATAAGGGATCAACTAAAATGAGTAAGGTATCCACTAAAGTGGAGAAGATATCCTCTAAAAAGCTATATTTAGGGCTTCCCTGGTGGCGCAGTGGTTGCGAGTCTGCCTGCCAATGCAGGGGACACGGGTTCGTGCCCCGGTCCGGGAAGATCCCACATGCCGCGGAGTGGCTGGGCCCGTGGGCCATGGCCGCTGGGCCTGCGCGTCCGGAGCCTGTGCTCCACAACGGGAGGGGCCGCAGCAGTGAGAGGCCCACGTACTGCAAAAAAAAAAAAAAAAAAAAGCTATATTTAGACCCAGTAAACAGTTCAGCAAGGTTGCTGCTATAGAATATCAACATATAAAAATGAATTGTATTTCCATACATTAGCAGTGAACATTCTGAAAATGAAACTAAGAAAAGTATTCCACATCCAATAGGACCAAAAGAATAAATGCTTATGAACAAATTTAACAAAGGAAGTGAAAGACTTGTACACTTAAAACTATAAAACCTTGTTGAAAGGAGTTAAAGAAGATCTAAATGAAAGATATCCCATGTTTGCAGATTGGAAGACTAAATATTAAGATGACAGTATTCCTCAAATTGACCTATAGATGCAACACAGTCCCCGTCAAAATCCCAACTGGCTTTTTTGCAGAAATTGACAATCTGATCCTAAGGTTCATATGGAAATTTATCTGCAAATCATGTATCAGATATGGGACATATATAAAGAACTCTTACAACTCAATTTTAAAAAGACAAATAACTTAATTAAAAACTGGCAAAGTAATTGAATAGATATTTCTCCAAAGAAGACATATAAAAGCAATCAATAAGCACGTTAAAGTGTGCTCAACGTTATTAGTCATTAGGGAAATGCAAACCAAGAGTATAATGTGATACCACTTCACATCCTTAAAATAGAAAAGGTAATAATGAGTGTTGGCAGGATGTGGAGAAATTGGAATCCTCATACATTGCAAGTGAGCACGTTAAATATTACAGCTGCTTTGGAAAACAATTTGGCAGTTCCTTAATAAGTTAAATATAGAGTTATCATATGACTCAGCCATTTTACTTCTAGGTGTGCATACCATGTGAGATGAAATCATATGTCCAGAGAAAAGTAGTACTCAAATGTTCATAGCAGCTTTACTCGTAATAGCCAAAAATTGAAAAGAATTCAAATATCTATCAACTGATGAATGGATAACTAAAATATGGTATATCCATACAATAGAATATTATTCAGCAATTAAAGGAATGAAGTTTTGACATTTGCAGCAACATGGTTGAACTTTGAAAACATCATGCTAAGTGAAAGAAGCCAGTCATGAAAGACCTTATATTTTATGGTTCCTTTATATGAAATGTCCAGAATAGGCAAATATATAGATACAGGTTAGCTGTTATAAGTCATAAATCTATTAGTTATGGATTAGCTATTGCCTAGGGCTTAGAGGGAGGTAGGGAGAGTGACTGCTAATGGGGTGGAATTACTTTGGCAGGAATGAAATTGCTCTAAAATTAAATTGTAGTGACAGTTGTACAACCCTGTAAATACCAAAAATTGTTGAATTTTGTACTTTAGGTGGATGGCTGTATTACCATGCAATTATTATATTTTTATAAAGCTCTTTATAAAGATACAGTGAAATTCTGAGTGCAATTGATATACATTATCCTTTCAATATCTGAAAAGGGTAAAGCAAACATTACTTTTCCATTACAACTTATTTTATCATTTTGAAAATGCCTGTTGTCTCTATAAAAGCTTGAAATAGCAACTTATTATGTTTAAAATTTAGCTGTAAGTTTTCCTAGTTTCAAATAGTATATTAATAAAAATTCAGTGTACATAGAAGAAAAATAATATTTACTTTTTTTCTATACCAAAAGAAAAGTTATATGCAATATGCCAAATACATGTGGTTCCTTGGCATGGGATGGAAAGAAAATATTCTATGAGCACTTTTTTTAAACAAAATTTCTTATTTTATTTGTTCTAAGTTCTCTGTAACATAATTGTTACATGGACTGCTTTTATGTATGACATGTAAATATTGGAATTGACAGAATCTCTAGGGCAATGTTCTTAGAATTCAGTGATATCTGAGATCACACTTAGCACTACTTACCAAATTATTCATTATATTCTGCTTAGAGTAAGAGTTACAGTGAATGTTGTAAATGTTGGTTGACAAATATGAGGTTATGTGGTTTGGCAGTCAGAAATCTGTCAGATGGTTTTGCTTAGATCTACTTTCCTTTAAAAAAAAAAAAAACCAAAAAAAACCTGTATTCCACTTCTTCAAATTACCAAACACTTTCCAGTCCTTCTCTTTCTTTACCCTCCCATGGCACACTTAAAGCTCCGTCTTTTTTGACAGAGTTCTTCCTTACTATCCTGTCATCATACTCTTGCTTTTACCTTCCCTGATTCTTCCTCCCAGTCTCCTGTACTGGCTTCTCTTCCTTTGACTTTCCCTTGGATGGTGGTGATTCTCAGAGTTCCCTCCTTAAATTCAATTCTTTTCATTTACGTGTCTTCTTTGGAAATCTCATTTATCGCTACAACTTCAAAAGCAATCTGCAGAGTCGATGATAAACCACAAATATACATCTTTACCCCTTACTTTTTTTTACTGAGTTTCAAATTTTTAGCTGAAGAGTTGGAATTTCTGCCTATTTCTCTTCAAAATGTCTTGTTCAAAATGTCCCAAACTCAACCAAATCTCAAAATGTGTTCTTCCCTCTGTATCCCATTTCCTGTTAATAGCACTGCCATTAGCTCCCTTCTCAATCAAGCCAGAAGTCTGAGATATTTATCTAGTGGCAAAGTCCTGTTGAATTCTCCCTCTAGAATCTCTTGAATATGAGTTCTCTCCCTCATCATAAAGCTTACTTCAGGCTCTCATCATTTATCACTGGACTATTTATTGTCTATCTACATTAAACACAAGGATTATCTTTCTGAAATATTGATTTGCTTATGAAATGTTCTTGTTTAATTTAAACCTCTTCATAGACACCTTAAATCATTTCAGAAAAAAAGCCAAAGTTCTTGGGAAAGCTCTCATATGGGTTCAGGATTCAGCATGTGGCTGACTGGCTAAGCTTATCTTCATCAGTTTCCCAACCGTACTGGTACACTTTCCATTGTTCAACTATGCTGTATTTTCAGTTGTATTCACCCATACTGTTTTTGGCTTTTATTTTTGTTTTCATTGTTTTTTATTAGGCTAAAGCTAACTGTATTCCACTTGCAGCAGTAATTAGTTCAGGACTCCAGGCCTAAGTCAATGAGCACATTTTCCTGGCTAGAGGAATCATTCAAAAGAGTTAGCATGTGACTCAGTTCAGGATATTAGGAGAAAAGGGAAGATTTGCTGGGTGCTCCTGGGAAAAAGTTCTCCTCCTCTTAGAAGAGAACCGCTGGAAGAGACACCCTCTCTTTTCCACTAGATATCCCAGTCAAAGATCTAGCCTAGGACTGCTATAACCATTTTGCTTCCATCAGGGAAGTCAGCCTTAAGGATGACATCAAAGCACAGAGGAGAGATAGGTGAGTAGATCTCAGAGAAGCCGAGCAAGAGACATTGCCTTAAAACAACCCTAAAATCCTTGCCACTTCTGGACTGCCAGATATGCAAGCTATTAAATTTCTGGTTTATGTCAGTTTGGATCAGTTTTTCTATTACAGACCAAAGCCTCCAAACTAATAAATAAACGTTTTTTAAAAAGTTCAAGGGGAGATGGACAGAAGCATATTAGGTATGCAGAACGTGAATGAAATGAATTCCCATTAAGACTGCCTTTTCCTGTGAATAGACTTGTCCCTATTAGGCTTACTTGTTTGTACCTACATAGGCAATGTATGTTTTGTATTTATGAAGATACTACTTCCAAATCTGATTGTGACGTATGGTCTTGAAAAACTATTATTACAGAAGAGCTAAATGCACGTATCCTTCTTAACATAAATGTCAACGCTAAATTTAAATTGATGAATAAATATTGGGCACATCGAAAGGCAGGGTTTTTTGATCAGTAAAAAAACAAAGCACCAAATTTTTTAATTATTAAAATTTGAGGGGGAGCCTAGCCCAAAAATAAATGAAAAATATTCCTATTGTTCATATAGAATTCTTAAATACTTTACTGGGAACCTTTTACATATAATTATTTGGAAGCTAACTTTTCAAGGTTCTAACTTAATTCTAAGGAGAATTGTGAAACATGGAGTTTTTGTAAAATAAAATATTTAACACAAAACCCACAAATTTAATATCATTCCATGTGTTCTTCTATGTTCCAGGGTTATTTTTCTCCACTTAAAAAAGAAAAATGTCAAACATCTTTCAGTTTCTACTCTTTTTGTTGTCAGGAGGCTATTTGGAAGTAGAGCACAAAGAAGTTTTTTATTATGAAAGGAAATGGCTGAAAATAAGAGTAAATACTTAAATTAAGGACTAAATGAAGATTCCTAATTTTTAAGAATTTGGATCAATCCTGGGCTCCATAAGTGCCTTGACTGTTGTCATAACTTTGGATATAAGAGGATCAGAAGGAAAGTTTTGGTCCTTCACTTTTGTAGTGCTTGCTGCTTTACTGTGTGCTATTCTCTTTTTCTTTTTGTCTTCCTTATCTAGAAGTGATTATCAGTTTATTTGGTGATTAGAGTATAGCTGTTCTAGTTTCCTTTCTCTTCTGAATCCACATTCGGTTTTATTAAGATGCCCTGCACTAAGATAGCAACACAGGATGCAGCAGACCCTAATTTTGCACATATGGTTTCATTTTGTTGGATTAAATCTGATGGTAACTCTTTCACCACATTATATGTTTGCTTCTCATGTAACCAATTCATGTTAGAATTCTGAGCTCTCTAGGGGAATTGGTAGATTATGATTTGTACCACTGTGCCTTCAGTGGCTAACTGTTAAGCCTCTAATGAAGATATTATTTCAGAAAAGTCTGAATCTTGTAACTTTTTTATTAAGAACTTTCCAAGAAGACACAGGCATATAGTTATTTCATGATACAGCTTGTAGGCAAGAATGACTTGTCAGTAAACGGCGGGAAAAAAGGATGAATAGAGCAATACAGGAATTTAAGAAAGGCATTGTCAACCATTCTTTAATTGTGGGGTTTAAAATTTATTTCCTTGTATTTACAATTAGCATATAATTTTTCCTTTGCTTTTTATTGATACACTTAAACATATATGTGTGTGTATATATATATATGCATCTAAAACAAAACTAAAAGCTCAGGTTTACTTTTCAGTAATCATCTATGCTTATGGCTTTTATAATTGTTCCCTGTATTCACTGATCTTTGCTAGCTCTGTTCCTTAAAAAGGACAGCTAACTCCCAGGCATCTGTGGCTGGATTCTCCTCACAATGGCTCATTTCCTTTTAAATGTATTAACAAGTAGCTTCCAGTGTACCTAATTGTAGCTTTGTTGACTTTCCACCTCTCTCTGCTTATTGAACTAAAAGAAAAGTACATTAAAGCTTATATAAATGGCCAGGTTTTCTGGTTTGGGGACAGTTTAAAAGAAAGCAGACCTTTCATTAATGTGAAAGGGAGTAGACTAGTCCTAACATTGAGTAAACTGAATGGATAAGTGCAGGGAGGCACAATAGGAAAACTGGACACTTCCCAAAGCCACCCAAGTTTGCCCTTTGCCATTTTACTGTATTATTTTAGGTTTGAACTTAATTTCCAGAATGTCAAATATACCGATATTCACATGTAAGTACAAAAACGTATCCTGAAGCCAAATAGAAAAAGAAAAGTGCTTGCCACCCTCCATTGGTTCAAATAATTAATGTGAAAATTAGCTATACATTTTTAAATGTAGTTATTTCATATTTTAAAATATCATCCATGCACGTGTTTTTTTTAAAGTCTCTAGTAGGATAATTCCCTAATTGATGTAGAATGGAAACTAAAACATTTACATCTTTACTTATTTCCAATTTAAATTGTATTTGGGGGAAAAAAAAGGATATAGAATTTTGCTTTAGTTGGCCTTGTTTTACTGCCATGGGAGTTTACTTTCATCTCAGTTCCCATAGATATGTGTGAGAAATTCTTTAGGGCCTGAAACAAGAGTATCTTCAGGGTTATATGATCTGACCTAATCAACCATGAGTGCTCTCATACTCTTTTTAAAAAATCCCTTTTAAAAGCTATTTAATGAAGGCCTTTCTCAGTCATCTTCTCCTTCTTCCCCTGATTAGACGTTGATGAGTGCAGCATCATTCCTGGGATATGTGAAACTGGCGAATGTTCCAACACCGTGGGAAGCTATTTTTGCGTTTGTCCACGTGGATATGTAACCTCAACAGATGGCTCTCGGTGCATCGGTAAGCCTTGTAGTTTTGAAGGCACAATACACTGCTTCTTTCTAATGACAGAACAGCCCAAACAGGTACGGAGATGGCAACGATTATAAAATGACTGGGAAAATGCTGGAAGAGTTGTTTAAAATAAACGGTACCACTATTGAGGGACTGATCGACCAGGTGCTCTTTGCAAAAACTTCAGTTTCAGAAGCCATCTGGGTTTGCTTTATGTTGTCAAAGCCATTTCTGAAATGAAGAAAGATTTCCTCAAGACACTGCTCTTGCCAAGTGTTAACAGACACAAAGGCATGAGAAAGATTTTTAAAAATCTACTTTGGGAGACAAAATGTAGTAATTAAGTGTTCTTTCATTGCTATGAATCATGAATGTAGTGTCTTATTTACTTAGCATGTGTTTATTCTAGTGAAAATAGTTATTACAGAAAAGAAATCGATACCTTTAATTTTGTTTTAAGCATATTTTAATTAAAGGCGTATATATTTTCATGTTCTCTTTTGTTTAGAAAGATAAAAGAGTCATGTGTAGGTAATCTATTTTTGAACAAGCCTTAGACTTTAAGAGCACTAAAGATTCATATAGTACAGGAATTAGGGAAATTAAAGCAGCACCCAAAGACGAGAGTTGCTTAGTTTGCTGGAGGATGACCGTCTGGGCAATGACCGTCTCCCATCCCCACTGGGAGGGTGTGTGAGCAACTAACTTCCAGGGACTTTGTAAATCCAAAGGATGTCCAAGTGAACTGGGTTGAAGAGAGGAAATAACAGAGGGTTCAGGATGTAAGCTAGAAGTCCTAGGCCACCAGTAAAAAGTCTTGAATTCACTGGATAAAATGTGTTGATATGCCAAACACTATGCTATGGCCGTGCAACAGCAAACATGAGAAATGGAGATCCTGCCTTCAGAATACTATGGTGTCATCGTAAATAGTAATAGAAAAGTAGCAATAGCAGTCAAAGAAGAAGCTATGGTAGTGGTAGTAAAATTGACAGCTGCCATTTATGAAATACATACCACGTGTAAGGCACTGGACATCTGTATCACCTCATTATCACATAGTGGTGGGGCCTTGGGTAAGCTACTGACCTGTCTATACTTCAGTTTCTTCTAGTAAATGTTCAATAAAATATTTCTTATTACTTCTGTTATTATCATTAGGGGAAGGAGGAGGTATAGGAGAATGAAGATGTACTCCTTAAAATAGCCGTGTGTGATAGGCATAATTATTCTGATTTATAGATGAAGGAATTGAGGTTTAGAGAGGTAAAGTGACTTACATGATGTTACAGGGCTGACAAATGGAGCCACGATTTGAATCCAGATCTCTCTGCACCTGTGTTACCTGTGGTTCTACACTGTCTCCTTATCTGCTTTAAGGTGACAGAGACCCTGTGCCTAGATATCAAGGTGTCCAGCATGAGTGGTTTCTCTACCACCACTCTGACAGTCTGCTTTGAAAAGTACAATGTCCATTTGGAGCCTCCCTTTCCCGTTGGAGTATTATGAGATTTGAATGACAATTATTTGTTCTTCACGAATGAATCCGAGTTCTATCTTACACTAGGTAAAACATTATAGAGGCGTTAAGTCTATAAAACTGAGCAAATTAGCTGTTTTTAGGGTCAGTGTTACCAGTTGGCTCACTGCATAGTAAGTCTGATTCATTTAACATAGTTTAACAGAATTGAAAATTAGTAGAACTACCTATACTTGGCTTAATTTTCTTAAACTGTATAGGAAAAGAATGTGCATATACATACACGCATATATGCAGTCATCAGCTTGAAATAGGCATGAACTCAACTCTGTTGGAAAAATGTCAGTTTGGGAGTCATCGTTGAACATCACTGGCTGGATGCCATAGACCCTGACTCAAGGAAACTTATATTCTAGAAATGGCTAAAAGAAATGTGGCTGGAGACATAAGTGAGGTTATCACCATGAAGTTCTGAAAATGCCAAATAAGATGTATGTATTTTATTTGGTAGACAATGTGGAGTAATTGAAGGCCTTTGGGAATGAATTGTACAACTAGACCAACTAGTAAGAAGGCAGAATTTGCCGTAACAAATGTTAGTGTTTTATATCAGATTTCTAAGTTGTTTCTTTCTCTCTCATTTCTTAAGTTTCTAAGTCTTTCTTTAGTCAACACATGCTCATTTTTTTGCATTGAAAAGGAAGCGTATTTTTCATCATATTCAGATGATCAAGATCCCCAGTGATTTTTTGAGGTTGTTTTCTTCAATGTCAGATATTTGGTTTACCATTAAATCATGGTAAACTCTATCTCTTGCTTTTTTATATAAAGTTATCAGCCTTTACTGGACTTCCAAAGCCCTTTAGAGCCTGACCCAGCCTGTATTCAGGACTCGTCTCTAACCACTTATACCTCACACTCACGTTTCTCTTATTGCAGTACATGAGCACACTGCCCACAGTACTTCCTCTGCCTGAAGCATCTTGATTTCCCCCTTCTATGCTTGTTAAAACCCACCTCATCCTTTAAGTACCCACTTAGGTATCACATTTCTTTATAGCCATCCCTGCTTAACCCACATTTTCTTGTCAGGCAAAATCAATCCGCCCTTCCTGTAATATTTTTTATTTCCTTCATTTCTGGGTTTATCACAGTGTCACAGGTATTTGTGCTTTACTCATTGGCCAGACTCTGAGCTCCGTTAGGTCCTGCCTTATGCAGCTTTCTGTCCCCTGTGCCTTATGTAGTCCCTTCCTTAGAAGTTTGGGCTCAGTAAATCTTTTCTGAATGAATAGGCAAACCAGCAAATGAATGAATGAGATGACATTGAATGTAAGAATTTAATGTTGGTTAATAACTGCTTTGCATCATTTGGCATCCTGCTGGACATGATATGATGGCACTGAGTTACAGTCCCCAATGCTCAGAAGGTGAGAAAGCCTGCTTGAGCTCCAGAGACCTGAGGCACAGTGAGTTCTTTGCTAACCATGAGTTCCCATTCATTTCAGTATCAATATCCTGACACAGGAATAGAGGAAAGCCCCTAAGGAGGGGAGAATGACGTTCCAAAATTGTAAAACCAATGTTAAAATTAAGTAATAAGCAGCTTAAAAATTTTTTGAATAACTATGTTTCATTTGGAATAAGTATGTGTTTTCCACATATGAAAAAAATAAATCTAGCATTTTAATATGTAAGAGATCTTTGGTTTTGATTTTTTAAAATCTGAGTCTGTATTTTCTTAGATGGAATTTATTTATGATTGAATTATATATGTCATAAATATTTCCATGCTGTTTATTTTGTAACCACATGTATGCTAACAATAATGAGTTGGATGAACTGAAAGCTTTTTCTTAAGTAAGAAACTGCATGTTATCTGCACCTTTATTTTAAGAGTGGCACATGGTGAATGCTGCCCTAATCCCTTATTCTAGTTAATCAAAACATCTTGAATCTATACAACATTATAAAGCATCAATAAACTGCCTTTTTCTTTCATGTGTAGGAAATAGCTTTATATGGCAGGAGAGTTTAGTGGGGCATTTTAATTATAAATGAGGATAGTTTTCCCATTTCATTTTATGCTAAATATAAAAATCAAATTCTTAATTTGATTTTATCTCCTGTTTTCCATCAAGTTTTAAAAAATATACTGGAAACAGCTCTCCTTTTTAACAAAGAGTACTAACATATGTCATTTCGAAAAAGAGTCCACCCATACCTAATATTTTTTTTCTTAGAAGCATTTTTAATAGCACAACTTAATGACCCTTATATCATTTAGTAATTCAATGTCATTATAATATTCATGGCATTATTAATACCTAATTTCCACGTTGCAGTAGAGGCAAGAAGAGTGACTGGCAGTCAGCGAGTCAGTAATGATTGACAAGCAGCCGTGAGCAAATTCTGTATGCAGGTTAATGTGCCAGCTACTGTCGTGCACACAGAACTAGCAGGGACCCTATTTGGGGGACTGGAAAGTGACAGTCAGCAGCAAGTGAAGTTCAGAAAATGAAAGTAAGAATTTAGAACTCCTTAAGGTAATATGATGTTGCCACAATATCCTTGTGCATTTCCTTGAGCTTTACAAAAGTTTCAGTGCACAGTATTGCCATGGAGTATTCTTGAGAAAACAAAACCTGAAAACATAATGTGAAAAGTAGTAACGTAAGAGACAGTTTGAGGCAGTGGGTCGTTAATTGCTAAATAATTTCTTAGCCAATAAGTGCTGTAAGTCCAAAAGAAAGTCCTGATTATTATAGTCAAAATTCTCAAGGAAGTGAGCACTGATAGAGACTTTGAAAGATGGATGACAGCTAAACAAAGGAATAAGACCGCACTGAGCGAAGAGAAAGGTGTCAGCAGCCGTACAGATGCTGAAAGTGAGGGGGCTTGGAGACGGTGAGGAGAGCTTGTCTGGCAAAGAGAGCTGAGTGAGAAAGTAGTTGGAGACAAAACAGGAAAGATGGGTTAAGATGAAGACTCTATGGTTGAGGCTCGTTAACTGCCATGCTAAGAAGTTGCAGGTTGATCCTGAGGATGGTGGAGCCCATCAAGAATTTTGAGCAGTACAGAGACAAAAGACGAGGGAAGACTGTTTAAGCGAAATGAGGAAGATCTTCTGACAGTGATGGTCAGGATATGCTGTCCTTGTGCAGCACTCTTTGTGATGATGGGTGTTGATTACATGTGTGTGCGTGCATTTGCAACAAATGCTTGAAGGATAAACCAAAACTCCTAAAAATGTTTAACTAATGGAGGAAGGGAGACAGGGATGAAACAGTATAGTGTTCGAGTTTTAACCCCAAAATCATATAAAAGGCGACTGGTGGAACAGGGGTAGTAATTTTAATTAAGAAAGAATGTCCTAGAAAGAGAAGGTTAGACAATGAGGAAGACAAACTTCACTATTTTAAAGGAAGAAGTAAACCTAGGAGCCACAGTCGTTCTCTTTCTTTCATTGTTCCTAGTTCTAGTTAGTCTTGTATGATAGAAACACAAAAGCAACATGAAAGTGTTTTAGGAATAGCAAGAATCTGCAGAATTAATCAAGTGGAACTCAGGTTGGCGCCAGACTCTCAGCGAGACAAGTGCAGGTCTCCAGTATGAGGGGCTGATGTCTGAGGCAATGGTTTCTATGTACTGAACACCTACTGTCGCTAGTCTTCTGACCTGAGCTAACCTCATCAGGGTTTTCTGGCAGACCCCTTCATTTTTAATAAGCAAAGCTCATTCAACAGGAGATGTATTTTTTTCAAGGTAAGCCCCACCTCCATCTTTTACCAAGTTTTCATCACATTGTATAATTAACTGTTAGTTCACGTAAATGAAGTTTAGACTAAATGTCAAGCCATGAAACAAACTCTGATAAGAGTACCATTATTTTGTTTCAAGATAGATTTATATTTTAATCAGAAGAGACAGATTGCTTCCTCTTCCTCAGTGTGGGTTTAAATAAGACTTGATGTAAATCTTCTTCTGGGAGTGTAGCGAGGGTGATAGGAGATTATTAGAGGACTAGACATGTTTTGTTACTTATGACATATCAATTCTACAGTTAAATATATACCAAGCATTAGAAGGATTTGTCCTAATGGTGTAATAAATATGCTTCTTCTGCCTTTTTCCCTAATAATTCCCTATTTCAAGGGATGATGTGCCTAGACAACTCTTAGTTAGTTCTATAGGGTGCCCCTTTTTATTCTTCCATATGGCACACTTCCAACACAGTACTTTCTAAGCACCATGCAATTCAGATATGCAAAGGAAAGAACCTAACTCTCAGCCACTGTCTTCCTTTTGAAATGTATTTTTGGAGAGACCTTAATTGTGAGACATCACACTACATGTGTCTGTATCTCATCCTGATCTGTTTTTGATGCAAAGGATTGGAAGTAGATTGTTTACCTCCTCGATGTTATTAGAAGAGACTAATTATAGAATTTATGGAAAAAAGTTATGATTTACTTTCGAATCTTCTCTTTCTGCCCCTCCACCTTCTCAACAATGACATGGTTTCCTCCAACACATCTTATAAGACTGAGTAGAGGTTTCCAAACTGTGTAGGACAGAAGTTAATTATGTTTATTGAATTTGAAGACCCCCCTCTTTAATATCAAACATGTTTTCAGATCCACACATGATGATAACCCAATATCTTTGAGAAAATACATAATGAAAGAAAAACTACTGGATGTTCAGTAATAATTTTAAATGAATTTGTATTTTATTAGTCACAATGGAATCTCCATCAGTAGGAACCATAATAGTGCCTGTATATTATGAGGCATTTTCATTTGCATTGCAGTGTTCAATGTAAGTATAAATTTGTGGAGCCCTCACAATAACATTGCAGACTCCCAAAATCTGAGACTGGTACAGATTCCTGATGAGCCCCTACTCATTTTTTTTACATATTACCTTATTTTCAGTATGGTATTGTATTTGACACATGAGTTGTTTAGAAGTGTAAGGAGTTTACCTGGTTTGCAAATCTTCCATGTTGGCTTGAAAAAGTTTTGTGTTTTCTCCAGTTGTTGGATAGATATGAGATCAAACTTGTTAACTGTACTGTTCAAATTTTCTCTTGAGCTGCTAGATTTTATCTACTGTGTCTATCAGTTACTGAAAGAGTTGTATAAATGTACCACCTTGGTAGTAGATTTCTCAGTTTCTCCATGTGGCCCTTTAAGCTTTTGTTTTATGTATTTTGATGCTATGTTATAAGGTGATGAATGTTTAAAAGTATTATATTTTCCTGGTGAATTGAACCATTTTTTGATGTATATTGATTCTCTAAAGTTTTTTTTCTTTTCTTCTTGGTCTGTTTCTAAATATTTTCTCTTGGTTCATTTTATTTCATATTATTTGGCATCACATTTTGTGAGTTGGAGAGGAAGGTTTAAATATATGCCATTTGGATATGTTTCCTCTCAATCTTTTGTTTCCTTTTGTCTTAAATGTGCTTCTTTAAACAGCCTAAATCTAAATTTTGGGGGGCATAGTCTTAAAATCTTTGTCTTTTAAATTGAGATTTAAATTTATTTGTGTTTATTACAGTAACTGATATATTTGTTTTTATTTCTATTATCTTCTTTTTTGCTTCCCATTTATCTTGCTTTTTTGTTACTTTCTCTTTCTTGCTTTCTTTTGGATTTATTCAGGCTTCCTGCCTTCCATTCTTCCACACCCCATTCTTTTTCCTCTATTGTTTAGAAATACGTAGTTTATTTCTGTGGTTTTAGTGCTTATCCTAGCTGTTTGAAGATGCATATGTAACTTAAAGCCTAGAATTAATCTGTATTTTTACCCACATCTAAATAATAAAAGAATATTAGAATGGTTACACTTTGATCTCCCTCTTCCAATTTAAAAATTCTAGTCAATTGTCACTCCCTTGTTTGCAACAAATTAATCATTATTATTATTGTTTGATATTTTAGTACTTGTCCATGTATCTAAAAGTATTTTCCCTGTTTATTCCTTCATACATTTCAAACCTTCCATTGGAATTATTTTCCTTTTTACCTAAAACACCTATTCTAAAATTTCCTTTAGCAAGAACCTTTTGGTAGAAAATTGTCTCTGTGTTTTCCTGAAAATGAACTTAATTTCCCTTTGGTTTCTTGGGGTACAGAATTTTAGGTTGACAGTTATTTTATCACAGAAGACAGAAGATACTATTCCATTGTGTTCTAGCATCCACTGGTGCTATTAAGAAGTCAGTGATTGACTTAAATATCATTCCTTAGCCGATAATCTGTCTTTTCTTCCTAGCTGTTTTTAAGATCTTCACCTTTTCTTTGTTGTTCTGCAGTTTCACAGTGATATGGATAGCTGTGGATTTCTTTTTATTTTTCCTTCTTTGGATTTATTGGACTTCCTAGATCTGAGGTTGTCTTGCAACATCATTAGAAAGTTGTAAACTAGTATCTGTTGACTGTTGCCTTCCCACAACTGTCTGCTTATGACTCTTTCTAGTACTCTTATTAGATGCAAATTACCTTTTCACCCTCACCTGCATACTTCTTAACCTCTTCTCAACATTTTCCATCTCTTTGACTTTCTGAACAACACTAAAATAATATATTCAGCTATATCTTCCTGCTCAGTAATTCTCTTTTCATCTATGTGCAATACACTGCTTAATATAGTCACTAAGCATTTTATTTCAGTTATGATCATTTCATTTATAGAAGTTTCATTGAAGTCTTTTACATCTTTTCTTTCATTGTTTATGGGCTTGTTTTTACTGTTCCCATTTTTAGATTTTTAATTGCCTTAAACAGATTAAAGATTATTTCATTATTAATTAATATTTAATGAATCATCATTAATTAAAAACAATGATTTTCAGAATTGGTTTGACCATTCCAGTATCTGAAACCTGCTGTTTATTCAGCTAGTTTTTGTTCATTGAGCCTTGTTTCTCTGTGCATTATTTATTTACTTACTTATTTAGTTACTTTGCTGTTAGCTACTCCTTTTTTCCTAGAACTTTATCTATGGGAATTCTTTGAGACCTATGTCAGTATTAAGTCCTCAATTGTACTGATTTTTGCGAGTTACTTGGAATATCCCTACCTGGAGACCTCTTTATGTTATATTCTTCCTTTGAAGTTTTTCAGAACACAAACTTAATGTTTTGACATCAGAGCTGTCTGTGTGAAAAAGAGCTTTTGGTTTCAGATTTTTAGGAAGAATCTTTTTTTCCCTCCACCCAGCACTGAGGTATAAACAGGCAAGTCTCTTAGCTGCCTTCCTCTACATTAGCCACATAACAAGGATATAGCTGTTTGGGACTCCTACTTTATGAGGGAGTTTCCTATTACATTTTGCATTAACGAGGTGAATCTGGGCTTTTATATCTTAGGCTCTAACCCCTTGTGAAATTATCAGAGTTGAAAATCAAAATCTCCAGAGTTTTGCAGAAACCCTAAAGCGAAAGCTAGGTGTGAACTTACCTCCTAAGATTCCTGTCTTCACTTCATTTTGAGACTCTGTTTTTTTCGTTCTTTGATGTCAGCAAGATGATGTATATTTTAAAATAATTTCTCATATTTTATCCAGGGTGTTTCAATTGGGAGAGACACTCAGGGTAGCTAATACACCATTCTGCTGGAAACAGAACATATATTGTTTTATTTAATTCTCTCATCAGCCCTGTTCCATAAAGAAGAAGAGATATGTTACAGAATCAACAGTAATAATATTTTGATGTAAACCTAGTATCCTGACTCAAAGCCATGACTCTTCTTTTTTTTTTTTTTTCCCAAGTCTTATGGTACAGCCTCCTCCTTACAGAGCCTTGAAGAGATCAATACAGTCAATCTACCATGTAGCCCTGAATGTGTTTTGTAACAGTGATTACTGTAAAGAGCTTAGGACTTTCTTATCTTAATTTACATCCTATTCTTGAGGAGTGTAGCAATCAAGTAAATCTAGGAATATGATACTTTGGGTTCCTGGAATGAATATCCTAAAAACTATTTTCTGGATCATTCTTGGGAGTAGAAACCTCTCTGTGAAATTATTCCCAGTGACAGCCTATCCAAGCCCAGCTTGTAACGTTTATGAAATGTCTGCAGTGCCTTTAAGTATGCACACATACATCACATTTAGTACTTTGCTCTTGGGCATACTGGCTTTCTTTTGGGAAATGGAAGGCATTCTGATTCTTACATGGAGTACCTTCAAACCAATTCTTTAACAATAGCGTAGAAGCAAGCTGAGGTATACTTTGGACCATTCAAGGAAATAATATATTTATTTTAAACTCAATATCTAGTGTAAAAAATTTAGGCCTTCCCTATTAATAGCATTATTTGTAATTAATGGTGTCATCTTCATCAGTGACATGCAGCTCCTGTTTGTTGTGGTACATCTTTCTTCTTGTCACAGACAAAACTTCTTGGAAGCATCTGGATAAAAGTTAAACAATATATAGTGAAACTAGACTTACATTTTTTTGACTCTCTGAATAAAATCCGAAAGTCCTTCCCTCATGGTCTGTCAGGCTGTGCATGCTCTTGCCTTCTGTATGCCTCTGAGCTCAGGGTCTTCCACCCCCCTTATGCCTGCTCTTCTCCAGTCACATGGGTTCCTCATTTTTCACATATGTCAAGCACATCTCCTTCTTTCTCTTTGAACTGCCCTTCCTTCAGGTAACCGTGTGGCTCATGCTCTCATCTTATTAAAGTCTCTTCTCAGATGTCTCAAAGGAGCTGTTCTGCTCAACCTTTCTAAAATAGCACCTGCGTCAGGTGGATATTACTGGGTAACAAATAACCACAAAACTCTCAGTAGTGAACAGCAGTACATGTCTGCAGGTTGGCTGGGTGACTAATTGACCAGTCTAGGCTGAGACTGGGTTGTCGCTTTCCTTCAAGCTCTGGGTCTGTCTGGGTGTGGCTTCTCACTGCAGTGTTGGCTCATATCTGCTTCACGTCTTTCATTTTTGTATGCCTGGGATATGGCATGGCATAGATGCTCAGTGAATATTTGCTTGGTAAATAAGTAAAGGAATGAATAAATGTGATAGAAATTAAACGAATGAGTAGATATAATAGAAATTAAGTAAAATAATTCCCTTCGCTTAGCATCTCCTAACATGTGAAATAATTGATGTGAACTCCAGGTAATTCTGTCATGTCTTCTATTTAATTTTCATACGTTCAGATCAGAGAACAGGCACATGTTTCTCCGGCCTGGTGAATGGTCGCTGTGCACAAGAGCTTCCGGGCAGAATGACAAAAATGCAATGCTGCTGTGAGCCCGGCCGCTGCTGGGGTGTTGGAACCATTCCTGAAGCCTGTCCCATCAGAGGCTCTGGTGAGCTGCTGGCTGCTAGTTCCTCAGGACAGACAGTGTTAGGAAAATTAGTAACAATAATGTACTTTAGTGTTTCCCTTAAAGACAAGTCATGTTTGCATTCCTATTAGTGTCTTCAATATGACTTGGGTGTTTTTTGTGAGGGTTAGGGTGGCATTGGTTATTGGGATCAGTTTTTATTATATCCATTTTGTTAATATTAGAAAAACTCCTAAAAACTGATCATTACTTGACTTTAAGCAAGAATTTTTAATAATTATCTGGAATGTCAGTATTTCAGTTCAGTTTTAAAACCTCCTAATCTTCTATTTGAAGCTTGAATAACAAATTTTGGCCTTCATTTATACTTTATTTCAGGAATGCCCTTAGCTTATAGTGTCCCAATCCTTAAAGATATGTCCTCTCTTTTCTAATGACCTTAAAAATTAAGAATACAAGGGTAGGAGGATACCTCTCATTCACTTTGCTATATTAACTGCTGTATACCTGAAGCTATACTGGGAAATTAAGATGAATGAGAAGTAGTTCCTCTTGTTAATATAATATGCATAGTTAAGTACAATTAGTGTTTATCACATAAAGGTATGTTGATAATATGTTATTATATTATCTTCATGTTATATTATAAATACTATGAAAAATAATAACACTTTTTGAAATATGCTTATAGAGATATGTATCTATATGTACTATTATGGAGAAAAAAATTAAGGCACATTCTTCCTAAATCTCTAAGCCATGAAATTCCAAAATTGAATAGTAAAAATTTTTTAAAAGCAGAGTTAATGCATAGTATATAATTTTGGAAACTCATCATTCCACTAGTATGTGATAGTAATGTCAATACTCAGACAATTGCTTGAGCTAAATAGTTTTCACTTCTTCTTATATAGTGCCCTGATTTTGAGAACAGTTAAGGAAATAAGGCAATCACTATATTCTTGCTTCTTTTCCCTCAGCTTTGATACTTGGACAGATAATGAGCAGATTTAAAAGTTTACTAAATACTGTCTTCTGTTAAAAATCCACATTAGAAAAAAATTATTCTGAAGCCATATTAATCCCTTAAAGAGAAGAGAAGAGGTAGGAAAAATGTGTAGGTACAATACTGATGGAGATTTAAGTAAAACCAAACATACAGAATGAATTACTTAAAGGTTTAATTTTCATCCATTCAAGTAAATTTCTTGCATTTACAGTTATATCTGGAATTTTATGAGTTGCACTTAGGGACATAAAATCAAAATGTGTAGATAATTGTTTGGTTATGCAACTCAGTTAAAATATGGTATACATATTTTAATTTTTTCTGAAACATCTGTATCTTTTTCTGCCACTGCTAGCATTGAAAATGTTTATTAAGATAATAACTTACTTATTCATATCATCAAGTGAGGATAACCTAAAATGATTATTACAGTACACAAATTGCCTTTATTATGCAGAAATCCATTCATTTGTGGTTAACTGAACTTTCTTCTCTTTTAGAGGAATATCGCAGACTTTGCATGGATGGACTTCCAATAGGAGGGATTCCAGGGAGTGCTGGTTCCAGACCTGGAGGCACTGGGGGGAGTGGCTTTGCTCCAAGTGGCAATGGCAATGGCTATGGCCCAGGAGGGACAGGCTTCATTCCCATTCCTGGAGGCAATGGCTTTTCTCCTGGCGTTGGGGGAGCCGGTGTAGGGGCCGGGGGACAGGGGCCCATCATCACTGGACTAAGTGAGTGTTCACTTTGTGCATAGACTCTTTGGTTTTCCACCTTAAATAATTTTATAATATCTAACTTTTTTGCCAAAGTATGTTTGTGTCTGTGTGTGTGTGCAGAAACTTATTTCAAGGTCTAAAACATAATATAGTAAAACAGAATCTTAGGAAAGTATTATTTTTATGCTCCATAAACTTTCTAAATTGGAGAAAAGAATGAGTGACCCAGGTTCTCTTTGAAAATAGAGATGAGAGCGTGGTAATATTCCAAGTCCAGATGACACCATTAAAGATCACGTTTTTCGGTTCCAGTGTATTTCATTTGGCTGCTTGCAGCTGCCCTGATCATACAACCTTTGAATTGTTTTCCAGAACCATTTCTCAACTGAGATAGACTGAATAAATCTTGCTCTGTGCCTATACAAATATTATAATGAAATATCTTTCTTTTCTTCGCCCTTTTTTGTTGAATAACTTAAGAAATTGAGAACTGCCAGAATTGGCATTGGTGTGCTTGACATTTCAGTTCATTCTTTTTAAAATAACTGCTCTTGCTAATAATATTTAATGATGTCCTACAGTGTTATGTTTATTCTTTTTGGCATATTGCCTATTTACTATATCTGAATATTCAACTACAAAAAAAAAAGAAATGGAAAGCATTCAAATGTACAGTAGAACATTCCTGAAATTTTAAAAAGACACCGTTATGGGCAAAGTTTCCAGATGTATATTAACAAGTGCAAGTTACAACCATGTGTCTCAAGAATAGTTTTTAGATTCTCAACGTTAAAGTTTTAATAAAATATAGGATAATGTGGGCTTTTGATATGTACACCTAAATAATATACTATTAAATATCCTCTTAAAAATCGACTTTAAGAAAAGCAATCCATGTTGGAATGATGCAATATCATTTGTGTTCTAATTTTCCCTAGCTATTCTGAACCAGACAATAGATATATGTAAGCACCATACTAATCTCTGTTTAAATGGACGCTGCATACCTACTGTTTCTAGCTACCGATGTGAATGCAACATGGGTTACAAGCAGGATGCAAATGGGGATTGCATAGGTAAGCTCATGCTTCTTTAATTCTTGGTTTTCTAATAGCTTTTAGACTACAGGAACAAGTTGAGCTGAATATGATTTTTAAAAAGTCTTTTGAAGTAAAGCTAATTTCCAAACGGACTCTCCTGTGTGCATGCTCTTCCATGTGCTCCCTTAACCTACTGCTGAGCTGGACCACTTCAAGACTCCCCTTCCCTTTCTGGTCCTAAATGTTGTGATTTCTGTCTCTGCTTCCCCCTTTCCTTCCTTGTTAGCCGAACAACACTGGATATACGGTGGCATCATTAACATGCAAGAGAAGGTGGAGATTGGGAGGAAGCGGTTGATGAGTCTCTTTTTGAGCATGTTGAGTTTTAGGTGTCTCTGGTACTTAATTATAGAGGTCTCAAGCTAAGAGCAGTGTTCAGGACTAGAGTTAGAGATTTAGTAGTCAGTAACATAGAGGTGTTTATTAGAACCATGAGGGTGAATATTGTCAGCCAGGCTGAACAACAGGAAGAGTAAAAAGATAACAGGAGTAGTGCAGCTGGAAACCTGTGTACCAGCAACATTAGTAATGTTGGAGAGCTGGCAAAATAATCTGAAAATACATGGCACTGAAGCCTTGAAACGGTATGCTTTCAAGAGAAAAGGAGTGTCAAGTGTTAAGTGCAGCAAAAAAATCAAATACAGTGAGGACAAAACCACTGTTGTATTTGGCAATGAAGAGAGTTTTGATGATCTTTTAAGGGTAGTTTTAGGACCATGGGGATTGAACCATTTTGAGGTTATTCTTTTATTTATTCATCTTATTAGCAAATAATCATGTATGTGTTTTGTAATTAGCATAACCCTAAATACCAGATTTGGGTTCAGGTCTTCTGTTATAAAATATAGATGAGAGGCCAGGAACAGAGACAGGTAGTATCACAATTTTCCCAAGTAAAATTGAAAACATCTAAGTGCACTATGACTATGAAAAAAATGTAAGCCAAATATGGTGCTTTGGAAAAATCAATCATTCTAAACTGTGTACAGAGACACAAGATCAGAATGATTAAATAAAGCTTAGCCCAGGGTCCCTATATACAGGTGCACAGGTTTTGCACCGCCCAACTGTAGAGGGTACCATTCACATAATCTAAGTAAATAGCACACCCCAGGGTTGTGCAGGGTATAACCATATGCATCAGTCCTGCCTTAGCACATACTACTTGGTGCTTGTTTAAGTGATAGACCACGTGGTTATTTTTGGAACACCAGGACATACTGATATATTTATTCTACTTATATGACTTAAGAATGATTTTACTGCCAGAAAATAGATTATAAGTATACAACATACAAAACATCCCCTCTTACACATACATAAGCAGTTACAATCTATCAAACTGAGATTTGATTGACTATTTTTGTTTTGCTATTAATATTTGCTCTTCATGTATCACTGCATGATTCATCAACCAACAAATAAAAATAGGCCATAAGCTTAATATTTTCTGTAAAAATTAGCCAAAGACCTCCATTTAGTTCATGTTAGCACCCAGGTGAGTTTTTAACTCAAATCATTCTATTTTGGAATAGTAAGAAATAATTTGTTTCTGTTGAGCAAAGGTAATCTTACAGCCCTTGAAAATTAAAAGTGTTTTCTAAGTTGGAATATAAAGTACTTTTCAAGGGTAGACATTTCTTACCACAGTAGTATCTGAGAATTTAACCATTTTGATAATCAGTGTTTCTCAATTACTTCGTTTATTTTAGGAGTTTAAAATCCTTATGAATTTTGCTTAAAAATATTCAGTCCTCAGTGAAAACAGAGGAAGGAATCAAAGTGTACAGACTGTAATATTTAAATTCTGTTCATCTATACAAGGCAAAACAAAGGTGATCATTTGGAGGTAATAGGCATTGAGACTCAGAGTAAAGGAAAAGCATGAAATATACATTTCAGAATGTGGCAGTGGTCTTTTGTGATTAGCCTAAAACTTAAAATCTTAAAATAATCCTGGGAAACAAAACAAACAAAAAAACAAATGGGATTTTAAAATCATATGGAATTGTGAAGTCACTAATAGTTTTTGGTGACTGTTTGCACTTCCGAAGAAGAAATAAATAAGTGAACTACTATATCTTCTCCGTGTGCTGTAACCTTGGTGAGGTCCCTAAGGGGCTAAGGAAACAGAAATGAATCAGGGCTGTAAATGGCAAAATAACTGGCAGAACTGTCATAGCAATGCGGGACCTTGGGAACAGGTTCTCAAGGGGAGGAAAAGGACCCTGCTTCCCAGAAGGTTTACCTAAAAAGAGGGGGTTGGGTGCATGGTCTCTCATGTTCTTCACTAGAACAGAGCTTTACAATGATGCTCTAGAATGATACATCTATGACACCTTTCTAATCGTTGCATTTCGATGTTGGGTACACAGAGAATTTAAGGGATCTTCAGCATTGCCTAGTGAAGGTAATGTTGCCAGTTGGACAGACCACTAGTTATGCTTGATATGCTTGTTAATGCTCTAAGCTCTGTCTTTTCTCATATTGCTTCATTCGTTTGGCTCAGTGAATTGATTTTATCAACCAAAAGCGTAAATGTGAGTCTTAATGGGCTAAAGGCATCTTTGGATGAATTGAAAAAGTATTTAATCCTGTTTTCCTTTGTCGTTTTTATTTGCTATGAGATTCTTTTTTTTCCTCCTTTACCAGAGAGGGTTTAATTGCATTCAGTCTGAGTGTATATATCAGTGAAGCTGGTGAGTTTGGTAGAGTACAGTTCCTCTTTTAAGAACATCTGTGAAAGGAGTAATCTGTCTATTAAAATGGTAAACCTGTGAATTGACTTTATTGTTGTATTCTCCAATTTAGCTGAAATTGTATATGTTAATGGCTTCTCATGTATATGAAATGGCAAGTCACTATGCCTAACCAGTCAGCCAGGTTTTTAATTCTCCAGCATTCAAAATAATATTTAGTGGGCATTGCTGAAAGAAGATGAATTAAACTTTTTCTAACACTGGCAAACTTGATTTCTCTGGGATTTGACTAATCTTCACTGTCTAGTCAGTTGTTTGGTTGTGCAGTCCTTGAATTCTGTGATGGGTTTGCATTTAATCAAGGCTTAGAGAACCTGAAGGAAAGCAGTGATGTTTCTCACACTTGGGACCAGAACTAGTATTTGCATAAAACTTGGTTTCATACAAAAAAAAATCCCTGTGCCAATTTTAAGATCCTAAAGAAACCAGAAGCTACTGAATGTAATAGACTTTGTTTTACTTAATTTCCATTTTTTTACCCCATCCTTTGTTTTTTACTTCAAAATATTATCCAAGCCTTGATGCATAGTTACATATATATAGTTGAGTTCACAAAAAAGTTAACAAAAATTCCATAATTTGTCTCTTTTTTAAAACTAGTAGAAGTGTCAACATGTAATATAAATATATATCTTTAAAAATCTTTAATTATCTTCTAACTCTGTACTAAGCTTTAAAGAGGCTATTAACTTGCCCAGATTACTTAGATAATAAGCATTTTCTAGCGTATTGGAACTCGTGGCTGTGTCTTTCCCAAGTCCATGGTTTTAATCATTGTGCATCACTCAAATTGAAAAGTTGTTATTTCTTGATTAAAGCAAATTCCCTTGTACTCTCCAATAGGTGTTATTTTTGTAAATCTCTAGACTGGCCTCTGTAGTTGAAGAAAGGAATTTTTATTCATTTATAAATACTCTGATATTTAGACTATTACCACTGACTGGCCTTCTCTCAAATTTGGGAGGCCTAAATGTACTTTAAACAAACATTTCTAGAAATGGAGTGAAGTCTATAATGGTTTCTTTTGCTACTCACAGATGTTGATGAATGCACATCGAATCCCTGCACTAATGGAGATTGTGTTAACACACCTGGATCCTATTATTGTAAATGTCATGCTGGATTCCAGAGGACTCCCACCAAGCAAGCATGCATTGGTAAGGCAGTTTGCTTTCACATATGATGATGTTCCATGAAATATAGTGACCCAGGCTGTTGGGGTTAAAAGTGAATATTAAAATAAGACATGCAATGAAATAAATGCTGTTACATTATTACAGATTTACTTTATGCTACCCTCAAAGTGCTCTCTTCAAACATAAACACTTTTTGCATGTGTAACACAGGCAATGTGGTATTTGGCTTCACAAAAAAAATTCGGTTTCTCTTCCTTCCCTAGATCACAGCTTCCTTTCTCCAAGTAACATCAGTAGCATTACTGCTCTCTGATTAACGGAGCTTACGATTTATTGTCGTTTTCAACTTCTGTTTCTTTGAACCTCACACATAGTCGGACACCAAATCTAACCTGCTCTTTATTCACAGTTTCCTTGCTATGCCCACCATCCTCGTCCAAACCTCTCCCTCACTACTGATTCATCCCAGAATTCTTTTAGCAGATGACTCTGCTTGTCTTCTTTTTCATTTCCTATTCATCCCCTGGCAGTTACTTGAATCACTTTATTCCAGCAATTTTTTTTTTTTTTAAACTGCAGGTCTTGGTGCCTTGTTCTTATTAATTAATTTATTTATTTTTGCTGTGTTGGGTCTTTGTTTCTGTGCGAGGGCTTTCTCTAGTTGTGGCAAGCGGTGGCCACTCTTCATCGCGGTGCGCGGGCCTCTCACTATCGTGGCCTCTCTTGTTGCGGAGCACAGGCTCCAGACGCGCAGGGTCAGTAGTTGTGGCTCACGGGCCCACTTGCTCCACAGCACGTGGGATCCTCCCAGACCAGGGCTCGAACCCGTGTCCCCTGCATTAGCAGGCAGACTCTCAACCACTGCGCCACGAGGGAAGCCCTATTCCAGCAATTTTTGTCATGTAGCTCTTAATCCAGATATTCTGCAGTTACTTCACTCTTACTCCTTGCTGACTTTTTTAAAAATTAATTTTTATTGGAGTATAGTTGATTTACAATGCTATGTTAGTTTCTGCTGTACAGCAAAGTGAATCAGTTATATATATACATATATCCACTCTTTTTTTAGATTCTTTTCCCATATAGGTCATTACACATTATTGAGTAGAATTCCCTGTGCTATACAGTAGGTTCTTACTACTTACCTATTTTATATATAGTAGTGTGTATATGTCGATCCCAATCTCCCAATTTATCCCTCCGCCTGCTTTCCCCCTTGGTAACCATCAGTTTGTTTTCTACACCTGTGACTCTGTTTCTGTTTCGTAAATAAGTTCATTTGTGCCATATATTTTTTTGGAACCCACATATAAGCGATATCACTTGCTCTGACTTTTAGGTCTTCAACCACTATGTCAGAAGCAACTGCACCGGTAATTCCAGCTGCACTGTCCACCCTCTCCTACATTCACTGCACATCCATTTCATTTTTCTCTTTCTTTCCCTCTTCAGCTATTATAAGTGAGGGCTATAAAATTGCATAAACCTACGTATCCAAGAAAAAAGCTGGTGAGAAATGAAAATTTTGCTGAAGAAGCAACATGATCTTGAATATTACATGTAAAAATAAACTAGATATTTAAAATTACATTTATTGTTTTATTGTCTTTATCTATAATTATTTTAAAAGACTAATATTTGGCTATTGTTAATTTTCCCAGACATTGATGAATGCATCCAGAATGGGGTTCTTTGTAAGAATGGTCGATGTGTGAACACAGATGGAAGTTTCCAGTGCATTTGCAATGCTGGCTTTGAATTAACTACAGATGGAAAAAACTGTGTTGGTATGGAAATTGCCTGCTCCCTTGCAAAATATTTTTTAAAGGATATACATTTTTATTTATATATTCTATTTTCATGAAAGCTCACACAACACATATGTGAGAGTTGTTCAGATGACTTAGGTAAAATATAAATACATTTAACATAAGACTATTAAAGGGAAGGGACAGGTTTTTGGGAAATGTCATAACAAATGAATAATTTACTACTTCTGGAAATTTTCTGTGTGGCATATGTTTAATTGTAAGTAGCAGTTGTTCTTTGTAATTATTAGCACCTACTGTATTTTGAATGTCGGGGTTATAACACTGACAAAATAGAAAAGGCCCACCTCCAATCTGGGGAAGCATAAAAATGTTTGACATATGTGATAATCAAACCTCTAAATTTTGGTCCTGGTGATGTCTAACAGTGTAGTAAATATCAGTACTCCACAGAAATATTCTATTTGCACAGCAACATGTATTTCACCAACTAATGAAAGTCCAGATCATTTCACTTGCAGTGAGGTTGTCATTGCTTTATTCTCTCATACAATATAAACATCCCCTGAAATCATATTAACTTTTTTGGTAATCAAAATAAAACACTACTCATGTGGTTTTAACAGAAACTAAGCACAAAGGTTCCTTAATTCTTTTTC
Source organism: Aethalodelphis obliquidens (assembly GCF_003676395.1). Taxonomy (NCBI): domain Eukaryota; kingdom Metazoa; phylum Chordata; class Mammalia; order Artiodactyla; family Delphinidae; genus Aethalodelphis; species Aethalodelphis obliquidens. The sequence goes on from NW_020837948.1 coordinate 11,398,976, forward strand.
TTTATGTCCCTTACACTAAAGGTCCTTCATGTTTTCTACACTATTTGCCCTCAGTCAGTTGGCATTCATAAGAAAAAAAATCCATGACCACATGGCTCATTTATGCAGTAGAATATGACTAGTGATTGTTTGTAGAAAGAGGGGGAGCTGGTTTCCTCAAGGCCAGTGGTGTAAGTCACATTCTCCTTCTGCAGATCATGATGAATGTACAACTACCAACATGTGTTTGAATGGGATGTGTATTAATGAAGATGGCAGCTTCAAGTGCATCTGCAAACCAGGATTTGTCTTGGCTCCAAATGGGCGTTACTGCACTGGTATGTATGGCTTTGAGATAGGAAAGTAACCATGATTGAAACCATCTTTTTTATTTGAATCAATCATGCAAGAATTACTTCAGTTTCTTTATGTGGATTTTGTATTATTCACATCTCTTGCTAATTCAGTATGGCAGGTGTCTGAAGTTTCCTAGAAAAACATACATTGTGGTTTATGGAACACTAATATCTTTATGAAAATAATAATGGCATAGGAAGAATTAAGGGAATGACAGATTGGTTCTAGCAAGTGTGGAAAAGACAATATAGAAATAATTTCTGTCTACTCTTTGCCTCAATAAAAAAGAGGAAGAAAAAAATCTTGTGTTCGCAGAACTAGATTTTCCACTGTCATTCATTACTGGTTTTGCATTATATCTTTTCCATAAGCTAATCCACGGATCATTTGTTACTATATCATTACCTAAAAATCTTACACCGATTTCATGTAGAAGTAATTTGAATATTCCTAGCAATTGTTTTGTTTATAAAACCCTTTTGAAGGCCAAGCTCTAGCGATAACTTTAGGAAGCAAAATATATGACTCTTGCAAATAAATAAGACTATATTATGTTTATACTCACAATTGGAATTTAGTAAGATGGAACAAATTTTGCAGTTTTTACTTAAAAACAAGTTATTTACAGTTTTCTTCTTTTAGACAAAATTAACTCCATGAATGCTTTCTGCCTTCAATTATACAAACTTATCTGAATACCAAATAATACTCATAACCAATCCCTGTAATTTCAGTGAAATTCTGGAGACAGTAGAGAGTGAAAAATCAAGACTCATTCTTGTATTTCTGAATAAAAGTAGTTTCTTGACTATTCAGGAAAGGGGAGTTCAGTATTAAATAGAAATATTGTAGCTTTGCTGATTGATCTCATGCATGGGATGTCATCTCAAGGTTAGCTGACTTGGATTAATCACAGGGTATGAGATTAGCATTCTGTTTCAGTGTGTAGCATGACATTACAGCATGTAACATTTTAGCAGTTCTTAAGAAACTTAAGTACACATATAAAGATCACCTAAATCTCACCAGTTCCTGCTTTATTGAACTTTCTATTAATTTTTTAATTACAAATGCTGTAATCCATAAATTTTGAAATGCTCATGATTTGGCAGCCCCGTGTTTGGAAGGCTGTTTCCCTTTTGGGGGGAAACCATTTAATGGTGGGTTACAGTTCATAAATTCAAACAATTGAATTGAAAATTACAAGGGAGACCCCAAATTATTTTGTTATTATGAACTAATTGAATTAAAATTAAAACAGCATCTTAGTTAGAATTTTATGTGTGTGTAACTAAAAGTTAAATACAAACACTGACCTCAGTTTGAAGAATTTGTTTCACTTAACTAATTTGAGTTAAATATCTTTAATATTAAGCTGAATTGCCAAATAAACAATGAAAAATGAATTTGTGAGACTCTTCTAAGTGGTAAAATGAGGCAACTTTCACTCAGTCTTTCTGAAAAATACGTTTGAAAGAATTGCATTTGTGTATAAGATTTGTTGTCACATCTGTGTGTTCTTCCACAAATTATAAAATTGAAAACAAAGTGTTGATAATGTAGAGTGGTGGCAACAGGTGAACTCTGTAGGAAAGTTAAATTTACCCAGTAATGGCCCGGCTTGTGTTTCCTTTTGGGCAGATATTGATGAGTGCCAGACCCCAGGAATCTGCATGAATGGGCATTGCATCAACAATGAAGGGTCGTTCCGCTGTGACTGTCCCCCAGGCCTGGCTGTGGGTGTGGATGGACGCGTGTGTGTTGGTAAGTGAAACATTCTGTAATGGCCCCACTGACCAAAGGATCTTTGAAAGAGGGATAAAGATATATCCATACAATGGAATCATATTCAGCCATAAAAACGAATGAAGTAGTGACACATACGAAAGCATGGATGAACTTGAAAACATTACGCTAAGTGAAAGAAGCCACACATAAAAGACCACATAGTATACGACTCCAAATGAAATGTTTGTGAAGGTCAAATCTGTGGAGACAGAGCAGATTAGTGGTTGCTTAGAGCAGGAGAGGGTGAGGGTGGTGGGAGAAGGGGGTGATCACCAAAGGCATTTCTGAGGTGGTGAGATGTTCTGAAATCAGCTAGGATGATGATCAACTCTGTGAATATGCTAAAAACTATTGAATTGTACACTTTAAATATGTGAATTCTTTGTATGTGAATTATATATTAATAAAGTGGTTTAAAAGAAATGGACAAGGAGCCCAGCTAGCTCCCTTCAGAAGCCTCTGATGAGATGTAAGTCAGAAATGCTGGAGAAGGTAAAAAAAAATTGTCCTTTACCAGCATTCTTCATAGTGTGAGATAACCACATCTCTAAATACAATGGATTTATATTTTATAATTAATAACAAATAAGACTTGAAATGGGTACTGTAGTTGTATCTAAATAAATTCTTTTTATCCCAAGAAAATCTATTTATTTATTTATTTATTTTTCCATTTGAGTTTTAAAAATTTTTTTAAATTTTATTTTTATACAATTTTAAAGGTTACTTTCCATTTACAGTTATTACAAAATATTGGCTATATTCCGCATGTTGTACAATATATCCTTGAGCCTATCTTATACCCAACAGTTTGTAGCTCCCACTCCTTTACCCCTATATTGCCCGCTCCTCCTGCCCCGCCCCCGGTAACCACTAGTTTGTTCTGTATATCTGTGAGTCTGCTTTTTTTCCCAAACAAAATTTTAAATGTAAATAATTTATACAATAGAACTTCGACGTATATCAAAAGCTAGAAATGTTTCTAAATAGTTATTCTTCATCACTGTGTATGTAACTAATGATAGAAACCTGGGAAGAGTATGAGAGAGAATGTATATTTTATTTGAAACCATTCAGAATTCCTCTTGGATACTTTTGAGTTACCAGGCATCAGCTTTAAAGAGGCAGGCAAGATGAAAATGTCATTGGCATTTCGAAACCCACCCAACGTGTCCTAACGATAGCAAGAGCAGAGTGAGTGTGTTGTAAAAATACATTGAATGCCGTATTCTCTCCAAAGCACTTTCATGAAACTTCTAGGGTGAATTAGCCATTGTGCACCATCTGTTTTCAGGTCACATAGTAAAAGGCAGACATACTCACTGGTTTAAAAGTATATTTGAGAGAAATGAAAGTCTTTCTCAGACATAGTTGGTTTTACTTTATTCTTACCTATGGGAATCAAAACATTTGGATTCTGAAGGTTAAAAAAAAAAGAGGCAACAGCAGATGGAAATAATCTGACCACTTAAAGTTTCACCCACTCTATCCAATCTAGTATTTATTTCAGCTTACAAGATTGTCAGCACTTCGTTCAGGGCTATTTCAAATACAGTAACTAGAAGAATGTAGCTCCTTGCTGCTTAGAGAGCTAAAATATTTTCAGTTGCTTTTTTCCTTTATCTAAATGCTTTTGCTGAAACCTATGGTGAGTACAAAACCAGTTTTAGAGGGAGAAATAATTTTTCTTTTAAGCAACCGACATATGAGTAGTTGTTAGGAATTCAGTGTTCAAACACAAATATTCCTTCTCTTGTCCACATACAGAAAAGGCATTAGAAATTTTTGGGAAACGCTCTCCAGTTTTTCACAATTGTGGTTAATTAAACTTTTTAAAATAAAAACACTATTTGTTCTGTGTGTAAAATTATATATTACTGTTCCCTTAACATGCTAGATATTTTTTCTTCATGTCTTCTGCCTTTTGAAATGCTTTCAGTTGCATTGATTGTTGAGGTTAGAAATGAATCATTGCTATGAATTATTGTTAGAGTTAGCACTTTAATTCTAGATTTTGTTTGTTCATTTTTGTTTCCCTAGAGAGTGCGATGTGGGTTTTTATTTTCAGAAAATTAAATTACTATTGTAACTAGTATGTTGAACAAGCATGACTCACAGGCAGGATATGAACAAAAGGCAACTGTATTTTGTTTTTTTCAATCCTTTAAAAATATATTTTTAATTATTCAATGGGAGCAGTTTATCCAATAAGTAAGGAAGAAAACGCAGGCAGCCCCTTACTTTACTATTTTTAGATAGCAAAAATTTATATGACTACTTTAGGTAATGAAAATAATCTGAATTTAGCAATTAGAATGTCCATCATATAATAGTTAATATTCGAACTTGATTTGAAGTTATCACTTCCCTCCCAAGCTCAGACCTTCGTGAGGAAGACAATTCTGACTCCACAGGCTCAAGTGCAGGAGGAAAGGTGAGAAAGCAGAAGCAGTGACAGTGTCCTAGGGTGGCTTCAAGACTTCTGGGCTTCACACAAGTTTAAAGCCAATTTCTTCCTCATGGGTGATTTCGTGATTATGTCAGGGGCGTTGGCCTGCCCTTCCCGAGATGCAGACACTGCATTTTTCTCCTGGTGGCCACTCCTGGCTCAACGTCTTGTCTTTCTGCAGTCCACTTCAGACAGAGATCTAATGATGTCTCATCACCCTCCATGTAGTCATTTTAGGAACCTCACTTAGTGTGGCCCATGTCTCATCCATAGGACGTGCCACCCTTTGCCCTCTGAACCGAGTGAACAGAGGTTCTACAGTGGGAATAGCAGCCACTCTCCTCTGTGTGCTACGTGTCCCTGACAGAGTTGGGTGCAAAGCTCTTCAAGTTGCTCCCTGCGAAGCTCTGCTCTCTTGATCAGGGGTGAGGATGGAAGCATGCCCAACTTGTAATCTGGCTCTTCCAAAAAAATCCTCCTCAAAAACTCTTCTCTTAATTGCTATTCTCTAAATTGTATCCTCGGTATTGGGAGGGGTTTAAGGACCTGGCAACCAATTTTCCATCTCTACTTCCTTCAGGATGGAGTCTCAAAATTCACCTTGTTATATGATATTTAGCACCATGGGATTTCAACTTAAATTTCCTTTTTAGCATCCTGTTACGTTAGTATTTCAATATCTTCATGAATGCTGTTTGACAGTTCTGTCAGGTAAAAGGTTAATTTTTTTCTTTACCCTAGTTCTGCTATTTACTAGCTGTGAGGCCTTAGGCAAGACACATTGCCTCTCTGTGCCTCCTTTGCTCACTAGTTGTTTTTGAAGATTAAATATGTTAACATTAGACATATTTGTGTAAACTTGAATGATGTCTGGCACATAAAACATGCCCAGTAAGTTAACTACTACAATTATTACTGTTTTGTTAAATCGGAATAGTGATGTTACATCAAAAATAGTCTTAGAGTTGCTGCTTTAAGCTATAAAGAAAAGTTGATACTAAAGAATGTAAAATACAGCTAGCATCTTGTGTCCATACCAATTTTACCTTTGGTAAAGATAAAGTATGATAATTCCATGAAAAAATCCTTTAGCAATTCCAAGTTTTAAGAAAGAAAAGACATGGAGAAATTTGATAACATATGGAACAGGTATAGCTTAGGATGAAGTCGAGTCACCCACCAAAATATTCATGTGAGCATGTTCTGATCGTGCTGCTGGTATCGGTACCTCTAATCCTGTCCACTGGGAACAGTGGCTTGGTTACATTGAAGAGAATAATGTGAACTAAGGTTCCAGTGTGGGGTCTTTGAAAAGGAAAAAGTCAACTGTCTTCATTAAAAATAGAAGTGAGTACCATAGGCTTTTTATCAACTTGCTTCTAAAAATTGTTCCTGGCTTATGTTCTTAACATGAAAACAGAAATAACTTTGACCATTCTATGATGCCTTTTGAGATAAGTGGTACCATCCTAAGAACTCACAAAAATCTTATTGAAAATCATGAACTATGTGGTATTTGTGCATATTTGTCATTGTGTTGAGTCCTATTCTTATGTGTAACTCAGAGCTGACTGCCAAACCAGGCCATAGCAGAAGCAGAAAGGGACAGCACGTCCCCTTCCCAGGGTTGGAGTAGTAAAATCTTATGACCTTCTTCTATCTGAGCATACGCAGATCTCATTGTTTAATGCGGCCACACATCTCATTGTTTTAACGGGAAACATCACCACATTGTAAGACATAGGTGACTCACTTTGCATAACAAGCAGATAAAGTTATTTCCAACAAGTTATGAATAATTATAGATATTTATAATAATGGTTATCTCTTTGATGGAATTGCCATATCAATAGACTGCTTAAAAGCTCTACTGCTTCTCTGGCCTGTATGATGATCTGAGTTTTTTTATAGTTCACCATTTACCATCTCATAAAGTTGTATTATATTTTATGAGAATTTAGAATGAGAGAACTAAGCAGGATACGCTTCTTTGGGGTGTAACAGGACATAGTAGAAAGAGGAAAAGTTTTGGAGGTCACACAAGCCTGAGTCTGAATTCCAGGTCAGACAGTGGATAGTCTACAGCTTTGAGGTACTTATATAACCGCTCTGAACCTCAACCTCCTCATTTATAAAAAGTGGGTAATGATCACTATCCTATGGAGTTGTTGGCCTGAATGTTCAACAAGGTAATGTCTGTAAAGCAACAAGCACAATGCCACAGATACATAATGATAGTTATTGAATATTATTTGTGTAACTGGATTTATTGAGAGTCTGCAATGATTAAAACACAGTCACAACAGTAAATTGGGGGTTGAAGAGAAAGGTCACCTAACTCAGAAATTTAAGTAAGAAAGTTCATGACCAAGCAGTATCATCTCAAGGTAGGTTAACTGCACTGCACTTCATTGTTCATAAGAACTTCTAAAATAGAAATAATATTAAATGTAGTCAGTGATTAGAGCTCTAAGTCTTGTTTATAACTGTGGAAATATACCTGGCTCAATGACAGGCCCATGAGGAAAAGTGGGATAATTGATGCTTGTGTAGCACATAAAACTTCTTGGAGAAAAAAAAAAAGAATTGTTGATAATGCATTTATTCTTTTCCTCTCTCAACAAACATTTGTTGATTTCTTAACACTATGAGATGCTAAAGATACAAAGAAAAAGAAAAGTGGCAGATGCCTTCTAGAAGCTTCCCATATAGTGACCACTTAAGTTACAAGAAGCCTTCAGTTTTGAAATCTCTTTGTCTCTATCACTGTCTCAAATCATTGTTCTTCTGTCTCCTTTAGATACTCACATGCGCAGTACATGCTATGGTGGAATCAAGAAGGGAGTGTGTGTCCGTCCTTTTCCTGGTGCAGTGACCAAGTCTGAATGCTGCTGTGCCAATCCAGACTATGGTTTTGGAGAGCCCTGCCAGCCATGTCCTGCTAAAAATTCAGGTAGTCACCTTCGCCAGTTTCACACCTGATAAAGAATCTAGAAATGTCACATTAGATATTTGGCCAAAGAGTACCTCGGCTCTGAAGTGTTTTGTCTTTATTTTTAATGGAAGAAAAGAGATCCAAATCTGTGTTGACATGTGAAGCATATAATAAAGAGATCTATCTTGTTTTTACTTATGATCTCTAGGCAGAGAGAACACACGGTGAATTTTGATTATTTATTTATTTTATGATCCAATTATGACTGTTAGAATGGATTCTTTACGTGAATATGTTAGCCTCAAAATCTTCCATCCCTTCTGTCATTCTGAAGATAAATAGCATAAAATTTACGTATCACTTTCAAGGTTATAATAAGTTCATGAGAACCTGGTTTTATTTATTTATTTTTAATCTTTACACAGAATGGTCTTAGGCTGCAGTCTATCAGAAGTTCCAGTCTATCAGGAATATCAGTAGTTCCAGAAAGTCATAAATTTATTTCTGAATGTTGTCATGAATTATAGGCACATTAAACAGTTTAATTCTTTGACTATTCTATGACTTGTTTATTCATATTTTTATGAAAACTGTATTAAATAGATGTAAGTACAGTAGGGAATCAGAAATAAACACAATGTCTTTTCCTTTAAAGTTGGGAATAGTTGAAAATACAGGTAGGCAAACATATAAATTACAGTTTGGTATGATTGCTGCCTTAAAAGGGACATAAAGAACTGGGAGAGCACAAAGGAAGGAGCAGTTAGTTGCCTGGGGAGGCTGGGAAAGACTGCACAGAGGGGTGGAGGCTTACTTTGGTCTTGAAAAAAGGAATAAGAACTTCCCAGGTAGAAGATGGAAGAAATGAATTCCAGCAAAGGAAGTGGCTTGTAATTCTGTTAAAAATCCTAAATGGACTGTTCAAACCTTAGCAAAATGGTGAGAGTCCCTCGGGAAGAATTACTGAGTATGACATTTTTTAAAAAGAGGAGTTAACGAAGGAAGTCTTCCCCTAAAATGTTAAGTGAATTATGCATATTATGAAAGAAGTGCAAAAATTGATAACAAGACTAGGTAAAAAGATTAGTGACTAATAAAATGAGTTCTGAATATAAGTGGAAATATAGGACACAATAAAGGTAGCATTGAGATCAGTGAGAACAAATTAAACTAAGTAATTAATATTGTTGATAAATATTGGGAAAAATATGGAGTTAGCTCCCTACATTAAATGTTACAAAATGATTTTTTTGTAGAAGATACAAACTTTTTGTTATCCTGTAATGATAAAGGACACTCAAAACAGACCCCAAAGACTAAAATACACATATAAAGTAGAAAAATATTTTATTTAATTTATAAAGAATTTACATTAATCAATAAGGAAAGTTGAAATCCTCTATAGAAAAAAGTATAGTGTACATAGAACTTCACAAAGCAGAAAGGCAAATGGTAGAGTGCCATATAAAAATTAAAAGAAATCTATCTAAAATTAAAAGAAAAGTTTAAAAAGGTGTCATTTTTGTTTATTAGATTGGTAAAATACAAATGATTGATTTTCCCCAGTGTTGGGGAGGATATACAGAAATGAGTACTCTCTTACATTGGTGTTAGAAGGGTAACCTGGGATATTTAGGGAGAGGGGGACTATCAAAAACCTTAAAAGAGACATAAACTTTGAGCAGTTTTACTTCCAAGAGATTAACCTAGTGATAGAATTGAACTTTGTATTTTTTTTATTATAATTGCAGAAAGTTGAACAAACCTAATTTCATCAATAAGAGATTTATTGAATGAGTGTGGTAGATCCACATAACTGAGAAAAGATGTTAAATCGTCTTATTATAAATAGGCTATTACGTGAAATGTCTATTGTAGAGTACAGAGGGTCCAAGCCTGCTCCCCACTTACAAACTCTATGACCTGAGCATGTTACTTCCCATCTCTATCCAAGCTCTCTTGGGATTAAAAGAGGAAAAATAACAGTATCTAGTTTGTGGTATTGGGAGGATTAAATAAATTATTAGATGCAAAATGCTAGAACAACACCGGCACACCACGTGGTAAATGCTATTTATTACGTGTTTTCTATTATTTTATTATTGAGAGGAGAAGAAAAGCTAAAAAGCAATCTCTGTTGTACAATTTAGATATTTTTAAAGTTTACATAAGTAGAAAATATTTGTAATGTTTATCAATATATTAATGAAATTCAGGGTGATAATTACAGTTATTTTTATTTACTTTTTTATGCTTACCTGTGATTTTGGAATTCTTAAAATAATTTTGTGCTAGAAAATGGTCCTTTTCATTTTAAGTTGTTGCAGGTAATTCTTAATGATAGTTTTGGAGTTATGTAAGTGACTTGTGTATGGAACAGATATAATTTAGAGTTTTTGATTTCTCTATTTGTTTTTATCTTACAGCTGAATTCCACGGTCTTTGTAGTAGTGGAGTAGGTATCACTGTGGATGGAAGAGGTAGCTCTATTCAATTCTCAATCTTATAATAATTATATAGTTTTATAGCTTTATTATTATAATATTATAGATAAGATGTATTTAATATTATAAAAATATATCAGTATAAAGTAATAAAATAAATTATCTCCTAGAACAATGGTTATAAGCTAGATGGTATCAATAAGTATGTAGATGTACATTTTTCATAGTAGATAAATATTTATCTGTTAAATATGCATTGTTTAAAATGTCACTAACAAACTACAACCATGATTTTACGGATACCGTCACTTAAGAAGTAGCTAGAGCTTGTAAAAAAAAAAAAGAAAAGAAAAACAAGACAATTGAAAGAAAAATGTTAAATAATGGTGCTGACATGGTTTAAACAAATCTGTAAGAGATATTTGATATGGATCTTTAAGAGATATTTGAGATATACTGCCCTAAAAATAAATTGACTACTTATGACTAAGAATACTAAAATGTTTCTGTCCAACCAAAGAAGTACAAGGTTTCATTAAAGTTTTCTTTTTTAAAATTTAGCACTATGATTAACAAAATTACAATATAGAACTTGAACATTAAGTACATATGTGTTTATGAAGTTATTTTATATGTTAATAGTGTCCTTTGTTTTTTTAAAATAAAATTGTAGGGTGCTATTAATCTTTAGTTTACATATATATTCTAATACTTTCATGTTTGAGGAGACTTTAGACAAATTATAGATTGACAGTAAATATCACATTTTTTTGCAAAGAACGTCAGAAACCAGAGTAAAGGAGCAAACTTTTACAATGATGTTTCTCCCAAAAATTAAATTAAAAGACTAACATTTCTGGAGTATTTAAGGCTTCCCAAATTCTAGAACACAGTAGTTAGGATTAAAATTTGAGCATAGTTACCAAAATTTTATTTTATGCTGACTCCGTTTTTTTATTCCCTTTCAATATGGCCTCCCCAACAGAGCCATTGCAACTAGATGGTTGCTCATACAAGCACATCATTCCTCAAGTCCCACGGCCCACGGGTGACAGAGCGTAGTCATGTTCATGGCTTGTTGTAAAACGTTGTGTTCTCAAGCATCCACATTTGAACTGTCCTCTCCATTAATTTCAACTTATCAACAATGAGTAACATTTAATAAGTATCATATTACTTAGTTGACTATAAAAAATGATAATAAAATAGAAATATTCCAGGCCTTCAGGACCATAAAATTATACAGACACCCTAATAAATCTTTGCCTTTTAATTAGATGGTTATAATACCTATCAAGTTGAGTTTTCCTTTGGGTTTTGAGCCAACAGTCTATAAATTTCTTTATTAATTTTATCATAAATGCCAGCACATTACATGGCTTAATGCTTTGAATTTCTGCCGGTTCCCTTCATTTTTCTTTTGACTTACCAGGAAGTGTCCCATATCTCTCTATTTTATTCTCACTCCTTATTTTCATTTCGTTTCCCTTTCTGAATGGCAAATTGGGGGTTTGCAGGGTTAGACACTACGTATTTTGAGTGATCTTTACTAGACATACATGTATCAACAGACAGTAAGTGGCTGTGAGCATTAAACTCTGAACATTTAATGCAGATATCAATGAGTGTGCTCTGGATCCTGATATATGTGCCAATGGAATTTGTGAAAATTTACGTGGTAGTTACCGTTGTAATTGCAACAGTGGCTATGAGCCAGATGCCTCTGGAAGAAACTGTATTGGTAAGTTATTTGTTTTATTATACAAGAGCCTTTTGTATAGTTTAATCCCATGGATTATAGGAGAAATCAAACTACAAATAAATGAGTAAAACTAGAGATCTTACAGTTTTTCTTGTTTCCTTTTTAGTGCAGAGATAGAAAAATATGGGAATCAAACAAATGCTGTTACATAGTAACAAACTTTTTAGTGGCACAATTTAGTATTTAAATTATTTTTTTCCCAAGTGAATGGACACAGAGTCAGTTATCGGCCTGTTATATCTGCATATATCTTAATCCTATAATTTTTCACTAGGAAGTGGGATTCAAAAATTAATGAGGCAGTGTGGATAATAATAAGTTAAGAAAATTAAATATTACAGGTTGACTTATAAAGAATCAGTTGCTGCAAAATATCCAAACATGATAACTGAGATGGGTGTTTCCTTTTGTAATTTATAAGGGAATGTTTGAAAAAACTCAAGTATGTATTTCGTATGTTCAAGAATTTGTGAAGAATCTAGATTTTCCCGTGGAGCACTTGAGTTCACTTTTATAAAACGAATATTATTCCATCCATTATTATATATAATAATTTTTACATCTAACCACTGATGACTCTTACATCCAAGTCTTGATGATTATGATTAGAAAGAAATACATTTTTCTATGTTTATGGCTCTGGGTTTTATTACTGATTTATGTTATTATATATCCATTTCACCTTGGGTTGAAGACATACATACAGATGGATATATAAAGCTATATTAAATATCATGTACTTATAACAGATTTTGATATCTGTTGGGAAGGGCACCAGCCAGAGATTGTTGAACATTTATAAAAATATGCAAACCAGCTAGTTTTTATTCCCCAGAAGCAAAGTTGCTTCCAGCATAGTGTCCAAGTACAGTTGAGCACATGAGTACCCTACTGAAAACAGGGAGATTCAGTGAGCATTCACACATTGAACATGGTTCATGGCACTACTCAACTATTTAAAGTAGGTACGTGCATAATTTTGATAAAATTAAAACTAGATTTTAAAAATAAAAATGAAGCCGAATTCCAGTTTTAGTTTGCTGGGGCTGCCCTAACAAAGTACACAAAACGGGGTTGCTGAAAACAACGGAAATTGATTGTTAACAGTTTGGGAAGTCAGAAGTCCAAAATCAAGGTGTCAACAGGATCACACTCTTTCTAATGGCTCTAGGGGAGAATCTTTCCTTTCCTCTTCTAGTCTCTGGTGTTTGCTGTCAATCTTTAGCATTCCTAGGCTTTTAGATGTGTCACTCTAGCCACATATCCATCTTTCCCCTGTGTGTCTTCACATCAGCTTCCCTCTGTATGTGTTTGTCCCTATGTCAAAATTTGCCCTTTTTCATATGGACTCCAGTTGTTGGTGTCCATACCTATATTGGAATACAACCTACCTGAAGGATCTTATTTTAACTTGATTACTCTGTAACAATCCTATTTCTAAATAAGGTCACATTCTGAGGTACTGTGGGTTAGGGATTCAAAATATTTTTTGAGAGACCCATTTCAACCCGTAGCATGGACTAATGGATAAATAAATAGTGATTCAGCCACTTGATAAAATGTACAATCATGAGGGAGATTATGGTGATGCTTAAAGTATAATACCGCTGTGGGGCAGTAAGTAAATGAAGAACAAAGTAGTAATGTGCCTTTTCCAAATCATTACACACCTCCCAGGAACTTCAAAAGCATCTTAAAAGTAGCCACAAGAATAAGAATGTTCCATATGAGTAAAACCAAATATATTTTGCTTAGGATCAGGAATGTGTTTTGGATACGAAGAGACTGAGTCAAGGTATGGGGTGAGGAAAAAAACAAACAACAAAAATAAAACATTTTGATCACTGTGCTGTTTGTTTCACTGTGTGTGTCTCCTGTCTTCTAACGGTTGCTTCCAGACATTGATGAGTGCCTGGTAAACAGACTGCTCTGTGACAATGGCCTATGCCGAAACACACCTGGGAGCTACAGCTGCACCTGCCCACCTGGCTATGTGTTCAGGACTGAGACAGAGACGTGTGAAGGTAAGAGCCATCTTCCTTCGTTGTGAACAGTAAGCACCTCGATATGCGTGAACCACAAGTACGTTATGAAGCAGTAGAGCAGAAAGAATGTTGTTTGAATATGTTTAAAATTTTATAATCTCTTTCAGCTAATCTGCCAGTTTTAGAAATAGCATGCACCTGACCCAGTTTATAAAACCATCAATTTTGTCCCATTCAGATGAAATATCACCAAACATTTTGAATTTAATGGGAAAAAAAAGTGAAAGGAGCCAATTTGTTTTACTTGCTAATAAAATGTCAGATTTTTGTTTGTTTTTCCCTTTTTAAAACCACTGTGACACATTAGCCTGGGGGAACCTGCACTGTAATGGCAAAGTCAGCTCTTAGGCATTTTATTTATGAAATGATTGATAGACCTCAGAGGTTGGCCCAGAAAATATTTGGGGCTTGAGTAAAAATGGTCACCTTAATTAAATTTATAGTCCAAGAAAATTGTCCTTTGCATTTGAAAATTTTGAAGTTATAATTTGGGCTTAAAGATCATGAATCACTGTTTAAAAACGTCTTCCTTTTCTTTTAAGCTCATTTTTCTTCAGTGGGAGTTACATGAATGAGTTAAATGCTTAGGAAAGGCCTCATTTTCAGTAGATACCAGCTAAGCAATGAGTGCCTTCAATTATGTTTTTGTTTCTTGATCAAAGTACTGTGTATTTCAGCATACTCTGTGGTATGACTACTAGTCATTGTTCCTTTTAAGTCTCACTGTGTGGGCCTACAGAAGTGTCCCATGACATTCTCAAATCCAATAACTACTTCCGAATAGTAACCTTTTCCAAAAAAAAATTTCATCTTTAGTTATTTGGAGTAGCCCTTTTTTATCTGTTAAAGTATTTGTTTCCTAGTGACTTCATAGCCAAGAAAACTGCAATAGTAATATTATGCAAAAAGATGTTAACATTCTCTTCATCTTATTGTTTAACTTCAAAGCATTCTTATGAACAGAAACAAGTTAGGACTCAAACAAGATGCCAGAACACAAAGGACTTAGCTGAAGTCAATGAAATGCAATCACAAAGTGCAATTCTCAGTTTGGATTGAATTTGAGGGACCACTGAAAAGCAGTAATTAACCTGAAGAAAGAAAAAAAGGGAAGAAAAAAGAAAACCTCGGCATAAAATGCAGTTTTTCTGAACTTAGTTCTGATAATTGTTGAGTTCCCCTCCTATCCACCACCTGTGGCAGGAGCTGCTCAAAGAAAAGCACACTTTCCATTCCCAGCTAAAGTACTTGAAGATTCATCCTGTCCATAGATGAGCAGAGATGACAGGGGGCACACTTAAGAATTTTGAATATTTTCACATAATATGTGTTTAGCCTAAGCTTCTTAAATGTATTCAACCAGAGTCTTTATTTTCTAGCACCCACTCCCCTCAACACCTCTTATCCTTCAAAATTGCCATGAGAAACTTTGTAAAAGAAAAAAAATTCTAGCCATATTTCCTCCATGAGTTTTTTGGAGGGTGGGAGAAGGGATTTCAAGAATTGTGTTTCTTTCCATTTTGTTTTTATTCCCGACTTTCTACACTTCCTTCTCACTGCCCTTTATCAGTTTTATCTATTGTCTCTTGGAAGATAAGCTTCTGTTAAATATCAGGAAGCTCTGAAAGCAAGAATAGCTAAGGGTATCATCTTGATTTAACTGGGAAGCTGAAGATTATTAGGACTGGTTTCCCTGTCCATAGCGACAGAACCCTTTGGTGCTCTTGTGAGGGCGACACATAACGGGGAACTAAGTGGTTGGTGTCTGATTCAGTTTGGTCACTTTGGTTTGCGTACCAAATCATCGATATTTATAGCATATTTCTTCCATTTTAACGAGTAAGATGAAGTTGAAGGGTACTGAGAGGTGAAATACCAAAGGGTAAATAAAAGGGATTCGCCTACTTACATGAAAAAGTGAAGAGTAGGAGCTAATGGTGTTTAATAGTATGACATTGGATGATTACATAAATATTAAGGCATATTAATACCAAATCAGGCAACAGTGATGGTTAGAAAACATGGTCTTTACTTATTTTGTCCAAAGTATAATTGTTCCTGATAAACCTGAGCCTTTTCTTTAATACGAAATATGTTTTATTATCTGTCGTTTATAAGAAAGAAGTTCATATTATGTAAATAAAAGAGAAATGATAGAGAAATATTTTGATTCTAGCCTTATGACATTTGTGGAAATAAAATTGATTTATGGTGAGAAATCCAACCAAATAACTGTTATTTCTACACTTTCTTCCCACTATTAAGTTATTTGCATTTTATTAAGTGTTTGCAAAAAAGAAATAGACCTGCAGACCACGGATATCTTTTTCCCTTGGGTGTCCTCCTTATTTCCAGCCTTGCATTCACACAATAAATTTGTCTGCCTGAAGCAGTTCTCTGCATACTATTCTTTCTAAACTAATTTCCAAAGACTAGGCAGGGAATTATCAGCCAATTCATTGACGATTCTAGCTTTCTCTATATATATTTGCTAGATTCACTAATTTTGCTTGTCATTCATGTTTTCAGCAGGCTATTTTAAATACGTAATAAATAGCAGTGATCAAGTTTCTTTGATATTTCAAACTGAAGTTACAAAAATTTATTTTACTTTTTTGTTTGAGCTCTGAGAGTCTGTGAAAGTTAAAATTTTTATAGCAAGCACTGTGGTTTAGATTGTGTTTCCAGTGACATAACTAGTTAAATGTAAACCAGATGTGCTTTGAAGTTTATTTCCAGGAATGTACAGTGAACTGTTTCAGTTCCTGGTTCCACGACATTTATAACATAAAAACATTGTATTTAAAGAAAAATTAAACAGTTTATATTTGTAGCTGTCATGGCATGTGTTTATAGTTTTTGAGTTCATAATTGCTTAATATAAAATAGGGATTTTGAAAGTATATGATACTGACATTTTTCTTTTGGGGGAGCTTCTTACAAATAAAATTAGTAGGTAATATATCATCTGTCTTCAGATTAGGTATCTGCTGCTTTTTTGGCTGATTTCTTTTTTACATTGTGTTTTTATTGAAAGAATTTTAGTACTCTGGAATAGATGTTTTCATTCCAAATCTGTGCTATATTTATAAAACCTGCTCTTGTATTTTTCTTTTAAGAGGCCTTCTTGCTACAAATGACCTGAAAGAAAGATGCATTTATATTTCTTCACACAATTTCTACTTGAAGAATTCATTTTATACCTGGGTACTTCTTTAGTAGTTTTGAAATAGCAAAGAAGGAACATAACTGTTTTCCGCATGGATTTTTAAATTTGCATTTCAAGTCCATAGACTTGAAAATCAGCGAGCCCTGCCTTTTCAGAACGAGTTTAGTTTGTATTTGACTTGAGATGTTCAAGAGTAAACATTACAATCTTCTAGTTATTTATTTGCATGTTTTCCTTGGTATATATAGTATTCATGTTTAATTCAAAGAGGTGTTTAGAAAAAAATAAGTATTATGGTGAACTCGGAAACTGTAGTGTTCAAAAAAAAAATCTTGAGGTATGTTGACCTGTTTCGGTTAGTTAACCAAATACAGAAAGAAATCCATGTCTCTCTTCCTTAAATTGAGTGGTTTAATTTATATTGAAGGTCAGTCTTTGATATTGTTTCTAAACACTTTAGCTAAATCTTGTATTTATTTTTAATTAACTCATGTTAAGCTATTTAACTTTATTGGCTTGACATTTTGCTTAGTCACCACTTGAGAACATAGGCATACTCTAATTCTGACCGTCATACTTCTGACCGTCAACAGGAGTTGTTTAGATTATGGTATACGATTTGATTTAGGACTCAGATCAAATTAATGATGGTAAAGTTCTATTTAAAACAATTAAAAGATTTTTTTTCTCTTTTTAATTTTAGCACAATCAGTTGTGCTTTAAAAATGTCTCACACCAGGGGGCTTCCCTGGTGGCGCAGTGGTTGAGAGTCCACCTGCCGATGCAGGGGACACGGGTTCGTGCCCCGGTCCGGGAAGATCCCACATGCCGCGGAGCGGCTAGGCCCGTGAGCCATGGCTGCTGAGCCTGCGCGTCCGGAGCCTGTGCTCCGCAACGGGAGAGGCCACAACAGTGAGAGGCCTGCAAAAATGTCTCACACCAAACATGGAAATGTGAACGGGAAGGTGGATAAGGGCTAGAGGAGAATGCTGTACCCAGTATTAAAGTTTCATCCCTTATTCCCTGATTTGTATCCAGAAATTTGGAATTAAAGCCAGCATTGTGATATGTTGTCTCTACTACAGGCTTTTTAAATTCTTCCAAAACCTCTCGGAGCCACAAATGACAGAAACAGTCACTTTTGTGCACAGCACACATTGCACCCAGGAATATGTTGCTTTCCGTGGAATCAGAATTCAGATTTCCCACAGGAAAATTACATCTCATTATAGGAGAAAATGAATCCAATTTATGTAAAGTTGTAGTGAAACAGTGAAGCTTTAGATGCTAAACCCTTTCAAAATAGGCTGATTCCTATAGTCCTACTGAGTCCCCGGCCGTGCACATGTGTATTCACACGGTAAAATGCACTTCTCCCTTCCCCATTCACTTTATGCCTCATAGAACCATATTAAAATTACAAGAGCCAAGCTTACCAGACATTCTGGCATAGCGTGGCTTGTTGGAGTAATATTTTCCAGAAACACATGGCAGCTCTAACAGAATCTTTTCCTTCTGGATTGTAGATATAAATGAATGTGAAAGCAACCCATGTGTCAATGGGGCCTGCAGGAACAACCTTGGATCTTTCAATTGTGAATGTTCTCCTGGCAGCAAACTCAGCTCTACAGGATTGATCTGTATTGGTAAGATTCATACATGGTGCTGATGTTTCAGTTTCACTACAAAGATAAGCAGAGACCTCAGGACTTCTGTGGATAAAAACAGAACACGATCACAGGAAGCTAATAATTAGGAGTTACTTCAGTTGTTTTCTCTTGTTATCAAGATGGGAGTACAACATGATAGCATAAACTGGACAGGCTCTTATATTTTGTTAGATTCTGGGAAGCGTTCCTTTTTTATAAGTATATATATTATGCTATACGTTATAAGCATTTCCATACCACACACATATTTATATTCATTCCCCAGGAATGCCTTAGGCATCAATACAATCAAATCCTTACTGCATACATTTTATAAACAACCTTCAATGGTAAACAGAAATGTGATCGCATTTGGACTCAGTTAACAAGAATTTGAAGAGTTTAAACTTTAAACAAATAGAAAGAATTTATTGTTTTTTTTCATTTCTCCCATCAATCATAAATTTATGAGCTCCAAGGAAGAGAAGATAACTGTTTTCTTGCTTTGGGAAATCTCTAAGAGAGAAAGATTCCAAAACTTCCAAGACATCTTTCAATGTATCTCAAAACATATAAGGTCAGTTTTTGACGATAGGAGATATATAAAATGAAATAGTCTGATCTATCACTGTAAGCAACCGTTTAGCATATGTAAGGGAAAAAACGATCCCAGTCATTCTTTCCTGCTTCTAGTGTCTATGGCTACACTGGCTAAGTATACATACTTCATATTATTACCTAGTATCCACCTTTAAAGGGAACTAAATATATATTTCCAAGTAGTTAGGGAGATGTTTCAGTTTTACATAGTGCCAAATAAATTGGCTGTTTTTGTTTGTTATTTATTCAATATCAATTTTCAATTTAGCATTTTCCAAAGACAATAGTATTTTCAGTATTATGTCTGATGCTAGCAATATTTAGCTGGATGCTTAGAGTACCTGTTTGTCACAGGAGGAGAACTGACCAAGTCCAAAGTTTCAATGGAAACCTTCCTTTGGAAATGCCAACTCTTCATCTCCCAGTGAGGTACAGCTGGTGAAATTTGAGCCTTGCTCAGCTCTCCATACTAGGAAATAGACTGCCATCTGCCTAGGGCATTACTTTTTTTTCTCACAGAATTCCTGGTTTGGGGGGAGGACGTGTGGGTTGGATCTGGTAAGGCAGAAATATTTTTGCTAAGCCACAGTTTCCAACTGAGATAGACTCGTTTTATTATGCGAAGGAAATGAACTCAGCATTAGTCAATTAATGTCTCAGAAAACTAACTCTGTATGCCACTTGGGCATCAAAGATATCTTAGTTTTTGCTTTGTCATAAACATGTCTATGATTTTGGCCTTTACCCTTATAGTTATTAATGAAAAGGAACAAAGACTTTCTATTTCCAAGTCATTATGTTGGACACCTAAACACCACCATATTTTTCTCAGCCAACGTGTTACGTGTTTTCATTCATTGTGATCATATTTGAATATCCCAGCCTAAAGCTGCTCAGAAAGAAATTTACTTAATATTTTAAAATTTTAGACATCATTTTTTCTTCTTTTTTTATTAAAAACAGAATTCTAGTTTTAAAAAGGGAGTTAATAGTAAAATATACTTAGGAAATATTATGAATGTACTTTTTAATAGGACTGTCAAATGGCTTTAATCAGTAATTAGCCTGCAAGCTGTTCTTGGTAGGAGCCAAATCTCTAAATTTAGAACTGGATAAAAATTCCCTGATATAATTAAAACTTTAAAATTGTCAGAATGTACATGAATTAGTTAGATACAAAGAATATTTAGGGATTTAGAAGATATTATGCAAACTTCCTAAGTATAAACCAATCTTGAACTGTTCTATAAACTACTTGAAGAGACTGCTGTATGCTGGTTGAAATGATTAAATATAATAGAACAATAAATTTGGTTAATCTTTCCTGCATTACACTGCTCACATCTGATAGCTCTGCATAATCTAGTCCAATCTCCCTCATCTTTGGCTTGGATCTGCATTCTGGGCATGGACACGACAGGCGCAATGCTCCTCATCTTAGCCTATTAGCAGCGTTTAGCACCGTTCATCACTCATCCCTTCTCAAGAATTTTTTCATTTATGGCCTCCTCTTCTTTTCCTTTCACTTTTCTGGCCTGTTTTCTCAGTTTCCTTTGTTAAATCTTTCATATTCTCCTGTTTTCCAATTTGAAATGTCTCACAGGTCAGTCCTTGGACCTCTTTGCTTCTCTGTCTTACACTCATGCTTAGATGGCCTCTACATTGACTCACATTTCTCTCTCCATCCTTAATCTGTCTGCTAATTTCAGACTTGTATTTCTAATTATCTGCACAGTGTCTCCATTTGGGTGTCTAGTTGACATTTCAGACTTAGCAAATTTCTATCTTTCAGCTTAAATCTGTGTCTCGTAGAATCATTTCTGTCTTGTCAAATGGTAACTCCATTCTTGTAATTGCCAGCCTCTAAAATCCTGGAGTCATCCTTGATGCCTTTCTCTCAAACTGCACATTTAATCCATCAGTAAATCCTATTGATTGTACTTAAAGTTTATCCATATTTCAACCACTTCTCACCACCAAGATCAACAACCCCCAGTCCAAGCCACCATTATTTCTCTTCTTGATTTTTACTGTAGCCTCTAGCTTATCTGCTTTCCCTGCTTTATTTTTTTCAGAGATCTTAACCAACCTCTGACTATATAACTACGTCTATATTGTGACTCTGTGTGTGTGTGTGTGTGTGTGTGTGTGTGTGTGTATGTGTAGGTATATAGGTACACACACAAAAGAAAAAACAGGAGATAGAGATGGATTGTATATGTGTGTGTATGGATGGATTTGGGGACTTTTCAGTGTTGATACAATACCAGCCAACAGAAGCAGAGTAAAGCCTCTGAAATCATACAACGCAGGTTTGAATCTTGATGCTGACCCTCTCCTAGCTGGGTGACCTTACTTGGGTAAATTAGTTGACCCCTGTGCCTCAGTTTTCTCATCTGAAAGTTGTTCACACCTTAAGGGTTGTTTTAATGGGTAAATAAACTAATACATAGAAAGCTTTTAACAGTGCTTGTTGCTACCTCAATACATATTAGCAAATATTATTACAATATATCTTACTTAAAATGACTACAGCCAAGGTGATAAATCAGTAATTAACCCAGTCCTTAAAAGACCATTTCAATACACAGTAGCCTTACACAAGCATCTCAGTTTCCTCTGTGCTATGGAATGTACAGGTTTAAGCCTCTAAAAAACCTGTAATTTGAGACCTGATACAAATGCATTTGAGCAAATCTTTTTCATTTGCATACAGTTTTTATCCAAACTGAATCTCAAAACAGAAAAAAGCAAACGGACCGCCTATTTCTTCCCCACAGCCTTGCCCCATAACTTTTTGTATTCAGTCAAGGACAGAATTGTTTGTTTTGTTTTATCCTCTGACCGAGAGGGCTTGGGTTGTAGGTAATGTCCTCTTACCCACTACCTTGTTCCATAGGGAATCAGATTACAACGTCTCCCTTCATGGGCCTGCCAGTTTCACTGCAATTCCCTTTCTGTGTTTCTGGTTGTTTTTTTGTTTTGTTTTTTTTGCGGTACGCGGGCCTCTCACTGTTGTGGCCTCTCCCGTTGCGGAGCACAGGCTCTGGACACGCAGGCTCAGCGGCCATGGCTCACGGGCCCAGCCACTCCGTGGCATGTGGGATCTTCCTGGACCGGGACATGAACCCACCGTGTCCCCTGCGTTGGCAGGTGGACTCTCAACCACTGCACCACCAGGGAAGCCCTGTATTTTTTTTTATTGTTGATTTTAGCAGTATAACTTTATTTGACCTTATTATTAGATGAGTTTTAAAGTAAATACTGTAGTTTACATTTAAGTCTGTGATGCATTTTGAGTTAATTTTTGTGAAGGGTGTAATGTCTATGTTTATATTAATTTATTATGACCTTAGGTTTGCTAATGACTTGGATACAACACCAAGAGCATGAGTCATGAAAGAAGTAATTAATAAATCAGGCTTCATTAAAATTAAAAACTTCTGCTCTGCAAAAGATACGGTCAAGAGAATAAGAAGCCAAGCCACAAACTGGAAGAAAATATTTGCAAAAGACATATCCGATAAAAAGACTGTTATCTGAAATATAAAGAGCTCTTAAAACTCAACAATAAGAAAACTAACAACCTAATTAGAAAATAAGCTAAAGATCTTAACAGATACTTCACCAAAGAAGATATACAGATGGCAAATAAGCATATGAAAAAATGCCCACATAATATTTCATTAGCGAAATGCAAGTTAAAACAATGAGACACCACTGCACACCTACTAGAATGGTGAAAATCCAAAACACTGAGAACACCAAATGCTGACAAGGATGTAGAACAACAATAACTTATTCATTGTTGGTGGGAATGCAAAATGGTACAGCCACATTGGAGACAGTTTGGATGTTTCTTATAAAACTAAACATACTCTTACCATACACCCCAGCAATTGCACTCATTAGTATTTATTCAAATGACCTGAAATTTATGTCCACCCAAAAACCTGTACACGATATTCATAGCAGTATAGAGTCATTGACTGTAAAAAAATGTACCACTCTGATGTGGGATATTGATAGTGGGGAAGGCTGTGTGTGTGAGGGGGCAGGGAGTATATGGGAACTCTGTACTTTATGCTCAGTTTTGCTGTGAACCTAAGACTGCTCTAAAAATTAAAGTCTATTTTAAAAAATGAAAAAAAAAATACTGTAGGAATAGCCTTTTTCCTTATTGTTTTCCAAGACTGTGACCACACTACGCTATTAAGCTTTATTAAATTGTTTTACATATCATCTGCAGAGGGATCACCTCAGGAGCTTGTCAAATGCAGACTCCTGGGCCACACACCTGGAAACTTATGAGTCTGCATTTTAACAAGAAGCTTGGTAATGTTATGCACAGTAAACTGAGAGCCACAGTACTGCAAGGAAAACTTCACATATGATTTATTTTACCCAGTTAATATTTGCCATGTCAACTTTGGATTCCTTTTCTCTGCTTCAAAATTGGCTTTTTAATGGGCATTTAAGGAAGAACTTAAATCTGATGTAGAAACATAGTATAAAAAGTTAGGAGTAGTTGCCTCTGGATGGTTAGATTACAGGTGATTTTTATATTTTCTCTGCTATTTCTTCAAGTAGTTTATCATAAACGTGTTACGTTTTGAACTAGAGATAAGGCTATACATATGTATTATAGAAAGATGCCTGAAAGAAAATACATCAAATATTAGCCTTGGTGTGTCTTAACGGTGGTTTTATGAGTGATGTTTATTTTTTTTATCTTTAAGATTTCTTTTATTCAAATTATTCATCAAATAATTATCTTCGGTTGGAGAGACGCTGGCTTCTCTCCAACAGAACGGAAATTGTGTGTGGTTTATTTGGTGGGGAATTAGGAGAGAAGGAGATTATTTGGAGAATGTTATTTGATAAAATCTTAAATATCAAAGTATCTGCCATAAAGAATAAGTCTTATGAATATTTTTCATACAAGTAATGATCTTATAACAGTAATGCCCTGTATTTGCAAATCCCAGTACAAAATCGTGGGCAGTAGCAGCTGCTCCTGGAATACCCATAGATATAATTGTATTAATTATCATATCGTGTGAAATATATACAGTACCATATTTAATTTTCATGTATGTAATATGCTATATTTAAATGCATGTACGTGTAAATGTCTATAAAAAAGTTTTTTAAATAAGGTTTTGTTTTTTAATACTATTAAATAATGACTTTGGTGTATAGAACTGAGTTCTGTTTTCTTCAGAGATGAGAGCTCCTCACTATTTCCTATTCCTTTTCAGACAGCCTGAAAGGGACGTGTTGGCTCAACATCCAGGACAACCGCTGTGAGGTGAACATTAACGGAGCCACTCTGAAATCCGAATGCTGCGCCACCCTCGGGGCTGCCTGGGGGAGCCCCTGTGAGCGGTGTGAACTAGGTAGGAGCCTGGCCAGCGGGCTTCTGGGCTTCGCATCGGAAAGCTTCTTCCTCAATAGGCATCTCTTTCTCTGTATATTTCCACCATGAGGCAGACCATAAGATCATTACCCTCCCCAACATGTTGTCTTTTCTGGTAAAATGTATTCACTTCTTGAAATATGTATTTGGTTTATCCTTTTACTATAAGCAGACCTTCTGAATAGTTTGGATAAGGAAGGGAATCAACTAGAATTTAGCTACTGGGTGACTATCAGTATCCTCCAATATTCTTATTTGCATGTGTCCCGGTAGAGCATGATGTCTCTTTTCTCTAAATCTTTTGTTTACTTGTGATTTGGTTGACAGTGTGAAAGCAAAAGGAAATTGTAGGAAAAATTATGAGAATCTCAATATGGGTCAACACCAATGGAGTTACCACAGCATGTCATGTGCTCCACTGAATTGAACAGAGGGCAGCTGGAGTCCTTTGCCTCTAAAGCCCAGATTGTGGTTTTTATTTAGTTCAATTTAGATTCCATTATACTGTTTCTTGAGCTTAAGACAGTTGTGTTTTTTGTAATGAAGTAAAAATGTGTCCTTTGTTCTCACAGATACAGCTTGCCCAAGAGGGTTTGCCAGGATTAAAGGTGTTACTTGTGAAGGTGGGTGCATTCTTGAATGACATTGTTAAGTCTTTAGAGCAGTATTTAAAATTAACATTCACTGGGGCTTCCCTGGTGGCACAGAGGTTGAGAATCTTCCTGCTAATGGAGGGGACACGGGTTCGAGCCTTGGTCTGGGAAGATCGCACATGCCGCGGAGTGACTAGGCCTGTGAGCCACAACTGCTGAGCCTGCGCGTCTGGAGCCTGTGCTCCGCAACAAGAGAGGCCGCGATAGTGAGAGGCCCGCACACCGCGATGAAGAGTGGCCCCCGCTTGCCACAACTAGAGAAAGCCCTCGCACAGAAACAAAGACCCAACACAGCCAAAAAAATAAATAAATAAACAAATGTGGGGTTTAAAAAAAAAAAAGAATTTAAAATTAATAAAAAAAAATTAACATTCACTCTCACACTTTGGAGATATTTATCACTTTCAAAAACCTTGGAATTTCAATAAAAATACTAGATGTAGTCAACAAATGTTTTAGAATAATATTCTTAGGAAACAGCTTAGAATTTCCCATTTCTCCTCTTTATGCTGTTGGATGAATTTTTGTGAGGACATCACTAGCCTTTAAGGCACAGAACAGCTGGCAAAGGTGTATGTCTGGGATGTGTTTTATGGACGGGCAAGACTGTGGTAGTTTTCACAGCTGGTACCCAGGGAACCCGGTGGCTTCGTTGTGGAATATTTCTGCTTAACTCAAGTAATAATCCACATTGTATTGCAGAATGAATATGCTATACAGGAAGTAAGACTACACCTGCTTTTTCTACTTGTAACATCTTTTTCTCTCTGCTTGCTTCATTTCCCTGCAGACGTTAATGAGTGTGAGGTGTTTCCTGGCGTTTGCCCAAATGGACGCTGTGTTAACAGCAAAGGATCTTTTCATTGTGAGTGCCCTGAAGGCCTTACGTTGGATGGAACTGGCCGTGTGTGTTTGGGTAAGTCCATGCTGTCTTGTGTTTTATGCATGAAACCAAGCATGAATTTTCTTATTTTTTTGGAGAGTGGCCTGACCAAAACTATTTGGTCTATAGCTGGAAAACTTGCTTTAAGAGAGATATTTGGGGGAAACTCACCAGAGGATATTTTTCAAGTGAATGAATTTAAATGAAATGGTTTCTGTATAATACAGAAAGTTAGTATACTCTCAAATTTATCTCAAAAATTCATCTTCCCCGACTGAAACTCTGTACCTATTAAACACTAACACCCCATTTATCCCTCTCCCAGCCCCTGGCATCCATGCTTCTACTTTCTGTCTCTATGAATTTGACTACTCTAAGTGCCTCATAGGAAAGGAATCATACGATATTTGTCCTCCTGTGACTGGCTTGTTTCATTTAATGTGGTGTCTTAAAGGTTCATCCATGTTGTAGCATGTATCAGTATTTCTCTCCTTCCTCAGGCTGAGTGGTGTTCCATTGTATATATGTACCACATTTTATTTGTCTACTCATCTGTCGATGGATGCTTGGGTTTCAGCTGTTGTGAATAATGCTTCTATGAGCATGGGCCGTACAAATATATTTTTGAGTCCCAACTTTCACACACACACACAAATTATAAGTTCTTTAATCAGATATTTTAGACTGTTTAGATTTTCACACTGAGTCAGTGGAAGAAGAGAACTATGTATATTTTGAACATAGAAAAAAATGGGAGACTCGCGTTTGAAGTTTAACATTTACCAGCCCATTGCAGCTATGCTCCTTGACAAGACAGGGGGGAAAGTCATGGCAAAGTTTGGATGTGGCTTCTGTGTGAAAACATTGACTGATCCTACCTCTTCCTTTACCATCTTCAGAATTTAAATTTTCTTAATGCTTTATTTTCTAAAGATTTTAAATAAGGAAGCTCTTTCTGTCAGCATTGTATTATAGAAATGCCTAGCTGACTTTATTTTTTATCAGCGTTATTCTTGACTAAACTTAAGTTTCATGATTGAAAGAGAAACTTCTATTGATTCTGTGTTGTCTCCGAACAATTTTTTATTTACTTAAGGGATTTTTTCCCAATATCTTATGAAACAGTAAGTTTTTAGTTTGTAAAATAACTTTACATAGGCTTGTATTTGAAATTTAAGCTTGTAGACAAAGTGTGAGCAATGGTAGTATTATATTCCAAGATCTTCAAGGTATTTAAATAGGTATTCTAAAATTATATATTAACTAAGTATTCAAAAAATTATATATTAAAAATTATTCCAAAACTCTATAATAAATATTTTTAAACTATTCTATTCAAAGATCTTTAAAGTATTTTAAAAACAGGGATTTTTAAAATTAGTAGTAGGAAAAAAGTTTGCAACAGCATACAGTTTAGTTATTATAATTAACACAAATTTTAAACTAAGTTTTGACAGCATATTTAAATTTGGATACAAAGTATGACTGTAAAATCATTTGGAAAAAAAATCATATGGAATTGTTTAGAAATTATAATATCCAAAGTCCAATTATAAAGAAAACTTCTTTTTGGAGTTTTATTCTTAAATTATCTCCAAAGTTTAGAAAAATGTAAAGTATCTTTTGAAGATGACAAAGTAATAGTATCAGTATGGTCCAATAACTAATGAAATCAAATTGCCTTCAGTAACTAAATGATGTTATATATGAATTTATATCATTGATTTTAAATTATCACTCAGCAAAATAAATTCTCAGTAATATCACTCAAAATCATGCCTTTGTAATATTCTAAGAGGATATATCAGATTCTTCATCCTTGTACTTCTGTTAAATGCTTCTTTTTTTAACATCTTTATCGTTAAATGCTTTTTGTCACTACTTAGATTTTGCTACAATAACTTACCGTGGCTGTGAATGTGAGAAGGTTTCAAGAGATTGGCATATGAAAATGGAAAATATTCTGAGAACAAAAGAGATAAACTGCTCTGATAGAAGTTGATCTAAATCAAACTCAGATGCTTGCAGGGGCCAAGAAGTTAACATAAATGAGTGAGGTGGTAATAAGGAGTAGTGGAGACTGCAACAAACTGTAAAGCACATGTACTATCCAAAGGTTTCCAAAATTAATATTAAAATCAAAACATTCACAGGCCATATGTTGACAGTGTTTTGATTCCTGATGTAAATATTGATATGAAACTCAGTAGTAAAGGCACAGGATTACTCTACCAGGCTCTTATAACTTTTAACATATGTAATTCAAATGCTTTTTTCCCCCTACTAATCACAGAATTGCTCATATTTCAGTGGCCCTAAAATATGCTAAAGTTATTTGTTCTTTCTGATGTCAGTGATACAAAAAAAGGATCATAGCTGATGATAAGAAGGAATCTTATCCCAAGGGAACCTTTTCTTCCTGAAGGTGTCAGGTGAGAATTAGGTAACACTGAAGGAGAACCCACCTGTTCTCTCTTTAAATGACTGTCATTATGGTATCCATTTCAGGAGGTCAGGGACTCTGTCTCCTGCTCATTAGTGTGTCTCCAGGGCCTGGCCTCATCCCAGGGCCTAAGCAGGTATTTGGTATGTGAATGTTCAGTGCATCTTACAGCTTAATCTCAAACTGTGGTTCCCTTTCCCTGTAGATATCCGCATGGAGCAGTGTTACTTGAAGTGGGATGAGGATGAATGCGTCCGTCCTGTTCCTGGGAAGTTCCGCATGGATGCCTGCTGCTGTGCAGTCGGGGCGGCTTGGGGCACTGAGTGTGAGGAGTGCCCCAAACCTGGCACCACGGAGTACGAGACCCTGTGCCCCCGGGGGCCTGGCTTTGCTAACAGAGGGGACGTTCTTACTGGGAGGCCATTTTACAAAGGTAACCGTCAGCAGCGCATTTGGTCTCTCTGCACTAAAGCTCACCTTCCGCATTCTCTGAAGATTGATTTTGCCTTAAACATTTGATTTCCCACTTTATTTTCTTTGTTAAACAAAACATGCAACCAGCCTTATGGCCCAGGAGTATAAATCACCTGTACAAGTTGGTGTTGAAGTGAAGATACTAAAAAAGACAGCTAATCTCACTTTTCTTACAGCCTTCTACTGTACTGCTGCTTTCCTCAGCACAGCCTGATGAGATGCAGCCCTGATGTTGCAAAAAGTTCTCTATCTCCCCTAAACTTTACAAAACAAATAGAAATAAAAGGATCAGAACTGTTCAGTAAAAATACAGAATCTTTTTCACAGTTGACACTTCCTGTGTGGCATCAATGTAATCATTGAAAAATTTGATATCCCCCATTTTTACTTGAGTACATTCTTTTCCATCATGTTAGATTTTTAACTTAAAATGATGGACCTACCCTTTTATTTTTTAACATCTTTATTGGAGTATAATTGCTTGACAATGGTGTGTTAGTTTCTGCTGTATAACAAAGTGAATCAGCTATACGTATACATATATCCCCATATCCCCTCCCTCTTGAGCCTCCCTCCCACCCTCCCTATCCCACCCCTCTAGGTGGTCACAAAGCACCGAGCTGGTCTCCCTGTGCTATGCAGCTGCTTCCCACTAGCTATCTGTTTTACATTTGGTAGTGTATATATGTCCATGCCATGCTCTCACTTCATCCCAGCTTAAGGATAAGCTGGACCTACTCTTTTATATCAACTGGCTCTACATTCCAGCTCTGTTCTGCCTGTAGATATCAATGAATGCAAAGCATTCCCTGGGATGTGCACGTATGGAAAGTGCAGGAATACAATTGGAAGTTTCAAGTGCCGTTGCAATAGTGGCTTTGCTTTAGACTTGGAGGAAAGAAACTGCACAGGTGAGACTATTCTTCTGTTGTACTGGGTAAACCTTGGCTCTCTTTCTTTTGCTATTGGGAAGTACTGCCTTTAAAAGCCCATCTTCTCACTAGGAACATGTACATTGTTCTTTTTATTTCCTTTTCCTGATGCCTAAACCACTTCTCCAGCAAACTTGTGAGAGAGCTGCAAAAGAGCATGAAAATAATATCTGTGCTACCTACAAGAACAGTATAACAATAGGATTTTCAGAATATATGAGTACTAAAGAATATAGCCATTAAATCAACACTTGTATAAACTTGACATTCTGTTACAAATTTTAAGGTTTGTAATAGAGAAGTTGTAACTTATTTTCCTCATCTGTGGGCAGTTTTCTTAATATTATGCTTCAGTCACAATCCATATCCATACCCTTATCCTTCTCTCTAAGAAAATACACAAAATTCCAAGTTTTTCTATTAGGTAATATAACAAATTATTCCAAACACTTGAAGTATGTCTCCAAGGTCTTGTTTTCAGAACTCTCGTTTTACATATTCTCTTTGGAATTTTCCCTTTTCTCCTGCCCCCACTACGCGTTCCTGATCTCCATTGAAGTGTCTCTCTTGACTTCTTCCTAGCTTCGTACTCCATAGGATCCTAGTGATTCACT
Organism: Aethalodelphis obliquidens; assembly: GCF_003676395.1. NCBI lineage: Eukaryota > Metazoa > Chordata > Mammalia > Artiodactyla > Delphinidae > Aethalodelphis > Aethalodelphis obliquidens. The sequence goes on from NW_020837948.1 coordinate 11,429,571, forward strand.
CCTGGCCCTCCCCAGCCTAGACTATCCCCTGAGCATTTCACAACTATCCATCTGGTCTTGTGGAGTTCTGCCGTCTTGTCTTTCTGCCGTGCCTTCCATGCCGATCCCCGACTCCTAACCCCCTCACCACTGTTTTCTCCACTCGGGGCTGCTGAACTTGGTGGGGAGAGCCTGAGAAAAGGTGACCGAGGTCCCTGCATTTGCCCCCAACCAGGCCTTTGCTGCTGCTGAGCGATACTTGTATTCACCTCTTTACGTCCCTTAATAAATTTCTCTTAGCGGCACTTCTAAACCTCTTCTGGCTTACACACCCTCTCGTATCGCTATTCATTCCTTTTCTTCTTTATTGAAGTCAAACCTGATTGCCAGGACCCTTCTCACACACCCTCTTCTCTGGTATAAAATGTCCTTTTCCAGCCCTACTCTCTCCTCCATTTCCAGAGAAGGAAATGTGATGTTCTTCTGCAATTTTCCAGCGAAACTCTCTGCTTTCACTCTCCTTCCCTCTTTCTTCTCCAGGCCCTTCTTAGCGGAGTTCACTCCTCTCTCTCTGGCATCTCCCCCTCTTTACTGGTTTCTTTCCCTAGACCTGTAAACAAGTGCAGAGCGTCTCCTCAGCCCTCCTTTTCCCTCAAGCTACCATGCTCTTTTCCTACTTTCACCTCTCATTCCTCTCTTTTAAGTAACCATTTGCTTTGTAGCCCCTGAATGCTGACCTCCCTCCTTCAGGCACATATATATATACTCTTAAAAAACACCTTTGCCAAGTTCAAAAAAATCTTTCTCTCAGTGCATATTCTCCTTGACCTCTGGCCAACCCCCTCCTTGATTTTCTTCTCTCTTAGCTTCCATGGTATTTCCCGTCTGAGTTGTCCTATCATGACTATGATGTTCCATCTCTAATCTTCTCAGATTCTTCTTGTCTTTGGCATTTTCCATCCCTTGGGCATTTTCCAAAATCCTCTGCTTTCTCAACATTCTGCCTCTCAGAATTGCATCTACCATCACGCCTTTTTGGATAGCCTCTGTTGAACTGACTCCTAGGTGCCATCTCTAGCTCTCTGGTCCTCCTGAGTTCCACTCCTGCATTTCTAACTTCCATCTGGACAGTTACTCTTTGTTTTCGTCTCCCTTTGTCCCACCCCCCTTCCTCTGCCTAGGGACTTCCTTGGATATATTAATAGTATCATTTCACTCAGGATTGAAGCCTCAGACTTAATTTTGACACCTCCCTCTCCCAATAGAAAAGTGAAAAAGTTATGTATATTCTTCCATCAAAATGGTTATTTCAAGTACTTGTACTATTTCTTCTACACTATTGCTGCTGTAGGTTCAGCTCCTCAGGAAACAGATTGAGCAGAGATTAGCAGGCACGAAGGTTATTAAGGATTGGTCTTGGGAGGGGGGGAAAGGAAGCAGAAGTGGGCTGTGATGCAGTCCCAATGTGGTCCTCAGCCCACCTGCCCCGGGAGCTCTGCATCTGGGAAGCACATCACAGTTGTCTTGATTAGGGCGGAGGGGCTAGGTGTTTATGTACCTGCATGATGAATCTTTGCATACATCTGCCCCAAGAAGGGGTGTGACTGTGAGGAAGGTCCGCTTAGCTGAGGTGCTTCCTGAAGACAGTTCTCACCTCAGGACTTTCTGCCAGCCGCAGTCCCGACAGCTGAGGGCAAGGACGCGTGAGTCCTTCCTTCTTGAAGGGGGACCTGGGCAGCACATCGCAGTCTCTACTACACTGCAGATTCCTCCAGCGTCTCCCACCCCAGTAAGTTTCCAATTAGATCCTTCATTTTCACAACCACCAGGTTTTTCATCCTAAAGCAGGGCTTGGATTGTATAACTTCCCGCAAAACAACTTCTATTGACTTAGATGATCCTAGACGTAGATAAAGAAGCTTTTCCAGTTCTGACTGCCCTGTTTTTGGTGTGAAATTAGCCAAGTCACTTAATGGCTCTGAAACTCAACTCGTTTATACTGTATAAGAGAAGTTTGTTGACAGCACTGCGGTGTTGTGGGATGCAATGTGAAAGGACAGTGGGACACGGTTGGCTGCCCTTCTTCACAGCATGTAAGGCCCATCTTCTGCTCCCCACGCTGGCGCCCTCAGTAACCGTACCTATCTTACCTGTACTTGCACCCATTATCAGCCTCTCTATGACTTGATGTTCTCTGAAATGCATTAGTTTTCTTCATCTGTGCATTTTATCTCTTGCCCTTCTATTTATTCTACATCTTTAAAGTTAGAATTTCTATGCCATCTTCCAGGATCAGTTCAAAAGCCACTTCCTCCAAAATGCTAATTCTTAACAGCGAATAGCTTTCATATATACTGCCCTCTTTATGAGACAAGAACTGTTCTCAGCACTTCAGAAACATTGGTTCGCTTACTCCTATGAGGCAGGTGCTACTACATGCCCCATTTTACAGATAAAGAAACTAAGGCACAGAGGAATTAAGTGACTTTCCCAAGCCCCTACACCCAGAAGATGACAGAAGTGGGATTTGTGCCCAGTCATCTGGTTCCAGAGTTCATAATCTATACTATGCAGCTCCCACCACATCACATCAGCCAAAATCTGTCCCTCCTCTGCCATTGAACTTATTCTGTGTTCTTCATATGGCTCTCATCACCAGTTCCTAGATACTGATAGATAAAAATTAAGAGAATTAGTGTGCATATTATTACCTGCTTAATTGAATCAATCAATTTTGTTAAGACTTTTGTTTAAAAGAAAGTACCTGCATTTTTTCAGTATGTCCTGCAATTGGGAAAAATCAATAGAAAGAAAACAAAAGCTGGGAGAAAGCAGGGGCTGAGACTACCCTCCCTACCCCCCGCAAGAGAATGTGTGCAAATTAGCCATTTATAAATCCTGTGATAGAAAAACTTAAAAATTTAAATTCACGAGAATAAACAGATGCTGGCAAAAACATTTTTCCCACTCTGACAAAAATATTTAAGCAAGTCATGTTTTCTTAATCTTATTTTACAGACATACTGCTCTATTGAAAATCTTGATTTCAGGAATGGGAGATTTCTCAGAGAATCTTATTTTTGAGAGTCTAAGTGCTGCTATTAAAGATTCTTATTTACTGTAGTATGTAAAAATTGACAAACGCAAAAGCCCATCATTATCGTTTGTTTTTAATTTTAAAATTAAATCAGTAGGCTCTTCCGTCTGAATATGACGCAGAAACACAGTTGGGGCATATTCCATGGCCCTGCCATATAGGCGCGTTCTCCAGCTCAGGGTTCAGTGGTCACATCTGCCTCTGAGGCTGTCTCTGTGGCCGGCTAGCCACCCCTGCTCAGAGGCAGCAGCCCTCTCACGCCCGCACCAGGGGCGGACGTGGGCTAATGCAGCAGAACCAGCGTGGGCTTTGCGTTTTGCATGGGACTCCATCCATATGGCCACTGCTTCCTCGTTTGCCACCTGCCTTGGTCGGCTCATATCCCAGTTGCTTGGTTCATCCTTCTGTTATCATTTCTAAGCCACAAAGAGAAATCCACAATTCCAGAATCCTTAAGGACAAAAAGGGCCCCCTTGCCCATTGGCTGTGACAGTTTTGGCAGTTGGGGAAAGGAATATGCCTGCAGCCCTGTCCCCCTCGAGGTGACCTCCTGAAAACGCATCCTTCTACGCCTCGCCCCTGCTTCCTCCAGCACTTTTGCTCGGAAGGCCAAACCTCTCTGTTTGTTAACACCTTCTCATCTCACTCTGGTTTTCTGAATTTCTTTTAAACCCTGTGAACTAGACATTGACGAGTGCAGGATTTCTCCTGACCTCTGTGGGAGTGGGATCTGTGTCAACACGCCGGGCAGCTTTGAGTGTGAGTGCTTCGAAGGCTACGAGAGCGGGTTCATGATGATGAAGAACTGCATGGGTAAGCTGCTCAGGTCTGCAAACCGGTGTAGCACAGACTCCTTAGTGCGACCTTGGCCTGTCTCAGAGCTGTGAACAGCATGCTTGGCAAGGACCTGTGGTGAGAGAGAGAACAGATCTAAGTGTCAGACAGGATATCCGCTCCTCGATAGCTCTTGGGGAGCCCCAGGCCCTCGGTGCCTTAATGGCAGTGAGATATTGAGACTGGGTTCTGCTTATTTATAGAATCTGAAGTCACCACAGACTAACTGCTGAGGAGGGAGTCACTGAAAATGTATGGTAGTGGGTGGTGACCCCCAAATTTATATTGTCATGCGAATCCCATGTCCTTTTTCTTACTTGGGTGTTATTACAAACACTCCTGGCATTGCCCACCTTTTAGCCCATCGTTTGATTTTTAGCAACTTATAGGACTCAGCTCATGGGATACAGAAAGTGATCAGTCTAAGAGTTTTCTTTCACTTTGATTAGAGATAGAGACATATGGTGTCTGGAGTTTAGAGTGATATAAAGCGAATATTGTTTATTTTTACCTCTCATGAGCCTGCTCATTTCATACAAGTAAAAGCCTTGATAGCTCACTATCTTTTCAGAGTAGAACTTTAACCTTTTATCTACTGATCATAAAGTGAGGAGAGCGTTATCCCATCTCTTACTAACCCATGTCTCATGTTTGAGTCACAATGACCTCAGATAATGAATCTTTCTCCCATGCTGTGTGCGTGAACGTTTTTTCCTCAGAGTTCTTTAATGGCTCTCACGTTTTTACCTTTCAGACATTGACGAATGTGAACGTAACCCTCTCCTTTGTAGGGGTGGCACCTGTGTGAACACTGAGGGCAGCTTTCAGTGTGACTGCCCACTGGGACATGAGCTGTCACCGTCACGTGAGGACTGTGTGGGTGAGTTTGTCTCCTCAGCACATAAAACCCTCCCAGTTCAACTGGTAAATATCATAAAGATCAGAGGTCATTCTCATGAACTGGTTGGTTTGGGCCTGTGAAATCTAACAGATTAAAATTTGGGAATTCAGAGTCTGTACATTTGGATTCAGGCTGTGTCTTTAGAAGATGCTTACCCCAGTTCCCCTCGTTTTCGTTACAAGCGCACTGGAAAGGACCCTGTGTGAGGGACCCTGTGTCAGGCCTTGTAGTTCCCTCCTCCGGGTCGGCTGGGATGGGACAGCTGCTCCCCTTGGAAGGGCTGCTCCCTGATAGTTTGCCTGTGTGCACACCTGTGCACAAGAATCCACTCAGTGCCCCGTGTCAGTCATCACGGGGTCTGCTCACCTGTGTGTGAGCTCACGCTCCAACCCCCTCCTCACAGAAGCACTGAGGCCTCTTTACTGGCCCTGAGCTCGGGGATGGGGGGCGGAGGATGTAGGTGCGACCATGGCTGGTCTTGAAGAAGCGTTCCATAGGCTTTAAAGCTTTGATTTAGCCAGGAAATGTTTTCCTCACAGTAAGTCTTTCTTGAAAGTGTAAGCAAATTAAACAGTTTAAAATAGACAGATCCCACACCCCCAAATAAAAACATAGCTTGAGCACACCTCCCGACTACTCATGTATTTATTTATAACCCATATTTATATCGCTATGCTAATGATTAGGTGAATCTTAAATCATAGACCATTTTATTTATTTTTTAAATTTTTTTATTCAATGAACGATTCTTTAAATTCTATCGTGCTTTACAATTCTCAGAAGTTTTGCATTCGTGTTTTTGTATAATCCCATAATAACCCTTTTTTTTTTTTTTTAACCCCTACCCCTATCTTGCCCCTCCACCGTTTCCTCTCCCCACTGGTAACCACTAGTTTGTTCTTTGTATCTGTGAGTCTGCTTCTTTTTTCGAACAGACATTTTAAAAGGTGAAAGTTTTAAATATTTTTAATTCCACTTTAATAGTTCAAAAAGCTTTTTCACACAGATAATTACAGAATATTTATTCATGGTTGTGATACCAGTGATCCAGAATCTGTTTCTAAGTTCAGTTTATTTTGCTAATTAATTTTCATGGTTTTTTTTTTTTTTTTTTTTTTGCGGTATGTGGGCCTCTCACTTCTGTGGCCTCTCCCGTTGCGGAGCACAGGCTCCGGACGCGCAGGCTCAGCGGCCATGGCTCACGGGCCCAGCCGCTCCGTGGCATGTGGGATCTTCCCGGACCGGGGCACGAACCCGTGTCCCCTGCATCGACAGGAGGACTCTCAACCACTGTGCCACCAGGGAAGCCCTTCATGGGTTTTATAGCTGAAAAAAAAAGTTCCCCTCAATGATATAATGTCCATTATAAAATATGTATTTTTGCATGTTCAATGAAATAAATATTTCATGATTATAAACATAAATCTGCCACATTGTCTTCTTAGTAATTTTGAGAATTTGGGGTGAATTTCTTGTTATATCTGATTTTTACCTTAGATTGTGTTTGACGGGTAACTTGTGTGAGGAAGTGTCACTCTACCATTTTCTTGCTCTTCTCTTTTTGCATTCTTAGTACTAGTTTCTTCCACAGATCTTTGCAGGCGTTTTCTTTAAGGCATCTGCCCATCTTATAAGGGTTAGTTTACTTAAAAACAGGCAATATAATCTGTAATCCACCTATCCAGGCCCTGTAAACACAATGCCATGAAAAGTTAAAAACTGAGGGCCCTATTTTCAGCCCCTCTGTTTTTGGAACCAGCTGTCTTCCCTCAGGAACCTTCATGTTATTTAGACAACACGTAACCATCCAGTTAAGACCAGCTGAGGGTGCCAGTGTAAATTCATAGATTAAGTATTAACAAGCTTTATTTCTGGCATGTGCTAGGTGGATGTGGTCTAATGTGGTACTCACTAGCCACACGTGGCTATTTAAATTTTATCAAAATTAAATAACGTTAAAAATTCAGTTCCTTAGTCACAGTATCCATGTTTCAAGCACTCAGTAACAGCTACATATTGGACAGCACAGATATGTAACAGTTCCATCAATGTAAAAAGTTCCACTGGAGAGCACTGTTGCAGATAGAACTAAGAGAAATATAGATTCTGGCGTTTTCTTTGAATTGCTGCAAGAGACCATCTTACTTCCCCCTGAAGTAAATAAAGCCCTTTGGAGACCATTGCTCTGATGCTGCATGTTCTTGATACTTAAGTGGTGTTGTGATTTCATAAAACATTAACTCTGTGTATCTTTTTATAGATATTAATGAATGCTCCCTGAGTGACAATCTCTGTAGAAATGGAAAATGTGTAAACATGATTGGAACTTATCAGTGCTCCTGCAATGCTGGGTACCAGGCCACGCCAGACCGGCAGGGCTGTACAGGTAAGGGTAGACCAGGCAGGTCTGGAAGTTGTATTTCTCAAGTCAGTGGAGGAATGCTTCTGGCACGGAATATATAGTGACGCCGATGGGAGTCCTTTGTCCTAAAAACAAATCTAAGAATGGGGGCAGATGCCATGGTTTGGTGGTTTTGCAGAGGAACCTTTGGTTTTATAATAAGAAACATCCTATATTTCTCTATATATTTCATCCTATATGGTATATCTGAGTTCTTTAATCTTAGGTTACAGGAGCTGAATGTCAAATGAAATGCTGTCTAAAAGGAAGTGAGAGGAGCTAAGAAAGGCTAATGTTACAATGATCAATCAACATGAAAAATCCAAAGTCACTGGAGCATTGTCTGTTTAAGAAGAAGTAGAAAAACTCTCTCTTTTTTTTTTAAGGCAGTATCTCTGACAAGTAACGTGGTGGCAATGTTTTTACAGATATTGACGAATGTATGATAATGAACGGAGGCTGTGACACCCAGTGCACTAATGCAGAAGGAAGCTATGAATGTAGCTGCAGTGAAGGTTATGCCCTGATGCCAGATGGGAGGTCGTGTGCAGGTATAGGAAGGAAAATACACAGACTTTGTACATCTGGTTAATCTTATCTTACAAATCTGGCTCCACATATTTTGTGTGGAACTGGATGGAAAAAAATGCATGAGCTTAATAAAAGTCATCCTTGTTTTTCATTTGATTTTGATTTTGTATCATCAGATATTGATGAATGTGAAAATAATCCTGATATCTGTGATGGTGGGCAGTGTACCAACATTCCTGGAGAGTATCGCTGTCTGTGTTATGATGGCTTCATGGCTTCAATGGACATGAAAACATGCATTGGTGGGTACCATAAGAACAGGATAAATATTTATGTACAGTGTGCACACACACACACGCGCGCGCACCTAAGAAGAAAAGGCTTTTTTGGTTATTTTTAAAATTCAAACCATTGTATTAGAAGATGTGAAAGCCAAAAAGGAAGAATTATTTGAAAAAAAAATCCTTAAAGACAATATATTTATCTGTAATACTGTGTCCTGCAAATACATTATATTTTAAACGTTATTTGTGTATCTCATGAGTATGCTATTCAGTTTAAAAGATAGCTTTTGAATTACTAGAATAAACAAGTATTAACCAAGGTGTTGAAAATCAATTTCCTAGACGTGAATGAATGTGACTTAAATTCAAACATCTGCATGTTTGGGGAATGTGAGAACACCAAGGGATCCTTCATTTGCCACTGTCAGCTGGGATATTCAGTAAAGAAGGGGACCACGGGATGCACAGGTAGGTCTCAAGCTTGTATCCCCTGTGTTTCAGCTTCTTATATTTCAGAGGTTAACCTTCAGCATCATTTGTTCCCTGGAATTTCTTGTACTTTCACCCACACCAGGTTGTGACAGTTATGTGATGAGTAACTGGCCCAGAGCATGTGTGATGCGTTTGTCTCTTCTCTGTGGTAGATGAGCACGGTCTCCGCTACCAAGCCGCAGACCTGGCTGCATGCTTGGTCACGGAGTGGGAGAATGGGTGTGGAATCTGGCCCCCATGGTTCTGATGTGCTCCTGGTAGCTCTTGGGGCAGCGTTCACCTTCTCCTGCCCAAACAGGAGATATACGTAAGGAAGAAGCACCAAAAGACCTGGAGGAATCCCAGGTGTTTGCTGAGTTTTACAGTTCTTTTAAACTAACAAAAATTAATCTAAAACTTATATTTAGACTCTTTTCCTTCCTTTCTTTCCCCATCTTTTTCTCTGCTCTTCCCTCCTCTCTTTCCATTTGCTGTTGCCTTCTCTTCTCCCTGCCCAAATTTCCTCTCTTCGCTTTTTTTCTTTGTTCACCCCATTCATTTTATCTCTTATTCCTGTTCTCTACTAAATAGTTTTAGCCTTTTGAAGGGCAGATGGGGGTTGAACTCCCAGGGTCAATGCTTTGGGCCAAATGTCCATCATTGCTCAAGGCTTTAGTGTGGTATTTTGCTCAGGCCAGGTGGTGGGTGACTTAGACTGCAGCCTAGGCCTTAAGCTGACACCTCCAGGAAAGAGCAAGTAATGAAAGAAGAACTCTGCATGTTCATATGTATGTGTACCACATACACAGACACTATATACATAATACTGATAAAAGCATCTGGTCATTTTCCAGAAAACATTTCCAGTGATTATTTTTATATATTCTGGCTGGCAGTTTCTTTCAGGGAAGGCCTTGTTTGATTTGGATCATGAACTTCCAAATCCTGTTGGAGTCTAAACATATTAAAAATAAAAGTGACGTTAATGTTTTCTCTGTGTTTACTTTAAAATTTTGCCTATACAGAAATCTCTTGGAAGTAGAATTAACTAGGTTGTATCTTATCTTCATATTAACTACGGTTTCTCAGATGTGGATGAGTGTGAAATTGGTGCCCACAACTGTGACATGCATGCCTCATGTCTAAACGTCCCAGGAAGCTTCAAATGTAGCTGCAGAGAAGGCTGGGTTGGAAATGGCATCAAATGTATTGGTGAGTATTTTGCAAATGTAAATAACCTTCGCTAAGACACAGAATCCCTAGAGGCTCTTCTTTGCACAGTTGTTAACCTACATACTTAAATAGGAACATGCCTCTTAGTTTCATTTATTCTCTTGACAATTAAAGGCTGTCTTTCGTTGCAAGATAATTCTTGCCTAAGAGTTTCCTTTAACTTTGGTATAAATGATCAAATTACAACAGTATGCCTTGGCATCTGCTTTTTAATGTGGTGTTGTTCAGTAAAAATTATTTGATGTGCAGCCAGAAATCCAAACAGCTGTAGGATGAAACATGACTAATATATTTTTCCAGTTTTTTCATAGAGTAACAGTGAGATTTAAAACCCAGTGAAATAAATGAAGGGAATGAAACGATTTTTTTCAGATAACCTAGGTCTATAGTAAGTGGTCAATACCAGCTTCTTAATAGAAAATAGAATTCTTCTTCCAGAGAAATCTAAATGTCTTGGATTCCAAGAAGCCAGATTAGAAGGAGAATGTGAAGGCAGTTGCCATTCTCCAAGTTTTACAGTTCTTGACCAAAGTCTAATAAGTCCTTTATAGCTGTGAGGCAAGGAACTGGATTTTACCCTTGATGTCATTCATAGTGCTGCTTGGTACGTTCAGTGTTTTATGTGCCTCAACAATAAGGCATGTTGCAACTCGTAAAAATTATCCAGGTCTATCTAAAATACAAATTAAAGCAAGCAAAACCGACCTCCCCATGATTACTCATTAAAACCTGATAAGCCTGCAGCAAGAATTAAAGGATAATTTTAAGATCTCTTATTAATAATATTAGTTAATTTGAATGTACTTTCTTACCTACTCAATTGTTTTATACTTGTCAAATGTTTATGAGCTGACTCCAGAATTTGAGTTAACATAGTTTTTAAATAACTTTGCTAAGGAAGGTTCTCTCACGGTGTCACTAAGTCCACTAGCTACCCACTTGAGTCCAGCCATTTCTCTATCATTAATCTCACAACTTTTCAGCTATATCCCCATTCCCAGTTTTCTAGTCCCATTTGTTTACTGTTTTTCCCTCCTCTAGCCTCTCTTTTTTTGTGCTTCTTGTCCATCTATCACTCTGGCCAGCTATCGAAAAATAGCCTGCCGCTAATACAAAAGATTTAACCATGTCCAGGCACCTCTACTCCAAAATGGCATCCAAATCCCTCCACTCCTTTCCATCTCCATCCCCCTGCTCTCATCACAACCGTTCTCTCTCTCAATCTGCCCCCCACCCCAGCCCTTTCTCTCCGTTAGCTGCTAAAAGAACCTCCTCATATGTTGGCTTACTCCCTCTCTGGTCCTCCCGCAATCCATTCTCCACATTGCAGCCAGGTAGATTTTTTAAACCATGGATCTGATTTCTTCACAATTGTCATCTTAATCCATTGAATTTAGGATAAACTTCAGCTTCCTTCACATGGTTTACAAGACCCTATGGCATCTTCCCACTATCTCTCCAGCTTCACTTTCCTTCATCCCTGGTCTCCTACATTGTTCTTTGTCACTCTAACCTCCTTTAATTTTTGTCACATCAAAGCTCTTTTCCTTCTCAGTGTTTTCATACGTGCTGTTCCCTCTGCAAGGAAGACCCATCCCTACTTCTGTTCGCAGGTCAACTCTTGCTCATCCTTCAGATGCGAAGTTAACTGAAAATGACTTCCTCAGTGGAGCTTTCCTAATTCCTGCAATCCAAATTAGACACCCTTCTTATTTCCTTATACCTTGTAACTTTTCTTCATGGTACATGTATGACAGTATTAAATTTAATTGAATTCTCTGTGTTTAACATCTGTCTTTTCCACTAGACTAGGGGTTCCATGAGGTCAAGAATCATATCTTGGTTTCCTCATCTATAAAATGAACTTGAAAACTCTATGGTAATTTTCCTGCTCTGAAATTCAGTATTATCTTGAAAATTGACCCCTTTTTTAGTGATAAGGTAGCCAATGATAAAATTCACCCTCGGTAGAAATCAGAAAGAAATCTAGGCCTGGTTTTCTTTTAAACATTATAATTCTAGTTGATTAGACAGCTCACAAAACGCTTGAACTAATTATTTTGGCCCATGTTTGTAGCATGAACACTTTGGATCATAGGTCTGAGGTCTTAGAAAATTATATAGAACTGCAACTTGACCAGTAAACTAAAATACATTCCATTTGGCCAGTTTGGGGCCAGTTTACATTTAAATTAAGACAAATGAAAATCTTCCTGGGTGTTTAAATATTCCATTTTCATTTCTGAACTTTATTGCTATGTTCTCTTGACATGCAGATCTGGACGAATGTTCTAATGGAACCCACCAGTGCAGCATAAATGCTCAGTGTGTCAATACCCCAGGCTCCTACCGCTGTGCCTGCTCCGAAGGGTTCACTGGAGATGGATTTACCTGCTCAGGTGGGTGAGGTCCTGATTTTCATGCAACACTCTGTATGTTTTCATCATCAGAAGAAGACTGTAGTTAAAGGAGGCTGAAATCACTACCTCTGTTTTTACACTTGACTTAAGGTGAATATGTATCTTTTGCTTACATTAAACACAAAAACCTGGAAAATTTTTAAAATAATGGCATTTATTACTATCATGTACTCTTAGTGACTGTCATTTCCTTTTATTCATTAATTAACATAATGGTCAAAAATACAGGCTCTGAGTCAGACCATCTGGATCCAGATCTTGCCTGTGCTGCTTACTGGCCATATAGCCTTAAGTGAATGACTTAACCTGTGTGTCCTTAGTTTCTCCATTTTGAAATGGACATGGTGGTAATAATAATAATAAATACTATTTCCCTTTTTCTTTTATATCATTGAATGAATGACATGTTGGGAAAACTATACAGCTTCTTAAAATAAAATCTATGACCTACCCAATCACTGCTATTTATTGTGTTTATCAAAATCTCAGTTTATCACATGGTATTGAAAGGATTAAATGGAATAATACAAGTAAAGAGCTTAGAAACATGCATCATAAGAGCTTAATGAATGTGAGTAAATTCACTCTGCATTCCTTGAGGATAAAACATCCACTTATTATATTCACGTAAAAGACTAGATCATCTTGCTGGACATAAAGAATGATACTTTTAAGCTTGAGAGATAGGTGTTTCTCAGTTGAATTTCAGTGCACACTTTAAACCCCAAATTAAAAGATAGTTTTTTCTAATTAGTGACATCAAAAACACAGACTTACAGTTTTCTAATGCCTCTTTAAGAAAACATGTTTATTCAGTTGTAAAGCTTCCTTACTTTTAAACCTTGGGTACTGCATCTTTCTTAGCATGTCTCTGCACCGTGGTGTGAGGGCAGGGGCATGGCTTTGGTATCAGACACAGCTGGACCTAGACCCTGGCTCAGCCGCAGACTAGATCACTGTGACTCCCAGGCATCAGTCGCCTCCTCTTAGCCTCGGGTTCTTCCTCTTGTAAACCTCACAGGGTTGGTGAACTAAGTGAAAACATGAACTTCAGGCAGCTAGCACACTCCTTGGCAAATGTTAGGCCCTAAATATAAGAATATTTTAATGAGATTATAATGGCATGAAAGAAACTTTCCTCACTCCCTTAGAGTGTCCCTTACTTGCTTAAAAATACTTGAACTAGTGAAAAAGTTGTTCATTTTAATACTGTAATGTTTTCAAATGAATTAACACCATTTTAAGATTAATTCCAATGTTCTTGGTTATATCTAAATGATGTTGGTGTAACACAGATGCATCAAATTAGCATTAAAGAGAACTGAGACAGATGTGAGAGATACCTCGTTCCTCCTGTTTATCATAATGGAATTGAATGTTAGGGCATAAACAGCTCTGCTATCAAGTTGTATACCCTTATTTAGGTGTATATGGATAATTGTTGTTTGATGTTAATGAGCACTAACTCAAGCCAGTGAGACTGGTTTAGTTATAGAGCAAAGAAAAAAATGTCATGAGATTTGGAACTTAATAGAGATGTAATTTGCTCCTTCAACAGATGTTGATGAGTGTGCAGAAAACATAAATCTCTGTGAGAATGGACAATGCCTCAACGTCCCGGGTGCATATCGCTGCGAGTGTGAGATGGGCTTCACTCCAGCCTCAGACAGCAGATCCTGCCAAGGTGGGTCACCAGGATTCCAACTCATTTCCAAGTTGGATCAACTACAACAAATGAAACCACAAAAAGGGCTGAACAGGCTCCACCTGGAAGCAGAATACACAGCACATGCTGCACACATAAAAGTCATTTGTTTAAGCATGGATTATTTTGCCGAATGAATAATGATGAAGGTGGCTTTCATCTCTTATGAAGTTTTCCTGGCCAAGAGCCAAGAGTTGGAACTTTGGCTTATTCGTTTTTTTTTTTTTTAACTATTTCTTTTTTTATCACTAAATGAATGAAATGTGGATAAACTGTTCAGCTTTTAAAATATATTGTGTACCTCAATCACTGCTATTTAATGTGTTTATCAAAATCTAAGTAGCTCATTTTTGGCATTACCTTTATGCTTTAGTCAACTGTCTGTATGTCTGGGACTGGAAGTCCTCTTCAGGGACTCATCAAGAACTACACCTTTTGCTTAATAGTCATGTCTCCTGCCTCTAAGTTATGACATCACCTACTTTCCTAGAAATGGGACTTCGTGACTAGTGTGATATCTTTCCAAGAAAAAGAATTTGGATTTTCTTTTACATTAGAGACTCAATTCACATTACATAGAGTTTGGGCCATCATTGTGTTCATAAAAGTACGTGAAAATGTAAATAAAGGAGAAGGATTGAAAACAATTCATATGCCATAAGGTTTTAACAAAATTAGTGATTCATAGAAAACCTTAAAAAAAAACTCAGGCTAACTGCTAGCAAAGATTATAAAATGAAACCAGATTATAGGCTTTCCCTACACGAGTATCTAATCAAATGAACAGAAATAGTAAATGCCAGTGTGCGCGCACGCGCGCGCACACACACACACACACACACACACACTTCACCAGCATCAACCAAACAAAAATTATGCAATCTGGGGTAGCTTGGAGTAGAGCCTGACTCTGCCCCACCACCAGAAGTGTCACTGAAGAAAGAAAGTGTGCCTAAAAGATCATGGCAATTTCCATAAATATCTACCAATTTGAAGAGAATCAGAATGAGAGAATGAATAGTAGGCTCTGGGAAGATGATATTAGAAACTGAAAGTATTCATGCTTCTACTTTGATCTGCTAGGTTGGGCAGAACCTAAACCATTTTATACAAGGCATCTGTAGAATGAGCTTTATTTTTTTCCTAGTCCTGGTTCCTTCTAAGCATTGAAGTCAATTAGTAGAAACTGTGAGTCAATGTGTTTATGGAATTACATGATTTATTACCCACGTCAGCTTGACAAGAATTGGTGGGAAAAGGGACAAGTTAGCAATAGCCAGACACATTTGCCAACATAAAATTTCAAAATTAATCCTTTATACATAAGACAGCATTTCCCTTTCATAATTCTGTTCCATTATTTGTGGCCTAGGGTCTTCCAAAACTTCTTGCAGAACCTCCCTCAAGGTGATGCTAAATAGTTTCTGTTTACTGTACTTCCTTCTCATGTTGGCTTTCCCAAAATATGTTGTTTCCATGGAGAGAAATCCCAGTTGCCAGGGCACCTGAGAGTGGCACACATGTAGCTCACGCTTTGCTCCATTTAACCAGATGCCAACTTTTGAGATCCACAAAATGCAATTCCATGGTTCTGCCTGTTTCTCTATGGTTTTGTCTTCTCTCTTTCTATGAGATCTGGCACATTTAGACAGTTTATCCTGAATTTATTACTTTAATTCCTTGATATTTTCCCATCTTATTATAAATTGATGCCCCTTTGAATTGATCCTCTAAACAACATTTTCCACTCAGCATCTACCTCTAATCATAAATTCTCAGAATTTCTATAGAGTTTAAAAAACTGCTGGAGTTGGCCATTTCCCAGTATTCTTCACCAAAATGGGAAGGTACAGAACCTGCAAGAACCTCCTCAGGGACAGGTTAGGACTCCATCAGATGGAGTAAACCCAGATACAGAGCATTTAGTATGATTTCCGAAGAGAGAGCAGGGGCCAGGTTCACCAACAAAGAGCACACAGAGCCCAGTGGAGGTCCTCCCATCCGTATTTCTCGTCTTCCCCCACCTTATGAAACTCTGGGCCACAGAATAGAAGCTATAATGAAACCCATACCCCAAGCTGTCTTCCAAAGAAAGCCCAAATCAAAAAAGAAGGGAGGATGTCGAGAAGCTCCATCTAAACTGTATCTCAGAGTACAGTTGACACTTGAATAACATGGGGGCTAGGGACACTTACCCTCAGCATGGGGAGAAATCTGTGTATAACTTGTAGTCGGCCCTCAGTGTTCACAGTTCTCTGCATTAGTGGTTCCATGTCCACACATTTAACCAACTGCAGATAGTGTAGTTGCACTACATACGCTGTAGTATTTACTATTGAAAAAAATCCATGTATAAGTAGACCTGCACAGTTCAAATGTATGTTGTTCAAGCATCAACTGTATATAAAACTCTTGAAAGAGCTGACCAAGTAATGTGTAAACAAACTGAAACAACAGCAACTGTGCAGGTGTTCTATGGAAACAACAACAACAAAAAAAGCATACAAAAAGCAGATAATCAATCCAGAGTAGAGGAAAACTACTTAAGGAACAAGAGCAAATTTTTGCATAGGTATATTGTACCTCAGATAACCTTAATAAAAACATATGATTGAACAAGTTCAAAGTGATTATAAAAACAGAAAAAAAAGACAAAAAGAGATACTGCAGAGTTAAGGGAAACAAAAAACGTGGACCAGTGCAGCAAAATAAGAGAACAATTAAATAGACACAGCAAAGAACAGAGGAGATGAAAATGTAATTACTACCATAGAGAATGGACGTGAGATAATCACAGTGAAAAAAAGGGGGGAGAGGATAAATTAACACTATTAGAGAAAAGACAAAGACCATAAACTTAAGTATAATGGGTGTTTCTGAAGTGAAGAGTCCCTAAAAATTGAATAGAAAAAAAGTATTAAACAACCATTTTCCTGAAATAGAAGAAGGAACTGAATATACAGAAAGAAGTAAATCATTTTTATTTAACCTTATTGAATTTGTCAACTTAAGTAATAGAGATTCTTCAAACTGCAGATAGAAAAGGCAAGTCATGAACAAAACAAACATTCAGTACCAACACACATTAGAATGCTGCCCTCACAGTTATAAGGACACATGTGACAAGAAAGCTATACCTCAGAGTTAGTTAATTATAAAGACAATAGACAGGGCTTCCCCGGTGGCGCAGTGGTTAAGAATCCTCCTGCCAGTGCAGGGGACACGGGTTCGAGCCCTGGTCCGGGAAGATTTCGCATGCCAAGGAGCAACTCAGCCAGTTGCACCAGCAACTGAGCCTGTACTCTAGAGCCCACGCGCCACAACTGCTGAAGCCTGCGCGCCACAACTGCTGAAGCCCTCGCGCCTAGAGCCCATGCTTTGCAACAAGAGAGGCCACCGCAATAAGAAGCCTACACACCGCAACGAAGAGTAACCCCTGCTCACCGCAACTAGAGAAAGCCTGCGCGCAGCAATGAAGACCCAACACAGTCAAAAATAAATAAATAAAATAAATAAATTTATTTTTTAAAAAAAGACAATAGACATATCCTGACAAGTGAAATAATTCAGAAACAAACCACCTGTGGGATCTCCCTTCTTGTCTTGGGCAAAACAAAAACAAAAACAAAAACAAAAAAAACACACAACTTATCAGCAATGAAAAACAGCCAATCAAGAAGTAAATGGAGAAGTGACAATAAAAACATTATTGTTTCCTTTAAAGAATTAGTACTAAATGCTGTAGAGATTATGGTAAATGCCATGAACATTTAAAAAGTGAAAATAATATGAATAACAAAAATGAGTTGGAAGCATATATGGATGCTAGTTGTTAATCATCATTGTATAGAATCCATTAATACTGTCTTAAAATTGTGTTTGAATTTTAACATAAAGCCAAAAGATGATACAGTTTTAGTGTTTTCATCAATTCTTACCATTAGAAAGCATTTTAGAAGATACTGAGATAATGAAAAATTGATCTGATGCATGGAAATTGTTTCAGCTTTACTCTCTGTGAATATGCACTGAGAAATATCAGTGTTTGGAATGGTGTTCATCCAATTACAATGATAATTCTGGATAGAAGCATTTTTGAGTGATTTTTGTTCTTGCTATCTTATTTTCTGTGTTTCCTATCTTTTCTGTTTCCTATCACCACTTTTCTGTATTGTTCAAATTTCTGAATATGCATCAATTTTATAAAAACAAGGCAGTATTCTCTTAAAATACCTTATTCCACGCAACTTTTACGTTATTTAAATGGAAGTTATTTCTAATAAAGTTCACTTAAAAGTAAAATGCATATGCAGAAGGCTGATAATACAATTCCACTTCAATTTATAGATTAACACAACTCAATTATAAACTAACTTAATGAGTCTTTACTGATTTATATAAAAAGAATAACTTTGTTTATTGCCCCAAGTAAAGAAAACTTTACACATCAATTGAACTTCTAGACACAATTTGAACTATACTTTAAATATAAGATAGTTGCAATGCTTTATTTTGACAATCATAAATGACCAAAAGACCCATTTACACTTAAGATATAACTGTCTCAAGACAGCATTTTAGAATGACTTGTCTAGTCTAGCCTAAAATGGCATGCCTGGTCTGCATTCTCAGGATATGAGGTAATTTGTGTACAAAAATGTCCATCCTCTTTCTATGAGTAGAAATACAGATTACTTCTACAGCTGTACAGGCACACTATGCCTTCATTTTCATACGAATGAGGAGTAATAACTTCTTGTTTATTTTGGGTTAAAGCTTCATGGAAGACTTTCATAAACTGAATTTATGATTTCAGTCCAATAGAGATATCTTAATGAGATTTGGAGGAATGTGGGGCAATGGATGATCTTATTACACACTACTGGGAAAAAACTTCTTTCCCTGTTTATAACTGACTTTATTATAACAGATCAGATTACATAACAAGAAAGAAGTTTAAAAAATTAAACTTAAATAATTTAAAAGATATATTTAATATTTAAAATATTTATGTTGTATATTTTGTATGTTGTAGATGTTTATAAAACATCTGCTTTCACTTAATTATTATAATCTTTGAATTTGTTTTTATCTTTAATTTTTCACAATCTTATTCCTTTAACACGTTCATATTTAATTTCTAAAAGGTTTTTATGCCCTAGGCCAATTTTTTTCTGAAGTATTTTACAGGTCAAGACCGTAAAATACTATCAATAAAATAAGATAATATTCTTTCATATTTCTGACCCATATAAATATTAGTTGCTTGCCATTTATGTGACATCTTTGGTCAAAGAAAAAGAAAATTTTTTGCTACATAAAAACATCTGAGGAGATAGAATAATTTATTAATGTCATACAGTAAATCTAAATGTCTTTGTAATCAAGAGATTACTATTTTTTTTAATCTCCAGATATCGATGAATGCTCCTTCCAAAATATTTGTGTCTTTGGAACATGTAATAATTTGCCTGGAATGTTTCATTGTATCTGTGATGATGGTTACGAATTGGACAGAACCGGAGGGAACTGTACAGGTATGGCCAGTTAAGGGCTTAATTGTGTTCTTATTAGTTGAAATGAACATTTTGTGCTAGATATAGAAGTTCCTCAAATTTCTGCTTAGCCTGCTATGCCTTGGGCTATGCATTTTTTTGAAAAAGAAAATTACATTCTGATACATTTATTGTTTTATTATTTTTTTATTAATTTTTATTGGAGTATGGTTGCTTTACAATGTTGTGTTAGCCTCCACCACACAACAAAATGAATCAGCCATACACATACAGATATCCCCTCCCTTTTGGATTTCCCTCCCATTTAGGTTACCACAGTGCATTAGGTAGAGTTCCCTGTGCTATACAGTATGTTCCCATCAGTTGTCTATTTTATACATAGTGTCAATAATGTATATGTGTCAATCCCAGTCTCCCAATTCCTCACACCCCACCCCTTTCCCCCTTGGCTGATACATTTATTTTTAACTATTGAATGGATCCATTGTAATATAAACAACTTAATATTAAATATCCAACACGAAATTAATAAAGTATTTCTTTGTATTTGTGATGTCCACATATATGTACAAATATATAATACATATGTTTAAGTTTAATTAAACAAAGTGATAAAATGTTTCTCTTCAGAATTGCAACGTTTCATTATAATTTATTTATTAAGGATATTAAATGATATCATCATGAATACTGTGTGACTGATCTATGGAAACTGCTTTAGGTGTATAGAAGTATTTCATTTTTATTTCATTGTTCTGAGTCCCTCCTAAAGATTTTTAGTCTACTGACTTGCAAACTTTCCACCAAATTCTTCGGAACAGCAGTATGCACAAGGAAAGTAAAGATGTTAATGTGGGCATTTTAAATGTTTTTCCTAGATATTGATGAATGTGCAGATCCAATAAACTGTGTGAACGGCCTATGTGTCAACACTCCTGGTCGCTATGAGTGTAACTGTCCACCCGATTTCCAGCTGAACCCCACCGGTGTGGGTTGTGTTGGTAAGCAAAAGCTATATGAAACAAATGAATAGAAGTACATAGAGTTAAATACTCATACTCTCTTGTGATGACCATTTACTACAATTAACTTGAGAACAAAATAGTAGTCCTTTACCTGAAGAAACTCTAGATTACCAAAATATATGGTCACTTTTATCCTGCTTATCTATCAAGTCATATTTTGAAACAGGAATTTTTGAGACATCTGCTCCCACCACCTCCTCTCACAGACTTGAGAACCAGGGCCCTAGAGGTGCAGTCATTTGTTCAAGGTCTCAGAGCTTGCACATGGCAAAGCTGAATTCGGCAGTGTCCCGAGTTGCCTGGCTCCCTGTCCAGTACATTGGCCAGGACAGATGTGTTTGAAATGTGGAATCAGTTTTACAAAATGAAGATGTTTCAGGTTTATGCATGACAACTGACAGGCAAGCAGTTAATGGCATTTATAGGACCATTTCAGGTGTATATTTTGCAAAACCAAGAAAATACAGAATAAAATTTGAGTTAGCTATGATTAAATTCCCATTAAAATTTCTAGTAAGGTTGTTTGTGCCTTTTTCTTCTACAAATTATTTTCAAAATGACTTACAAATATAAAAAATTAAAAAGGTTTACTGGATGCATATGGCAGATAACAAGGACTGTTTTTCCTGATACCAAAGGCTAAGAATATGCAAACTCTGTGAACCAGCAGCTCCTCTCTGGGCTTTAGATATCAAATAAAGTAACTTACAGGCCCATACGGAAACATAAGGAAAAATATTCAGTGCCTTATTATTTGCAGTGGCAAGAATTTAGAAGCCATATTTGGAGAGTGGATAGATTGAAAAAGAATCGCAGTTGAATACTGTGGAGTTGACGGATTGGATGTTATAAAGATGGAATGAGGTATACGACAAAATACCATTTATAGAAATTTAAAATTTGCACACGAAAACAAAAACACAATTTTGCAGGAGCAGAGACCAAAAGAATAATATTAAACACATTCATATGGTTGGGTAGGGGATGAGGAATGAGAATGGAGAGCAGGGATAAAAGAGAGAGAATGGGAGGGAAGGAGGAAGGAAGGATGAATGAATACAGCCTAGTAAGAGCAGAACCATGAGTTAACACCTCTGTCTGCACCGGAGTCAGCAACAAAAACAAAACCAAAAAAAAAAGAGAAAAGTAAAATAATAAAAAGCTGCCAAAGTGATTATAATGTGCAGCTGGAGATGAAAACTACTTGGTAGACTGTAATAAGGACTTTGGATTTTACTCTGATTGACGTGGGACACCACTGGGAGTGGCCTGGGCTAAGGTAATGCTTCTGAAGGATGACTCCGGCTATGGTGGGGAAAATAGACTATAGTTGGGTCCAGAGATGAGTTAGGAAACAATTGCAATAGTCCAGATGAGGGATGATGGTGGCTTGAACTCAGGTTGTAGTGATTTAGAAGCAGTGGTAAGTCATCAGAGTCCAGATATATTTTGAAAGTAGTGTTGACAGACCTTATTACTGGATTGAATAAGGCATGATAGTAAGGATTCAAAGTTTGACTGCAAGGTATAGGGCCTGAGCAATTAAAAAATTGGAGTTTCCGTTTATTGAAAATGCAGAAGCCTGGGAGAGGATTGGAGCAGGTTTTGTATGTGGAGGAAAGAGTATCAAGTGTTTGATTTTAGACGTGTTAACTCTAAAATACCTTAGATATCTAAGAGGAGAAATCAAATACTAGGCACATGGCAGAACGATCTGAGTTCAGGGGAGAGGTGAAAGATGGAACCACAAATTTGATAGTATTTAAAGTCATGGAACTAATGAGGTGATCTAGATGGTAATTATGGATAGAGACAAGACAAAGGCTGAGATTCATTGATCTCTTAAGTAGCCTCCCTAAAGTTGTTACAGACTAGCTTTCCCAAAACCTGCAAAACTCAATGTGCAAATTGAAACTAAACTGTGGGAGAGTGGAGATTATGGGGAGGAGAGGAAGGAGATGGCGTTATCAATATTTCAGTGATAGGATACATTGCTTTAAATTAACATATTGGATTTCACTCCCTTTATTGATAAACTCATGCTATAGATTGATTATAGGAAACATTTTTTGCAATCATATTATTAAAGGTCCAGAATGTCCCACATGAGTAATTGCTTACCATCTTGTTTAGTCCATGATCTATATGGATGTCTAGATGTAGGAAAGTGTAATTTATTTACACTGAGTTCCTGCAACTCAGTCTTGAAAAAGTTTAAAGCAAGAGATTATTCTGTTCTGGGGATTAATGTACAGAATTTGAATTTCATCATTTGAGTGACCATTCTCCAAAACAGGCATTCTTACTCTGATAAGGACAATTTTAAGTTCCTGTGTTGCCCTGCAGACAATCGAGTGGGCAACTGTTACCTGAAGTTCGGTCCTCGGGGCGACGGGAGTCTCTCCTGCAACACTGAGATTGGGGTGGGCGTCAGCCGCTCCTCCTGTTGCTGCTCTCTGGGGAAGGCCTGGGGGAACCCCTGCGAGACCTGCCCCCCTGTCAATAGCAGTGAGTATGGAACGGAAGAAGAGGAAAGAAACACTGGTAGCTGAGCACTAGCTACCATTTTCTTCTGGTGCTAGGGGGTGGGGGAGGTAGTGAGGGTCAAAACTTTGAATCTGGACTACTTTCAATGATTGTGCTGAAACCAGCCAAGAGTGTGTCATATAAAAGGAATCTGAATTCCTCTCTTCTTACTGTTTTTCTTGATAATGCTAAAAAGAAAAAACAGTTTTTAACCACAATCCAATATGAATGATGATAATATCAGTTCTCCCTGGTGTCACAGATAAAGACCATTCCTGGTTCTTTTCCACAGTTGTTTTAGTTCAGGTTCATAGGTGAGTTGTATTCCTCAAGTCCAGTCATATTATGTCTTAAATTGAAATGTATGTCCTGATATGAACATAGGTGAAACTTTTGAATTGTTGAGTCTTTTAGTTTTTATTTACTAGCCAAAAGGGTTGTGATATAAATTATCTGAAAATAATCTTTTTCTTTAATTAAAAGCAAATGGGTTTTGTTATTCTACTTTGTATATAATTTATGAAATAATCATCTTATTTCAAGTAAAATGTAATGTACTTTTTAAAGATAATGTATTTGAAAAGGCACTAAGGAAAATATAGATACACCCCTTAGGATATGCGCTTTGAGCCTGGCAGTTGTTAAGTGCTAATTCACTGTCAGCCTCTTGCACACAGGTATCAAATTTCTTTTTTTCCATTGTTTTGCAGCTGAATATTACACTTTGTGTCCTGGAGGTGAAGGCTTCAGACCTAACCCCATCACAATCATCTTAGAAGGTGAGCATACCTCTAATTGTCACCAGATTTAAACAAGGTAAAGAATTTACTTTAGAGCAAATCTGGTAGAAAAGTTAGTGTGGAACAGTCCCAACAAGATTATTTTGCAAAATTACAGATGGACAATTACCAGTCTGATGAATAACCATTTGTAAATCAGAAAGATTTGACCCATTGCAGTGACCTGATGTGTGATTGTTCTGCAGAGAAACTCTTTTTATAATTATCCCCAACTTTAATCATCCTCAGCTTGCTGTAATTACTCTTCTCAGATTATAGCAAAGTTCCATGACAAAGCCAAGAAAATTCGTGGTCAGAATAAACCTCTCATCTAAGTGTGCATTCACGTGGATGTGTGGAAGTCTGCAGGTCTTACAGTATCACACATTGGAAAGCTCTCATAGTAACTCTTATCTTTCATGATGGTATCTGAGCTGTCTCCCCTTTTGCAGATATTGATGAATGCCAGGAGTTACCAGGTCTCTGCCAGGGTGGAAACTGTATCAACACTTTCGGGAGCTTCCAGTGTGAGTGCCCTCAAGGCTACTACCTCAGTGAGGAAACCCGCATCTGTGAAGGTGAGATAAATTTATACCTAAAAATTATTAGTGCTATTTAAAAC
Organism: Aethalodelphis obliquidens; assembly: GCF_003676395.1. Lineage (NCBI taxonomy): Eukaryota > Metazoa > Chordata > Mammalia > Artiodactyla > Delphinidae > Aethalodelphis > Aethalodelphis obliquidens. The sequence continues at coordinate 11,453,895 of NW_020837948.1, forward strand.
AAAATTACTGGTCAGGCCTGGAGAAAAAGGGTCCATCTTCAAATTTTATCAAAGGATATGTTGAGACTGGTTCATAGCTTTTTTCTTTTCCTATCAGTGCTGCTAAGTTGTATGATGATAGATAAGTTAATTTACAGATTATTTGCCACAATTTACCATTATTTTTCTCTGAGTAAATGGGTTGGTAATAAGTGGGGGAAGCTGGAATAATATGAAAACATTCAGTATCAAAATAAGTTATTAGTTCAAATACCAATAAGTTATATTTTATATAGAAAAATAGGTAAGTTTCAATGCAACCATTAGTCTAATATTTTCAGTAACTTTTAAATGTTGGACAACATAGTATGAAGCAGTTCAAAGGTTATGCAGATGCCTTTCTTGGTTCCATCCCCAACTTCTCACATGGCGGTGTAATCATCCTTTTAGAGGTCTGTCTCCCCACTAGACTGGGAGCTTCTTGAAGCAAGATCCACATCTATTTCATCTTTATAGCTACAAGTTCTAGCTTACAGTAGAATCTCAGTATTTATTTATGGAATGAATGAATGAATGCTTCTAAAAAATGAACCTTAAACATGTAATGTAATTGTTTCCATTATAACCTTTCTTTTGGAACATGTTAGATAAATGCATCTGGAAGAAATATGATTTAATAAGGAGAATTACCCAGCAGCTGTGCTACTTCTAGAATCTCTGAATGGGTGCTAATTTGAAAGGAACGCCTTTTTAATTTTAAAGAAAAAGGCTTTTCTAACTGCATTCAGTTTAAAGTTGACACTAATATTTGGTTTTCAATGACATAAGAGGAAAGTAGCTTTAAAGCAATTCCATTTGACGAATATGAAATTTCAATTAAAAAGTATAGGTGCCATTTAAGTTATTTTTTGCCACTTTGGAATAGTTTATTTTGATCATCTTTATTTTTGAATGTTAGGTTTTTATTCTTCAGAAGAAGGACATGTTTTATATCATGTAAATGCATATTTGGGAGCATTTCCTATGTAATTGCTTTAAATTCTAAATTTTATAAAAATAAGATAAATTCTAAAAAACATGAATTTGGGGAATCCACCATATGCTTTGTTCAGTAGTTTAAGTGATATAAATTCATGGGGGAAAATATTTACTAATTAATGGACATTCTTGCATCCTCTAGATATTGATGAGTGTTTTGCGCATCCTGGTGTGTGTGGACCTGGGACTTGCTACAACACCCTGGGAAATTACACCTGCATTTGCCCACCTGAATACATGCAGGTCAATGGAGGCCACAACTGTATGGGTAGGTAAAGGTCTCTGAGATTGATTAGGTCACAGTTGCTGGCTTCCTGGCCAACAGTTATCTCCCAGATACTTACATCTCAGAATTATTATTCAGAAAGTTTGGAAGTTAAATCTTTATGAATAGTGAAGTATTTCAAAGTCTTATAAACTTCTGGGTCTGTACCATATTTTTGAACTTTGGCTACATAGTTGCATGTTACAAAGCATGAGTCAGGTAGAAAATTTCATCAAATATTGTAAATATATATTCTTGAATAATTTTTATTTTCCATTCATGTAAAGTGAACATTATTTTATGAATAAGAGAACATTTAAAATTTAACATGTAATCCTTTTTAAATTAAATAAATGCATTTGAATAGAGAAGTATCTATTAACTTTGTCCCCCCAAGAAAATTGTAAATGAAACCCCTTATTTAAAAACAGGAAAGATGCTTATCTAAAAATGATTTGTGTTCAGCTTAAGGAATTATTTTAAGATACCTCCAAACGACCGTGAAAATTTTCAGAGTTAATCGAGGAAGTTTGGTGTGTCCAGGTGTGTGGGGTTTGCTATTAGCTGCTTGCTGATAGGATTGGTTGGCTTACTTGTTTTTCTCTATGTAGACATGAGAAAAAGCTTCTGCTACCGAAGCTATAATGGAACCACTTGTGAGAATGAGTTGCCTTTTAATGTGACAAAGAGGATGTGCTGCTGCACATACAATGTGGGCAAAGCCTGGAACAAACCTTGTGAACCATGCCCAACGCCAGGAACGGGTAAGCACACAGCTCCTGCTTCTGCTGAAGGCCGAGTCAGTGACACAGGTATACATGTAACAGTAGAGGAAAAGCAAAAAGTACTAAAAGTACGGAAAGCAGACACACTCCATTCTGAAAATATCCAAGAGCTCATATGGCTCGGTTTCTGAAGCAGCCCTCTTTGGGATTCAAACACTAATTCCTGAGATGTCTGTTGAGTAGGAGTCTGGATCCTGAAAATAAGCCGCATTGCTGAAATTAAAATTTATAACGCTAGCCCATTTAAACTCATTATCTTAAAACGTGCTGCTTACTTATTCTTTTATTCATAAAACAAGTATTTATTGAGAAACTATTGTGTGTCATTGTGCTATATTTAGAAGGTGTCATTTTGATTTAAAAATTTGTGGTCATTTATAAAGTCCAGCAAGCTCAGTGAGTATCTTTTTAGTTCGACCTTGGAAAATATGCAAAAAATGGATTTGATGAGCAAACTTAACATAAAAGCAATGTAGTGTCAAAGTTTTCCTTATGCATCATTTCCCTCAAACTTACCTGAAATTTTTAGGCAGAAAAGAGAACTGGTCTTTACACAGTAAAATTTTTCTCCAAGCACAGATTCTTTTGAAAGAAAAACTGAATGATAATAGAGACAAGAGCAAAAAAATTGTCTTAAAATTGTTGCCCACTCAGGTTCCTTTATGACCTGAGAAGGGATCACTCTTAATAGTTGTAGATACTAAGAGATGAACCAATAGGACAAGTAGGAAACAATGGTTATGCATTTGTTACCAAATACAGTATTACTTAGGGTATATTTATTAAAATGTTTCATTTAACATGATGAAATTAAGGAGAGGCATGGTGAAAAGTGACATATGGGGCCTTTCTCAGTGGCTTAAATTCAGTGGGCAAATGAATTTTCTCTTTTTTTCTTTTTTTTAATTGAAGTATAATTAATATACAATATTATTTTCAGGATTACAACATAGTAATTTGACATTTATATACATTACGGATTGATCTCCACAATAAGTCTAGTAACCATATGTCCCCATACAAAGTTATTGCAATTTTATTGACCATTCCTTATAGATACATTACTTTCCTGTGACTTATTTATTTTATAGCTAGAAATCTGGCCCTCTTAATCCCTCACATCTATTTTGCCCAACCCCCAACTCCCTTCCCCTCTGGTGACCGCCAGTTTTTCTTTATAACTATGATTCTGTTTCTGTTTTGTTTCGTTCGTTTGTTTTGTTTTTTAGATTCCACATATAAGTGAAGTCATACATTGCTTGTCTTTCTTGGTCTCACTTATTTCACTTAGCAAAATGCCCTCTAGATTCATCTATGTTGTTGAAAGTGGCAAGATTTCATTCATTATTATGGCTGAGTAATATTCCGTTGTGTATATATATGTGTGTGTGTATATATACATACAGTATATCACATCTTGTTTATCACTTCATCCATCAGTGGATACTTAGGTTGCTTCCATATCTTGGCTATCGTAAATAATGCTACAGAGAACATAAAAATGTATATATCTTTTTGAGTTAGTGTTTTGTTTTCTTCCCATAAATACTCAGGGTTGGAATTGCTGAATTGTATGCCAGTTTTATTTTTAATTTTTTGAGAAACCTCCATACTCTTTTCCATAGTGGCTGCACTAATTTACATTCCCACCAACAGGACACAAGGGTTCCCTTTTCTCCTTATCCTCACCAGCACTTGTTATTTGTGGTCTTTTTTTTTTTTTTTTTTTTTTGCGGTACGCGGGCCTCTCACTGTTGTGGCCTCTCCCGTTGTGGAGCACAGGCTCTGGATGCACAGGCTCAGCGGCCATGGCTCACGGGCCCAGCCACTCCGCGGCATGTGGGATCCTCCCGGACCGGGGCACAAACCCGTGTCCCCTGCATCGGCAGGCAGACTCTCAACCACTGCGCCACCAGGGAAGCCCTATTTGTAGTCTTTTTGATAATAGCCATTCTGACAGGTGTGAGGTGATACCTCATTGTGGTTTTGCCTTGCCTTCCCCTGATGATCACTGACATAGAGCATCTTTTCTTGTGTCTGTTGGCCATCTGTATGTCTTCCTTGGAAAAATGTCTATTCAAGTCCTCTGCCCATTTTTAACTAGATTGTTTGTATTTTTTATATTGAGTTGTGACCATTCTTTGTATATTTCAATATTAACCCCTTATTGGATATATCATTTGCAAATATCTTCTCCCATTCAGTAGATTGCCTTTTCATTTTGTAGATGATTTCCTTCACTGTGCAAAAGGTTTTTCGTTTGATGTAGTCCCATTTGTTTATTTTTGCTTTTCTTTCCCTTGCCTGAGGGCTTTTCTTTCCCTTGCCTGAGGAGACAGATTCAAAAAAATATTGCTAAGACCAGTGCCAAAGAGCATACTGCTTATGTTTTCTACTAGGAGTTTATGGTTTCCAGTCTTATATTTAAGTCTCTAATCTATTCTGAGTTTATTTTTTTATATGGTGTAAGAAAGTGGCCAGTTTCAATCTTTTGCAAGTGTCTATACAGTTTTCCCAGCACCATTTATTGAAGAGACTGTGTTTTCCCCACTGTATAGTCTGGGCTCCTGTGTCATAAATTAAGTGATCACATAAGTGTGGGTTTACTTCTGGACTCTCTATTCTGTTCCATTGATTTATGTGTTTGTTTTCGTACCAGCACCATACTGTTTTTTGGGTTTTTTTTTTTTTGCCGTATGCAGGCCTCTCACTGCTGTGGCCTCTCCCATTGCGGAGTACAGGCTCCAGACACACAGGCTCAGTGGCCATGGCTCACAGGCCCAGCCGCTCCGCGGCACATGGGATCCTCCCAGACCGGAGCATGAACCCATGCCCCTTGCATTGGCAGGCGGACTCTCAACCACTGCACCACCAGGGAAGCCCAGCACCATACTGTTTTGATGACTGTAGCTTTGTAGTATAGTTTGAAATCAGGGATCTTAATACCTCCAGCTCTGTCCTTCTTTCTTAATACATTATTGACTGGGGGATTTTTGCAGAAACTAATGCCTGTGGCTGTAATACATCTCCAGTCAAAAATGTGTTAAGATTGCTTTGGCACAAGTGGATTTTCTTAGCTCTATCTTGCCCTAGTTTTATTCCAAAAAAAACAAATAGGAACATTTTTATAATTCTGTAATTTGAAAACTTCACCAGTTAGAAATTGAAAATCATTGGTTTGGGGAATAAAATATTACTTTTTTAGGTGAGAGGAAGTAAAGGGCTTAGGTTTGATAGACTGGTCTGTATTTAAATCACAGCTCTGCCATGATTATTTATCCTTTCTGAAACATTCCTCGTATGCTAAATAAGGATAATAAAGGAATAAAATATTACTTTTTTAGGTGAGAGGAAGTAAAGGACTTAGGTCTGATAGACTGGTCTGTATTTAAATCACAGCTCTGCCATGATTATTTATCCTTTCTGAAACTGATTCCTCGTATGCTAAATAAGGATAATAAATCAGTGGTGACAGTGACTAATTGATATGGTTATAAGGACGATCATTTATTTATTTATTTTTGGTTGTGCTGGGTCTTAGTTGCAACAGGTGGGCTCCTTAGTTGCAGCTCACAGGCTCCTTAGTTGTGGCATGCCAACTGTTAGTTGCCGCATGCATATGGGATCTAGCTCCCTGACCAGGGATTGAACCCAGGCCCCCTGCACTGGGAGCATGGAGTCTTAACCACTGCACCACCAGGGAAGTCCCTATAGTGATGATTAAATGAGATGATGTATACAAATTACAGTTCGCATATTGCCATGCAGTTAGAAGCCATTAAATTGAGCATCTGTGATGTGCCTTTCTATATGTTCTGGATGCTTGGTGAATATTGGTGGATGAAACAGACAAAGTCCCTCCCCAGATAGCACTTGGCATATAGTCTGCAGTATGTGTTTACTTGATACTGTTTTCAAGAGGTTTATTCATTTGTGTAGCGGTGGGCATTAGAAGAAATATGCTTCTTAAAAATTAGACTATTAGTTTGGTGAATTATGTGGAGTGACTCTCATAGTCTCTGTTTTATTCCACGATGCATTGTTTTTGATGCCTCAAATTTCACATTCCAACAAATAGACATTTATGTTAAAAAAAGACATAATTCATGTCTCATTCATTACTCATTGTTAACATGTTTCACCACTACAGAATTATTTTTGCATGCCTATGCCTTTGTGCAATTCTAATCCCTTTTTAAATTGGTACACTAACCTGGTTTTTCAATCTATGTAAATCGGGTCATTTTTAAAGCCCTCCATATCCAAATACAAAGAATTTAAATGCCTAAAGTAGATGTTTTGAATCTCATAATGATTTACTTCTAATATCAGAGCAGTAAAAAGTTAATGATGATAATAATAAGAATAGCAATAATAATAATGATAAAGTGTGCCTAGATTCACTTCTTGCAGAAGCTGGCATTGTTATCAAATAAATATAATTGAAATTAAAATGTCTCATTGTGAATAATATAAAATACATCTGTCAGTAAAAGTAATACTATGTAAAATGTTATTTTGAAGGAGTTTGAGAATTTTAAGAGGGCATTTGCTTTGTTTATATTTTAAAGCTGACTTTAAAACTATATGTGGAAATATTCCTGGATTCACCTTTGACATTCACACTGGAAAAGCTGTTGGTGAGTTTTTACTAAATTATGTTTATTTTAATACATGTAGCATTTTGTAAAAATTTGTTCAGTGTTTTTAAAGTACCATAAAAGATAATAATCTGTATTTGGATCTAATATAGTTAGACAAGAAAGAAATAACATGTTTAGAGCCTCTAACCAAGTTTTAACAGTGGGATTAGTCCATCAACATGGTCTGGTGATTGAGTTATGATAGTTATGTGACTATCTCAAGATTTCATACATATCAAGCTGAAACTTTAGTTTTCCTCTTCACGAATATTGTATTACATGACTCTAAATAATCCACTTTATTTTAACCTTTACCATCTGTTTTTTCATAAGTATACGTTTAAGTTTTGGGTGTATTTTTACAGTATTCCTTTCTCCCAATCTACTTATGAATTTGCAGAATTATTAATTATATAAATCACTTCCTCCTGAATGTACTTTCTGTTGCACAATCTACTTTTCTTCTGCAAAGATTAAATAAACAATATAATTTTAAGTGTCCATTATCAATTCATGTATAACAAAGGACATAAAATTAAAAAAACATAGCTGGCTTTATCAGATGGCTGATAGCAATCTGGGGAGCCTGACATGTAACTTAAGAGGAAGCTTGATTCCCTAGGAAATTCATTTGCTATATTGACACTAATATCACTTGGTATATTTGATCAGCTGCTTCATTTTTTTTCATCACTGTTCAAAGGAGATAATATCTTATGGTCTGTATGCTTTCATAAACCACAAAATCATTCATACTTGTATAGAATTGATTTTTGTGACACTGTGTGTTTTCACTCCAGTGTACACATAGTATTATTCAAGGTTTTATGGTGAATACATTAAGCAGAACCCTGTATATTTGATCACATCTGTTCAATTGCAGACATTGATGAATGTAAAGAGATTCCAGGCATTTGTGCAAACGGTGTGTGTATTAACCAGATTGGCAGTTTCCGTTGTGAATGCCCTACGGGATTCAGCTACAATGACCTGCTCCTGGTCTGTGAAGGTAATCTGAATGATGTGTGACCTTATCCAAAAAAGTTTGGCAGACATAACTGGTTTTTAGACAGTTTTCTGATTTTTACTGTTTCTTCTATAGCATTTGGGAGTTGATCACCAAATTGGTTAAGTGAACTTAATACTGATGCAATAATGAAGTTTTAAAAATGGAATTGTTGCTCTTTCAGATATTGATGAGTGCAGCAACGGTGATAACCTCTGCCAGCGAAATGCCGACTGCATCAACAGTCCCGGCAGCTACCGCTGTGAGTGCGCTGCAGGTTTCAAACTTTCACCCAACGGAGCCTGTGTAGGTAAGAAAGAGAATGACTTGTTCTTTGACACTGAGCACAATGTTCTTTACACTTCCTGCACTGAAAAACTGTCCATGCTTTCCTATCAAAAAAGGTATTTTCTTTGTCTGGTTTTGGTATCAGGATGATGGTGGCCTCGTAGAATGAGATGGGGTGTGTTCCTCCCTCTGCAATTTTTTGGAAGAGTTTGAGAAGGATAGGTGTTAACTCTTCTCTAAATGTTTGATAGAATCTGCCTGTGAAGCCATCTGGTCCTGGACTTTTGTTTGTTGGAAGATTTTTTTGTGTGTGTGGTATGCGGGCCTCTCACTGTTGTGGCCTCTCCCATTGCGGAGCACAGGCTCCAGACGCGCAGGCTCAGTGGCCATGGCTCACAGGCCCAGCCACTCCACGGCATGAACCTGTGTCCCCTGCGTTGGCAGGCGGACTCTCAACCACTGCACCACCAGGGAAGCCCTGTTGGAAGATTTTTAATCACAGTTTCAATTTCAGTGCTTGTGATTGGTCTGTTCATATTTTCTGTTTCTTCCTGGTTCAGTCTTGGAAGGTTGTACCTTTCTAAGAATTTGTCCATTTCTTCCAGGTTGTCCATTTTATTGGCATATAGTTGCTTGTAGTATTCTCTCATGATCCTTTGTATTTCTGCTGTGTCAGTTGTAACTTCTCCTTTTTCATTTCTAATTTTATTGATTTGAGTCCTTTCCCTTTTCTTCTCAATGAGTCTGGCTAAAGGTTTATCCATTTTATCTTCTCAAGGAATCAGCTTTTAGTTTCATTAATCTTTGCTATTGTTTTCTTCATTTCTATTTCATTTATTTCTGCTTTGATCTTTATTATTTCTTTCCTTCTACTAACTTTGGGTTTTGTTTGTCCTTCTTTTTCTAGTTGCTTTACATGTAAGGTTAGGTTGTTTATTTGAGATTTTTCTTGTTTATTGAGGTAAGATTGTATTGCTATAAACTTCTCTCTTAGAACTGGTTTTGCTGCCTCCCATAGGTTTTGGGTCATTGTGTTTTCATTGTCATTTGTTTCTAGGTATTTTTTTATTTCCTCTTTGAGTTTTTCAGTGATCTCTTGGTTATTTTTATTAGGACATGTATGTGGAATCTAGAAAATGGTATAGATGAACCTATTTGCAAAGTAGAAATAGAGGCACAGACATAGAGACCAAGGGGGGAAGGGAGGATAGAATGGATTGGGAGATTGGGATCGACATATATACACTACTATGTACAAAATAGATAAGTAATGAGAACAGACTGTATAGCACAGGGAACTCTACTCAATGCTCTGTGGTGACCTAAATGGGGAGGAAATCCAAGGAAGAGGGGATATATGTATACATGTGGCTGATTCACTTTGCTGTACAGCAGAAACTAATACAACACTGTAAAACAATTATACTCCACTTAAAAAAAGAGAAAAAAGATAATTTGGAAAGATTTTCTAAGTAAATCTATTCATTCATATTGAACCTATTTCACCATATCTTTTAGATTCTTTTGTTAGGAAAAGAAGAGGTCTCTCAATGGATTTTCCTGGAATTGGACCTAAAATAAAATAATGTCCTTGAGATACCAATCAGCATGTAAAAATTGCATGATTTAAAATTTTTTGAAAAGAGGTTTGGATACTTTTAAAGCCTTGCTTATTTTGATTCAGCTGTTGTTATGGTTCATTTTCAGACTGTCTGTAATAATTAATAGCAGATTATAGAAACAGCGCCTGTGGAAAAAAATGAAGGAATCTTAATAAAGATCAGATATGTATAACATGTGTTTTATTTTTTGTGCTAGATCGCAACGAATGTTTAGAAATTCCTAATGTTTGCAGTCATGGCCTGTGTGTGGATTTACAAGGAAGTTACCAGTGTATCTGCCACAACGGCTTTAAGGCTTCTCAGGACCAGACGATGTGCATGGGTAAGAAGGAGGACATTAGTTTCAGGGGGTGACGTGGAGCTGAGACTCCAGAAGAGATTACAGTTTGGTCATTCGCCACAGTAACTACCAAGTCTCTGTCAGAAACAGTCTTACAAAAAATGAGCTATGTGAAACTGTTTATGGTTTTATTCAATGTAAAAATTGCAAGCAGGACACACCATAATATGTTCTTGGGTTCAGTGTTTACGGCCTTTTTCCCTAGGTGACTTTCACATGCTTATTAACCTGAGCTCTGGGACACTCAGGGTTACGTAGAGATCACCACGGTACCAGCTGCCCATTTACCCCTCTCTATTCCCACTCAAGAAAGCCTTTTGGAATGCAAGAATACAAGGGAGTAGTAGCAGAGTGACAGTTTTGAAATGAATATATAAACACACACATACGTACATATGCTTCTTTCACCCGAATCATTGAATACATGAGATTTATCTACTTGTTTTGCTTTTTAACTCTTACAAACAATTTTTAGAAGCAAAGATAGCGGAACTTTGAAAAGCCCCAGTAGCTAAAGTACAGTTAGTTAAGCAATAATTGTGTTCAGTAAGTACTTGCTGAGCTGATGATTAATAAGATTTCAAAAGCAGATGGGCTGGACACCTTGGAACTCAGCTTAACTACTTAAAGCTGATGTCAGCCACTGGCTCATCTCCACTGAAGCACTTTGCGCTTGAAGGAGGAAAATTAAATTTAAAAGTTGGCTATTTATAATTATCATGTTCTCAGTTTAGAAAAAGCTAAAGTGCATCTACTCTTTTGGTATTTAAGATACTATCTTTGTGAATCATAAGGTCAGATTTCAGTACAGCAGAACGGCAGAACTAGTTTCCTTTATGGCGTATCCATACATGAGAACCACCTGGAGAACGTCTCCATTCTTGCAGTGCCTCCTAAGAACTCCCCTGCAGACATTTCCCATGGTCCTAGGAAAAATTCTCTAGGGAGTGCTTGTGCAAAGGACACACGGAGGATGCGGCCCTACTTGCATGAACTTTCTGAGATTGCTTGCTTATATATGCTTCTCCTGGCTGTTCTCTCTGAGAGGGAGGATATGATTTGCTAAGAAAAACCCCTGAGATATATGGTTCAGAAATTCATATGGTGAAAATCTGTCCTTGGTCCTAACAATTCATCCATGATGAAAGTCAGCTAGACTCCTTGGTAATACCTCTCTTAAACAAAGCTTCCTTCCTAAGGAACAGTAATACCCTCTTTTTTTTTCAGCATCCTGGAATTCATAGTCTAGTGTCTTCTCTCTTATATGCCATGATCTTTCAATATTAATTCCATTTTTTCAAAGGCTAATAACAATTGAACTCTAATAGACTTCTTCAATTTAGATTCCACTAATTCATAAAATTTAGGAAATCACAGTTTACCTTTGTTGTGCTGATCACATTAAGATATGAAAATTTCTGGGGGAGCATTTATAATGCTTAATAGAACAAATTGTTCTAGTGTTTCAAAAGATTGATTTCCTTACAATTGACAAGCGAACCTATTCATTAAAACCTCTTACTAAGGAGATAGTTGCTGGCTTATTAGTCCAGTTCTTTTCTGAGTCGTATATGTTCCTGTAAGTCATTAAGTGGCACTTTTTCCTATAATTTTCTACTTCTGAGTTAGCTCTACCTCATATTTACTTTCCTTAAATAAATGTGGGTTCTTAGTATTGAATGAGGAAAATCTAAGTAAGCCAGTAGTTTAAAAAAAATCTAAAAGTTTAATAGGCTACGTTTTTCTAGTAAAAAATTGAATTCCTTTGAGCCAGTGTTTCTTTGTAGATGTTGATGAATGTGAGCGGCATCCATGTGGAAATGGAACTTGTAAAAACACCGTTGGATCCTATAACTGTCTCTGCTACCCAGGCTTTGAACTCACTCATAATAATGATTGCCTGGGTAAGTACTCAGTCCTTTATTGCTTCTCTTTCATTTCTACACAACATCCTGAAACACAGAATAAAGCCAAAGAATAAATATGTTTATTATTCAAATTGTGCATGTGTGCAAAAGATATGTAATATCATTAACTAATTTCTGGTTAACTGAAGTCACACTCATGGCTTAAATAATCACAAGACAATCTGCTGGGTTGAATACTATGTCAATCAACTAATCGATTCAAGGGAAAAGGCCATGCAGATGATAGTAAATATATTGGGACTGATTTATGGTTTGGGGTTATTTTTACCCCTTAGATGGGATCAAAGTTAGACCTGTTATGGTTTCAGTGTTATTATTTCATATTTCATAAAATCCATTCTTGATTTACATTCAAACACTGACAATCTACAACTGAAAACCCTGTTGTGTTTTGAAATTTTATTTTCCGTCAGCTTTTGAAGCAAGGGATGCCTTTTCCCACAGAAAGAGTGCGTGGTGTCTAGGTTTCCAAATCAGCCCTCAGAAACCTATTTAATCTCTGTGAACAACTGTAAACTTTCAGTGGAAAATAAAACTGTCTTCTCTACATGGCACAGAATTTTAGCCTTTGCCTCTAACAGACAGTGATTGAAATAAAAATTGAAAGTGACTGAAGGAGGAGGAGGGGGTCCTGTAGTTGCTGGAGAAGATAGTAAAAGATATGACAACAAACACTGACAATATTTCATTTACCATGTGCCAGACACTTTACTGGTGCTTTACTACATAACATCTCTTAATTCACATTATCCTGTAAGGTATGTGAAAGTAACTCAGGCCTTCTACCTTAATGGAACCATCACAGCTCAAACCCACCTCCTAATTTAATCCAGTATATATTCCTCTCAGCATTCTTTATTTTATAAAATTCTGCAATGGTGAAAAAATTTAGAGCTAACTAGACACTTTATTGAAGCACCTTCTTGTCTGTAGTTTCTCAGACCCTTTGTACAGCCAGGGAGAATGAAAGATACAAATATGGCTCTGATCAAAGTATAATCTGCAAACAAACTAAAAAATTACTCAAACGGGATCAACCCTAAGCTTAACTGAAAACCTACCACTTAAGAACTTCTTTTTCCAATTGACAGAAAAACGTGTCAGCAATTCTACAGTGTTTTACATATAATTGATTTTTCTGTATTTTTGATATGCTTCATTATTTGTCCTTTGAATATAGTCAGCTTACCTCCAGGTAAAGTTACCTGCAAACTGGTCCAGTTAAATCCGTGTATCCTCTTACCTCCAGGATGAGAACTATATTTCAATTGGAAAGCATGGAAAGCTTCACCTTAAGCCTACAGGAGAGATCTGTGTGACCTTACTAGTCACCTGATCCTTATGATATGAGCCATTTTTCTCTGTGTTGATGAGGAATTGTAATGTAGGGTTTTGTAAATGTCTACCAATGAATATGTTTTTAAGTTGCAACTTGTGACAGAATATGTGTTAAGAGCTCTCTCTGAAAAGCTAACTCCTGTTTGCTTACAGATGTAGATGAGTGCAGTTCCTTTTTTGGTCAGGTGTGCAGAAATGGACGGTGTTTTAATGAAATTGGCTCCTTCAAGTGTTTATGTAATGAAGGCTATGAACTTACTCCAGATGGCAAGAACTGTATAGGTATGTACATAATAAACAGTCTTTATGTTGTTTTGTTTTGTAAAATAATGATGTGATTCCCCCCCACACCAACTTCGGGACACATTTGCATTTCATTTGGTCATCTGATTACATGACCAAGATAAATTTCATGGGAAACTTTGGTAAAAGGTATAAGCCAACAGTTGGGAATGACTCGTATGCAGTGTTTTTATTGGGATAGAGCTTCAGGCTATCCGTGTCTCAATAAACGTAGACAAAGGAAAATTAGCCTCTTGCCAAATGAGTAATACTCAATATGTCAAAAGTCTCTAAGGGCATATTTGCCCAGAGTGACGTGGTAGATCAGAAAGCCTGAGTTGAATTCATGTTAATATCCTTTGGCAACAATCGTCTCATCTTTAAATCATTTTTTTCGTGTTTCTCTTTAAAGATACTAATGAGTGTGTTGCCCTTCCTGGCTCTTGCTCTCCTGGCACCTGTCAGAATTTGGAGGGATCCTTCAGATGCATCTGTCCCCCAGGGTATGAAGTAAAAAGCGAGAATTGCATCGGTAAGGCTAACGTTTATTTTGAGTCTGTGAGCTGTTTAGTATAATAAGACCTGGTATAGACTCTGTGGAAATATATTAAATCCAAACCACTGTAAGCATGCTGACCCGAGGAATTAAACATATAGCTGCCTACATCTGTTTTATTGAACCACCAGAAATGATTTGAAGGTGGAGTGGTGGGAATAAAGAATTTAAGGATGTGGGATTTTTCATTAACAGAAATCTCATACTAGTCAAAGAATTTTCAGTGCATTCTAAGCTTTTTTCCAAATGTCAACAGAGACTTTCTACTGAATTTAAAGAGTGTCTACAAAAATTGTAATCTTTGGCAACCAATTTTAAAACAGCTATTAAAGGTGTCTGGAGTTCTAGAAATGTGAAGCAGAAAATCTTGACAATGCTGTTGAAACATTTTTTTCCCTGGGAAGGCCACATGTCAAAACAGAAAATATTAATCCATTTGTCAGAACAGATGTTTTTCTGCGGAAACTCTCCCAGTGTACAAGAACACTGTAACCACATCAAAAGTGGGTCCCAGAATTGCCTGGTGGACATGATGAAGACCGACCTTTTTACAGTTACTTTATTTCACTTTTGTACAAATTATTTTTAACAGTTTTGTTGAAATTCAGAAGCACCAGCATCTTAGTGTGGTTCTTCTAACGTGAAATGATTGTTAAGAGTTTTTTTGCCTTTGAGTTACCCAGTTTCTTAAAAAAATTCTAAGTAGCTCTACTGTTCACACTCAAGGGACTTATGTAGATGGAACTGAAGGAAACAGTTCACTTAGTTAAATTTAATTTCTTTTCAGACCATATAATTACAAATAATAGGTATCCCTAGTCATTCCAATTTGGTGTTTATATCTTGTCCCTTTTTTGTCTGATTTGTATAGTTCCTTGTAAGATTGTCTAGTGTTTTTAATACTTAAAAATAATCAATAATAATACTAGAAGCATCTTAGCAAAAACTTTCTTGAAAAGTTTAAGATCCTTTCTTTCATTTTCTTTGTTTATATTTAATCTCAATTCTTCAACATCCCTGTGATTCATCTCTTTATGGAGCAAGGATAGCAGCAGTCTGTCAGCCATAAGGAGGAAATAGAAATGCATATGTCTCTTTGTATCAGAAAGACTTAGCTACCTTTTTTCTTAGTGAAAAAAATCTATGATTCACTTACATATTTTTAAACCTCAGGAGTATTTCTTTATCCACTGATAAACAACATCACTATTTCACATGTCGTAAGAATGGGTTTTTAACTGACTTACTTCACTGTAAGAATATTTCCTTCATCCTATCAATAGAATCTCTTCTACCAATTTTCCTAGATGAAATGCTTTCTAACGTGACTATATGTACACTCACACACACACACACACACACACACACACATAAATCCATCCTGACATTCAGTGGACATTACAGTGGACACAGCATCTTTTAGGTGCTGGAAACGCAAAAAGGAAGTTTTTTTCCTACAGGTAACTTACTGCCTAAGAGAAAAGACATATTTCGTAAGAAACCCCGTTTTGTAAAGATATCCTTACAATTCAGCATGACGGACACTGTACTGGGATCTGTTCAGGATGTGGGATCACAGTAGGAGGCTGTGAATAATGATGGTGGTGGTGAGAGGATGGCATGTCAGGAAGCCTGTCACAAAGGATTGGTGACATTTGAGGTGTCTCTGAAGTGTTGGATAGAAATTTACTTATCAAAGAAGGAAATGGAACAGAGAGGCATTTTGAAAAGAGGAGCAGCACAGACGTGGTAAGGGGCATCGATTGGCCAGCTCAGAAGATTGCACTCAGTGCTGCAGGCAGTATGGAGCACTGCAGGTTGATTTAGAAACGATGTGGTGCGACTCACTCATTAAAATTCTGCAAATACAAATTGAGAATGTAGAATGTGCCAGACACTGCTAGACTAAGCTGAGGGTGCAGCAGTGATCCAGACAGACAGACACATCACATAAGAGGCACATCACATAAGTTCATGGAGCTTATGTTCTAATGTGCCTGAAATTGTGTAATGTTTATTCATTTAGTTAAAATAACCCATTAAATAAGCACTTCCAATGAAAAAAGGCCGAACATCGCTGGTAAGGAATCCTTGTATATTTTAAGGAACCATTCTGGGGTCAGGTGGAAATGATAAAATTCTCAACACATGTCTGAGTTCCCCTAGTTCCACAGGCACAGATTTTCAAAATAGGTGTGTGTTTTAGAAAACCAGCCCTGGTGGCAGTGTGAAGAGGAGAGAAGGAGATGCAGCAGTCCAGCTGGGAGATTTGCAATAATCCAGGCGGCAAATGATGTTGAGTTTGAATGTAGAGAGGAGATAGAAATTACAGGCCACATGCTGCTTGCATGTGAAAGTTGAAAGGTCAGGGAGAGGAATAAATGTGATTCCAGGTCCCCAGTGTGGATTGCTGAGAGGGGCATCATAGAAGGGGACCATTGCTGAGGATGCGATGCCTGTGAGACATTGAAGTGGTCCTGTCAGGTAGGCAGGTGGATGTAAAAACACCCCCAGGGGTCAAGTCTGGAGAGCTAGAGACCGACTTGGGAGTCTGGGGCTATGGTTGATTGAAACTGGATGTAATCTTTGACTTTTGAGGCAGTAACACTTTATTTTTTAAAGATAAGTTAAACGTATACATATACAATGTATTGTTTCATGTTAAATATCCAATGGCTAGTGAACTGTTAGAGTGTGGACAAATTATTTATTTTCAAATATTGAACAATGTTTTGATTTGATTCAATCAATAAATTATCCTGCTCTTCTGCAGATATAAATGAATGTGATGAAGATCCCAACATCTGTCTTTTCGGTTCCTGCACCAATACTCCTGGGGGCTTCCAGTGCATCTGTCCCCCTGGTTTTGTATTGTCTGATAATGGACGGAGATGCTTCGGTAAGTTTTGAAATGGCTTCTCTGTCATAATTGGCCCTTAAACTTCAAAGCTAGACAGTAAGCCATGATTCAGTGTTTGTCACTAAAAATATATGTCTCTGGCAAATACATCATCTGTAAGTTTAAAATGTAGGTCTCAGATGTATATGCACTGGACAATTTTTAAGGCACTTTGAATTATTGGCTCTGTTTCTACATTTTAAAAAAACTTCATGCTAAAAGAAAAATTGTTATCTTGTTTCATCATTTTCATTCTGTTGTTGGCATAGATGTTTTGTACATTGGTGAGGAGTTGCTTCTGATATGATGTAACTTACTGAAAATTACCTAGATTGATTTTGTTAGGCTATAATGTAACAGTGGGGGAAAAAAAGACATGGAAATTACTTTAATATTGAGCATAATTTGTCACATTTCCTAAGCACATTATTAAAATATTGTAAATATTGTAAATAATTAAATATAATTTTACAGAGCGGTCAGTTTAAACTGGCAAGTGTTAATCAGCAATTGAGGATTTCCAGACCTATCTTTTAACTGCTAATCTAATCTGCATCACATGTTCAGCCCATGAGAAATGTTCTGTCGGAAACAGAGTTATATACAAATTATTCCATCTTTTAAAATGACCAGTAAGGAGATCTGTGATGTTTGCTTTCTTGGTTAGATACTCGCCAGAGCTTCTGTTTCACAAACTTTGAAAATGGAAAGTGCTCCGTACCCAAAGCTTTCAATACCACAAAGGCGAAATGCTGCTGTAGTAAGATGCCAGGAGAGGGCTGGGGGGACCCCTGTGAGCTGTGCCCCAAAGATGATGAAGGTAAGAGCAACAACTACATAAAATGCCACTTTGCACTAGTTTGGGACTGTCTGGCAGAACCCAGTTGGACTATGTAATTTATGAGTATTTTGAGGATGAAATTATCCCCTCGCTTATAAACTTTAATGGTTCAGTGAGCAACCTCGTCTCAGGAACTTCTTTCAACTTTTGTATTCAACATGTGTACATGCAGGGAGTTACCACGTTATTTCATTTCTTCCACCAAGGCTAGTATTACTTGTTTTGAAAGGAATGAATTTGAGAGGTGCAGGGCAAGAGATCCAAGGAGGGGATGAAAATTATATTCCAGATTGCTGCGGGAGTCCCACATGGGTATTGTATCCCACGCTGTGGCTCCCAGCCTCTTATGTGATGTTCTGAGAAGCTGAGTCAGCACAATAGCCATTTGCAGGAATAGACCAAGAACCTCACAGATCTAGTTAGCACAGCTGAAGGGTACAATTGTTCAGCAGTCTTGGAACTGGCCTGGTCTGAAGGCCAGAGGTAGCTTCTGTGTGTAATGGGCAGAGAGGCTCTTTGGCTGACCAACATTAAACAAGCAAGCAGACAGAAGCAGACACCCTCCATAGGTGGTGCTCTGGGAGGAGCTCGACAAGCTCAGGTGACCTCTAAATATGCTCAGCGTTGCTTTTGCAATAAATTATAAAAATAGAAAGACTCTTACTAAAAACAGCCTTGTAGAGGAGAAGTAAGCCTCATTTCATGTATTATCAGTAATCAGTTAAGTTCTCTGATAGTTGAGACTCTTTGATAATGGGTAATTTGTGTTTTTCTCTGTAGTGGCATTCCAGGATTTGTGTCCCTATGGCCATGGAACTGTTCCTAGTCTTCATGATACCCGTGAAGGTGTGGTTTGATATATTTTATTTTTATAGTCTTACATAAGTAAATTTTTGTACATTTATTTTATAATCATGCTGATTTTACTGTATAACATAGTATATTGCATTTAATACACAAATACAATATTTATTATATAGTTATCATATGCACTATATTTATCATAAGACTATGTTGTAACATGTGAAATACATTATATATTTCTCTGATAAAAGAATTGTTTATATGTTTTAAAATTTTTAAGCCTCTTTTGAATAGATATATACAGTTTGGGCATATCTTTTTATGTAAGAGAGTTCATGGGTGATTCTGTATTTTAGATGTCAATGAATGTCTTGAGAGCCCTGGCATTTGTTCAAATGGTCAGTGTATCAACACAGATGGGTCTTTTCGCTGTGAATGTCCAATGGGTTACAACCTTGATTACACTGGAGTACGCTGTGTGGGTAAGTGCTGACTCCACATTTCACACTTTGAAAGTTCTGTTTTCTTTCTTATATTCAGCAAAAGGTCTCTCAGGCCCCATGGGTGGCAGTGGGATTTACAAAGCCAGGATAAGTAGCTAGTAACTGCTCTTTCTTCTCCCATTCTACATTTTCCAGTAGACCTGGTTTATGTGAAGATGGGGAGAGTTGCCCAACCTCTGCCTTCAACCAAATATACAAACTCTGATGTGTCTAGAGATTTACAATTGCCAAAACCACTAACTGGGAAAGAGATCCATTTTACTTTATGACTTTCCACTTCTGCTCTGGTGGCAGAAGACCACATCCCTCCCTGGGTTTGTGTTTTATTTTAGGGCAAGCCACGGCTGTCTGAAGGCTCAGATCATTGCACACTTGATCTCTCGGGGTTCTCTGCATAAAGGCCAGCCAGCCAAGGCCAAGGGGGGTTGCAAGAGTCATGTGTGCCCTGCACAGATCTGGGACATGTGTGAGGGCCAGATGGATATTCATGGGCATACTCCTATAAAACTAAACCTTCTCCAGATTTTGTGGCACTTTCTTATTCTTCTCTTTCAGATACCGATGAATGTTCAATTGGCAATCCCTGTGGAAATGGGACGTGCACCAATGTTATTGGGAGTTTTGAATGCAACTGCAACGAAGGCTTTGAGCCAGGGCCCATGATGAATTGTGAAGGCAAGTGATACTTTTCTTTAGTATTATTTCTTCTTGATATAGAAAGGGTTTTTCATGTCTCAGCTTTTATTTATACTATTTTGACGTTCTATTGATGATTATATTCATCACAAACATATTTTTCTTTATCTCAGTGAGCATAGTTACAAAAGCTACTTTAAAGCCCTTGTCTGATAATTCCAGCATCTTGGTCCTCTCAGAGTTGGCGTCAGTTGCTTATCTTTTCCCTTGAGATTGGGTCACATTTTCCTGGTTCCTAAGTAATTTTGGATTATGCCCTGGATATTGTGAATGATGTTTTCTGGAATCAGTTATATTATTTTGAAGAATATTGACGCTTTTGTCTTAGCAGGCAGTTAACTTGGATAAACATAAAAGTGGACTGTCAGGCCTATGGAAGACTATGGTTCAGATTTCAGTTCTGTTCTTTAAACCCTAGTGGCTAGCTTCTTTGATTTTGGCCTACATATGTATGGTTAAGTCAGCAACTTGGGCTGCGTTTGTGCAAAAAAATGAAAAAGGTATTTCTCTACCTCTGGTCCTCTCATTTCTGGGATTCCTCCTCATTCTTCAGCAGCCTTGGTTGCCCCAAGGCTCCCTTTCCTGAATCCTCCTGGACAGAAGCTCAGAAAGGTTCTACTGAAGATTTAGCTGCCAGGTGCTGCCGTCAGGACTGGTGCTATCCACAGGAAAAAAAAATTTGAGAACCTATTCTTTGCCTGTCGTTTGCTGACTTTCAGTTCACCATTAAAAACCACTTGAGGTGTTGTTTTTGTATTTTTTTCAGAGTTTATAGTTGTTACTTGTTGGAGGATGAGTTAGGTGCAAATACATCAGTGTTTATCTGAGCAAGTAATTAGAACTCTAGGCTGAGCACATGCCTGCCTGTTTTCTTGATCAGATATCAATGAGTGTGCCCAGAACCCACTGCTGTGTGCTTTCCGCTGCATGAACACCTTCGGGTCCTACGAATGCACATGCCCGATTGGCTATGCCCTCAGGGAAGACCAGAAGATGTGCAAAGGTAAGGCTACAGACAGGGGAGTAGTTAGCACTTTATTTGCCATGCTGGAAATATATTTTAATGAGTTTATGGTTCTCAGCTGTCTTCTTCTAGAGCTTTAGAGAAATGTATCTGACAACATTGCTGGTAGATTTCCATATCTAGATAACAAGATACTTGATGGTCTGTCCAGTCAAGTCAAAAATAAGATGTCACACTCTTGAGCTCTTATTAAAGCAAAGATAGCCCTTTCCTGAACTTCTTATCTTTAGGACCAATGCTGAAATTTTATAAATCTAGAATACAGCCAACGGTTGAAAAAGACTGGGCTCCTCCTTTCTCTGTTACATAATAAGAGCCAGAAGACCAAAAAAGTGACTTAAAAATACTAAACAATACCCTGTTCCTGAAAATTTCTTACTTCTATGTTTTTCCTGTTAAAAATATTTTATAGACCTGGATGAATGTGCTGAAGGGCTACATGACTGTGAATCTAGGGGCATGATGTGTAAGAATCTGATTGGCACCTTCATGTGCATCTGCCCGCCTGGGATGACCCGAAGGCCTGATGGAGAAGGCTGTGTAGGTAAGGCTTTATGGGATGGTGTCTTTTTATTTAATACTTCTACTCCAAGACAGATTTACAGCGCTATTCCCAAATCATCCTAACTGCAAGCCAGCTATTTTCCAGCTGTTTCAAGGCTGTGCTATATAGCTAGATTTCTTCGATCTCAGGGTCCATGCTAATACAGTAGGTTCTGGATAATACAGTGGAGATTATGCTTGTCCTAGAATATATGCCCTCTTGTTTATCATAATTCTCTGTCTTGTAAATCTAAATCATTAAATTTAGAAGTGTGGAAAAAAACTCCTTGAAACAATGCCACTTACTTATGTAGCAAAATTAAAAGTATGAGTTAATATTCTCGCTTTTGTATCACTCCATGAATGAGGAGAGTAATGAGGCAGGTAATCTCCAGAACTCTGTTACAGGCTGGGTATTTCTGTGACTTAGCCATATTTTTTAATGTTTTTGGACCTCAGTTAATTCATCTATTAAAGGGAGGAGGTAGGGCTGGGGCTCTAAGATCACCTCAGGAATTTGAAACGTTATGATTTTATGATGAGTACTGAAGTATCACACCATGTAAGCTGGTCATGGCCACCCCATCCAGTATCTCAGCACTTATTCCCTAAAGTGTTGTCGCCTGAGGCACTGCAGCCCACGACACGGTCTTCCTCCTTCTTGAGAATAAGTGTCTCCCCTTCTTTAATTAATAATCTGCTGTGCTCCCTTTTTAACCTCCAATACCTGGAAAAATGTGGATATTTTTGGAGGAACATTTGAAGATTACTAATAATTTCTTATTTGGGAAAAAATAACATAATAATAGTATTTCTTAAAATAACTCTATTAGTGATTGCCTGGTGCTAAGAGTCAGAATGGAGAGTGGCTGTAAACGGTTGCTGGGGATCCTTTTGGGAAATGGAAACGTTTTAAAACTGGATTGTGGCAATGACTGTACGACTCCAGAATTTACTAAAAATCACTAAATTGTACACTTAAAAATGGAAATTTTATAGCCAGTAAATAATACCTCAGGAAAGTTGTTTTTAAAAATGAATCTACCATAGGAAAAGAAACATGAGGATGTCCACTAAATTTTGGTTGTAGTAACAACCAAAAAAAAAAAAAAAGAGTAGGAAACAACCTAAATGCCCATCACAGGACGACAGCTAAATAAATGTGGCATGGCAATGCTATGAAACCTTACAGAGCAGTTAAAAGGAATAAAATAGATATGTGTATGTACTGAAGTAAAAATAACTCTAAATATTTGGTTACAGAATAATATATACAATGTGTCATATTTTAAAGAAAATTGTAAATCATACAATATTTTTTCTGTAGGTACATATGCAAGCCAGTAAATACACAGGAAAAGATTTATTTATTTATTTATTTTTAACCATTAATTCTTTATTTTTGTGTTTATATTGCAACATCATATTGGAATACAAAAGCTTTTCCCCAAGGCCAGCATGCTTTCTTCCACAACAAATTACACTCCAGGTTCTCACTATTGATAACATATATTTAGTTACAAGATGTGCATGCAAAAGCAAAATATGCTTTGTGTGACTTAAGGCCTTGTGAATATTTAATAAATTTGGTGTAATGAATATTATTAGGAGAGAAAAATGATTTGAAAGTAGTAAGATTGATGATATAACACGAATCAAGAGGGATATAAGGTAATTATATCATTTTACTGTATTCAGCAACCAGAAAAATCTGAATTTTAGCTATCAAACTGGAAAAATATGGTGTATTATTTTCTCTGCAAATGGCCAAATAGATTAAAAATTAAAAGACTCTATTAGGTTCATTATACAATATGCAAGCTGTAAAATATTAATCTTTTCTATCGTTACTAGGTTTCTGTGGCAACTTGGAAAATCTTATGCTCAAGAGAAATTTCCCAACATTTGTTTGCATTGTCAGGAAAATTTTTAAAAAAGAAAGAAAATAAATCTAAGATTTGTAGCAATCAGGTCTTTTTAGATATGTTTCAGTTATACGTTTTGAATTACAAAAAACATAACATTAAAGCAGACAAGATCCAGATGGATGCTAAAATTAGTGGGCAAAAATTTAAGAGAAAAAGGATATAAACGCCAATTCGTAGAAAAAGAATTACATCCAGGGACACTATTAGAGGTTACTGGTCTGAAGTGAATTCAACTGTATGTGTCAATTTTAATTTTTTTACAAAAGAGTGAATTCCTGAATTACATATGTAATATTAAATTAATTTTTAAATGTCTGCAACAACCCATCAGATTATAATTGGATTTCATAGTTTCTTTTAATCTAATAGATATTTCATTCGAAATCCACTACTTAATAAAGTTAAAATAGATCACCTTAGAGGTTTGGTTATGCAGTGGTTCTTTCAAAAACACTGTTTTTCTAAGATCTGAAAACACTGTTCTTACAAGATCTGAAAACCAAGTTAAACCTAGACTCTTAAGTCATGTTTATAGAGTAATATATGTTTCTCAAAGTGTATGAAAGGGTGGAAATAACATGTATGGAAGACACTGTTACAATTCTGACTTCTTACGCATGAGATCCGTTGTAATTTTTTTTTTTTTTTTTTGGTTGCATTGGGTCTTTGTTGCTGCGTGCGAGCTTTCTCTAGTTGCGGCCAGTGGGAGCTACTCTTCGTTGCAGTGCACGGGCTTCTCATTGCGGTGGCTTCTCTGTTGCAGAGCACAGGCTCTAGGCACGCAGGCTTCAGTAGTTGCAGCATGTGGGCTCAGTAGTTGCAGTGTGCAGGCTTCAGTAGTTGTGGCGCACAGGCTTAGTTGCTCTACGGCATGTGGGATCTTCCCAGACCAGGGATCGAACCCATGTTCCCTGCAATTGACAGGGGGATTCTTAACCACTGCATCACCAAGGAAGTCCCCATTGTAATTTCTTTTTGTCAAGTTATCTCAGGGATTCTCAGTGCCAAAGGTGTGAAAGCAAAAGTAATCCAAGACTTTAAGATACATCAAGTTATCTTTCAAGTATAAAAGCTGTACTATATATCATCAAACATGGCAGAACTCACTCAGTATATCCAACAAAAGCCCTTCTTGAAAAAAGTAATTCAAATCAGACAACTAAAATACTAATCAAAATAAAGGTATCAACATTAGGGACAGGATGAGATCAAGAAGGTAGACCTTGAACCCTCAGATTCTAGAAATAAGAAACACTGTACAATTTTTTAAATCCATAACTCAGTTTAATACTTTTGCGTATACTTTAAAACTTATGCAATAAGTTTCCTGAAAGAAAAAATATATATCTTTAACAAGAAACATCACAGTGAGTTTCAGAACAATAAGAGCAAGTGAAAATCCTTAAAGCTCCCAAGAGAGCAAAACCAGATTCCCTACAAATGAACCTTAATACTGGATAAAAAAAAAAAGTGGAGCATCAGTATTTTCAAAACATTCTAAGGAAAAATAATTTTGAACTAAAATTTTATATCAAATCTAGTGATAAAGCAAACAAAAATATGGCATTGTCAGAAATGTGTTGTAGAATATTTATCACCCACGTACCCTCTCTGAAATGATTACCAAATTATATTCCAATATATTTTTTAAAGTTAATTCAAGAGGAAGTAGTAGTATACGTGAAGCAATGGTAAGCCAAGAAACCAGTAACCCTTATTATGTGGTTTAAATAGATGCTGGTGGTCCATAAAAACAAAAACATAACAAACCAAAATTTCTCGACCACATCAACATGGCAGGTGACACAGGGAGAGAAGAGAAAGAAGTCATACCAAGGTACTCGTTATGGTCAGAAGCTTTTGAAACAGATACCTCTTGATATTAATAGAAAAATATTCATTAAAGTGTATGTTGAAGTTGTTTCATGGTTACCACTGGAAGAATAGAAGATTACAACTTCCAGACATGAGTTAGGGATGAGAGGAGGGCAGAGAAAACTAGACTGATCGAAGAAATATTGAGAGAAGGGGGCAATAGCATGGTAAATGTAAAATAATATAAAATGGCAGGCAAGAGTCCAAACATATCAGTTTGGAAATAGTTCAAATTTCTGTTAAAAGGCAAATGTACTTTTAAAAATTATTTTACAATGCAGCTTGGTGCTTTTTACAAGAAACGTACCAAATCAAAATGTGAGCTAGATTGAAAATAAAGGGGTAGAACAAGATATTCAAGGCAAATGCTAATAAAAAGCAAGCACATGCAAAATAAATATTAACAGATTGAAGATTGAAAAGTATAGACATGAAGGGAGCAATTAATCAGAAGGATTTAATTGTCATGAGTTCTCATGCTTCTGACAACATTGATTTGAAAAATACCTCAAACAAAATTTACAAAATATCAAATAAACACAATAAGTAAGTATATAGGGATTTTAATAAAACAATTTTGCTCTAATATATTTATTTATTTATCACCAATCAAAAGAGCAGTACGGCCTAAATTCCTTCTTCCATTAGCCGCCCTTAACACACTGCTCCACTCCTGTGATTTTACTCAAAGGCAGTCTAGGAACTTGTCCTTTATCCATGGCCTAAGTGCCCTTTTACCCTACTCTCCACCTCTCCCCAACACCTACCCCCCCCTTTCCCGCCCTCAGCCTCTCTCTCATATCACATAAATTGGCATCCTCTTCCCCAAAGTTCTTTCTCTCCTTGTCAAGTAATCCCTTTTGGAGGCCAATTTTCTTATTCTCCATCAAATATCACCTCTTCCCCGAAAAGAGGAAGAGGAAAAGAAGGAAAGGGAAAAAAACACTTTGTTAACCAAGAACCCATCTTGGAAGGATGAGGTATATTTAAAAATAAATTAGTATTCTATCATATTAGTATTTTGGTGAGGAAGTTTTAAATATGATATAACCCATTAGAAGATAAACTTGTAAATTACAATTTTATAGTCTACTCATGATTCACATTATTTGCTTTTCTAAAGATGAAAATGAATGCAGGACCAAGCCAGGAATCTGTGAAAATGGGCGTTGCGTTAACACTATTGGGAGCTATAGGTGCGAGTGTAATGAAGGCTTTCAGTCAAGCTCTTCAGGAACTGAATGCCTTGGTAAGTTGATAAACGAGTATATTTTACTTGGTAAATGAAACATCTGTTTTGTGACGTCATCACAGAAGAGTTCTACATATGTATCCTTGTCTGCTAAACAGATTCCCCAATCTGAGTAATAATCCACATACCTCTTCCTTAAAGGTAGACATCTATTAAAATGACATATTCGTATATGTATGTGTTGTACCTACGTCTATGCTTAATGTAAATAACCATCTTAAATGGTCTTTCCAAAATTAAGATTAATTAAGCTCTATGGAAAATGTGACTTTAGTAAAACTTACATCAGGGGATGATTTAATTCCAAAAGAAAATATTTGCTATGTAAGGTAAGCTTTGCTGTATTAATGATATTAAAGAATATGCCACATTTCAAAAATGCAGTGAAAGTTGATTTTTATTTTATGGTACAGGAAAATGTTTTACAAAATATTTTCTTTTGGAAAATATAAGTCTCAGACATTTTAATGATAACATGCATACATCATAAACCATTTTAGTTAATTATGAGCAGGTGTAAAAGTATGGAGTAGTAAAAGTTAAGGCAAACAGAGAACTAGCACTCATCACTGGATTTGGTGCAAAAATAGAACATTTCAACTACATCAGATTGTTCTCAAAATGCTGTCATCTGCTTCAAATCCTAGGAAATTATTAGTCAAGAAATTGGCTATTGTTGTCTTAAATCTAGACCTTTTTGGAAATAGAAAAGATAGCCTACAGAAAAAGTGTTCTTTTCTGTTCATATTAACAGTTCATTAGGATGGTTCTTAAAACCACATAAAAGATCTCTTTGCCTACTTATATCATTGAAATCCCTTTATTTATAATTAAAAAACTACTTAATCCAATGTTTGAACAGTATTTTAGATGTCTAAAATACAGGAGATTAGATTGAATATGTACCAAAATTATAACATAGTCTAGAATTTGCTTTTCAAAAACAAATCCTGTTGCTCATTTGCTTATTTAAAGGGAAATAATTTTCTTTGATTTTCCTTTTATCTGGATTCTACAGGAATGGTAGTTTACTATCACTTACCTGCAGATGAAAAAAAAAGAAAAATCCCAAATCTATTTCTTAAGTATAGTTTCACTTATTATTAAATTTAATAAACTGTGTTTAGTGAAAGAACACTCCGTGAAATTAATCTCCAACAAAACTTTCTAATCATTGTCTTAAACATTGTCTTAAAAGAATATTTAGCTTTTAAGAAAGTAT
Organism: Aethalodelphis obliquidens; assembly: GCF_003676395.1. NCBI lineage: Eukaryota > Metazoa > Chordata > Mammalia > Artiodactyla > Delphinidae > Aethalodelphis > Aethalodelphis obliquidens. Next base: position 11,481,552 of record NW_020837948.1, read on the forward strand.
TTCTAAGGAGAACATTGATTGTCCTATTTAATTTGAAGACCAAGGTGTCAGTTCCTTGACACTGATGCCTATTAACTACATTCTCATTTCAGACAATCGACAGGGACTCTGCTTTGCAGAGGTATTGCAGACCATGTGTCAGATGGCATCCAGCAGCCGTAACCTTGTCACAAAGTCAGAATGCTGCTGCGATGGGGGGCGAGGCTGGGGTCACCAGTGTGAGCTCTGCCCACTTCCTGGAACTGCCCAGTACAAAAAGATATGTCCTCATGGCCCAGGATATACCACTGATGGAAGAGGTAAGGAGTTGAGGAAATTCATGCATATTATTAACACAGTGAACATTAAATCAGATTAATTTTGAAGGAAGTAAAATAATAGCTAAAATATGTGTGTGTATGTTGTGGTTGTATATGCTTTTCGCTAATGCTTCAGAGACTTTGAAAGGTATAATCTTCATATTAAACCTAAAAGGCAGAATCTATTATTATTCCTATTTTAAAAGATAGAAACTGAAGCACAAAGCTTAAACGATAAATCATTTTCCCAAGATCACAGCCTTTTTAAGGGATGGACCAAGGAATGGAACATATCTGTCTAACCCCAAAGCCCATGGATAACTCCTGAACTATACTTGTTTCATTTAAATAAAGGTTACTTGTTTGTTTGTGTGTAACGCATTTGTTTGAGTGTACGCAGAGACTCATTCTGTTGGCAACATATTTACAAACCAGCAATGATTAGTAGTTTCCATTTTTTTGGTACAATCAGTATACTAATGTCCTAAAAATGTCATTTTCCTCTATTACTATACAGATTCTCGACCCTGTGCTTGATTACTTTGCTAATGAAACCCTTTCTTCAGTCTAATACAAGTGTGAATTTAAAACCAATCCATGGTATACTATCACAAATTCCAAATTAGTTGAACTTCAGAGGGGTAGCTTTCTAGATTCCCAAAAAATAATTCATACTTAGATTGCAGAACGAGTAGACTTCAGTGGGGCTTTCAACATAGCCTTCCTTTTGTTTACCTCTTCCTATCACTTCAGATTCTTTTTTTTCTCTCCCTTCTATGTTGCCACTGGACTGAATGATGAAAAGGTACACCAGCACAATTATGAATGTTGGTTCTTAATGATCTGTCAATTCCTTAATTTCTCTTAGTTTCTAACCAGTTTTATTCTTGCATCTGTATTAAATTACATTTGTTTTTGCCTTGGGGTTTTTGGTGGACAGATATTGATGAATGCAAAGTTATGCCAAATCTCTGCACCAATGGTCAGTGCATCAATACCATGGGCTCCTTCCGGTGCTTCTGCAAGGTTGGCTACACCACGGACATCAGCGGAACCTCGTGTGTAGGTAAGGCGAGGCGAGGCGTCTCTGCATCTGGGTGGTTGTTTCCTACATGTCATTTACTGTCAGCAGAGTATCTTTATTATGGAGCTTTGGAATGTACATTTTGTTAAAAAATGCCATTCCTTTCAGCAGTGTGGTTCTTAATATCATAGGAGTTGTCCAAGGCCTTGTCTAGTAATGTGAGACACAGAATTGTTTAATTCATCAAAAAGTCTGTGCAATTAGGGAAACATAGAAATTATTAAAAATATATTTTCAACATTTTATGTTTAATTTAAAATGTATAAAGGCATGTTTGTTTGTCATTCTTTTAATGAAAGAATAGGACTTTTGATTGTGAAATTGTGTGTTTGCATATGGAGAGAGTGCTTTTTGCTTGTTTCTCATTGTGGTTTTTTTGCATAAAATATGCCAATTAAGCATCATCTAAAATTTCCAGTTGCAAAGCAGTCTCAGTACAGAGACCTTCTACATTTTTACAATCTCTTTTTCTAATTTATTTTATTGTCTCATCGACACCATTCTATGACAATTGGAGGGGGTTGGTAGCTTGCCTTTCTGAGTCTTTCCAAAGCATTTAGTTTTCATTAAAGGAAAAAAACTTTTCTCCTTCATATTTCATCAACTTACATCAACTTGTTTTAATAACAAGCATACCTGGCATGAAAAGGTTAAGAAAAACCAAACTAAATCTTAGTAAACATTCAACTCACTTGTTTGGGCAAGAGAGTGATAGAGACTAGGCTATCAATCATGAGCTTTTAGCATTCTGTGGGCTATCAATCAGTGTGTTTTATGGGGGAAATGGAGGTGATTTGCTATCAGAGTCCTAGCAGAAAGAAGGTGGCATATTCAAATGAGGACAGTTTACAGAGACTTGTTTTTGACAAAGAGACAGTATATAAAGGTGCAGGTAGAGTGGGCAGAAACTGCAAGGGATAATGCTGAGTGCTGGGACTGTACCACCTCTGGGCCAAAGATAGAGGGAAAGGTTGAAACTTAGAAGAGGGAAGAAGTTTTGCCCAGAGACCTGCCTTGAGAGCATCTGTGACCTCTGATCCCATCTTGCAAGGGGGGAATTGAGGAATTAAGGACCAGCCTGAAGGCAGAGGGCAAGAGAGCCTGCTAATGGTGTCTGTGCAGTTCAGCCTCCTGGGCCCGAAAACAGGGTGGACCAGGGTGAGGACTGCATCTGAAGGGGGAAGTGGGAGGCTTCCAGCACAGTCTGTGATGCCGAAAGATTCTTAGGGGAGTGTCAGCTAAGAGAGGTTGAGAATTCCTGCCACATCCACGTGTCAAAGGAAAGAAACTCTAGCCTTTAAGTTTATGATTCTCAAGCTGTAAACCAAAGTACACCCAATCTAAAAAAATCTAGTGTATTTTTTTAAACCCAGACAGTTGTTCCGGATATTATAATATTTGCCCAAGACACGCTCGACAGAGTAAACCGGTAAATTAATTTAGAGAAAATTGTTCTGTGCCTCATTTCTATTTTCCATTTTAAGTTGAAGAGTAAAAGAAAAAGATGAGGTGAGAATATGGAGGGACGAAAGGGACTGGTTTTTCCTTCTAACCAATAATTTAATCCTCACATCACTTTTGCTTAGATCTTGATGAATGTTCACAGTCCCCAAAACCCTGCAACTTCATCTGCAAGAACACAGAGGGGAGTTACCAGTGCTCCTGTCCTCGGGGCTATGTCCTACAGGAGGACGGAAAGACATGCAAAGGTGAGTGAAGAGTCTGCATTCTTCTGAAAAAAGAGTCCTCTCTTTTTTCAGATTCAAAGTCAGCTAATCAGGGATGATACTGTGTGTCTCACCTTCACTAAAGCACATCTTCCTAGTGACCATTTTATGATTCATAGAAAATTCTACCAAAGGACACATGCCAGGAGGCAGAGAGAATTAAAACCCGGGTTACAGTGGTTTGCTTCTTACAGCAAACCACCCAAACTGAAAAATAAATTAAATAATACAGAAAACTATGGTGAAGGAAGAGACTGAACAACTAAAATAATATTTATTTTGTTGCTTATCTGAGATTTCATTTCTCTAAACTATCTTTATTATACATTTACTGCAGAAGATTGAAAATGAATAGGTAAATTTAAATTTTTGCTTACATAGTTTTAGTAGTAATTATCAAACTAAATTAGATAATTAAAAGAGCTTCAATACTATACTCATATGTTCAATTTTATAGTAAACCTCATCGGTATGAAAATAATGGACTGAGGAAATTCCTGTCTAATTAAATTTTTGAAATACAGTTTATTCTCAAGAAGATGAAGTTTTATTTCCAAGAAATACCAAAAAACAAATAGAATAAAATAATAGGAAGCAATATTATACCCTTGGCTCTACTTAGTGAACCGTTATGAGTCAATTTAATTTTGCACGTTTATAGTTATTTTTATTTGAGTGCAACTGTGTGTGTGTGTTTTAAGCTTTAAAATAGTTAGTCTTGTCTGCATCTTACATTGCTCTGTGAATTTATTTAAATGTCTTTTCCCATATTAAGTTCCAATCCAACCAAAATCAGATTTTGAGTTTTCTATCAGTATAGTTCAAATACTAGTTCCATTTATGACTAGAATTATAGATGCTGTGATTTTGCTTCTTCTGGTATTTATGATGGTGTTTTCATTTGGATCCTGAGAACCTGACTCAGTGTTTGTGTTAAGACCTTCATCAATTTTCAGATTCTGTTTTATTTTTGTTTAATCCCTTCTTTAATAGAAATAAGTGACCAGCCATGTGCTAAACTGTGCATTAAATACAAGAATTATAACCTTTGGATATTAGTTTTGAGAACAGTTCATGAACACCACTATGATTCATCCTTTCAGTTTTTTATTTTAAGAAAACTTTGTGGTATGTATCACCTTAGCCATCCTATCATTGTAGCCCATGATATTTATGCTGCTTAAGTATGTGAAAAGAAACTCCTTGCCATATGCATATGGATATCTACAAAGCTTCCAACAAAAATCTAGACAAAATACTCCTTGTGGCTTCCTGAGAAAGGAGGCAAAGCCAGATAACTCTGCTCCAATTTTCATAGGCTTCTCTTTCATTGCAGACCTTGATGAATGTCAAACCAAACAGCACAACTGCCAGTTCCTCTGTGTCAACACTCTGGGAGGTTTTACCTGTAAATGTCCACCTGGTTTCACACAGCATCACACTGCTTGTATTGGTAAGACAAAACTACAAAAGAGAAATTTTGCAAACTTTTAGTAGAAGCCTAAAACTGTACTAAAAAAATGGTAGAATAATGGCTCAGTATTTACATTAAAACCAATCCCTCATAATTACTGGTCTAAAAATGTTGTTAATAATAGATTTTTTTTCACTAGAACAATATCCAAAGGAAAAAATCCTGTATAGTCCAAGCACATGCACATGAGGTGTATTCCAGGCAATGCCTTTATATTGCATTCTAAATATAACCATGTTTGTTCAGATAAAATACGAGTAAAGGCTCACTGTAGTTTAGAACATGCTAATGAATATGCTGGGTTTTTTTTTTTATGTTAGAAGGCACACAGGTTAAGAGACTTTGTCTGTACTATCGAAAACCATGTCCTCAATTGACCCAAAATATGCTCTAATTTCAAATCTCTTGAAATATATTTTTTCTGACCATTTTTGCCTTTAACATGACCATGAATAATGGTATACATTTCCCTAAAATTCTGTTTTCACATCATGAAACTTAGGCTTTCATACTTCACTTTTTACTTCATGTAGTAAAATTTGAGTCATATAATAATTGGGAAGCTTGACGCTCTCCCACTTTGTGCTTTGCTAGACAACAATGAATGTGGGTCTCAGCCTTCACTTTGTGGAGCAAAAGGAATCTGTCAAAACACCCCTGGAAGTTTCAGCTGCGAATGCCAAAGAGGGTTCTCTCTTGATGCCACGGGACTGAACTGTGAAGGTGAGTTTATTTGCTCAAATATTCTTATTCTAATACAGCAAATTGTTTTCTTTTAACTTCCAAGCCACTCAATGAGCAATTGAGATCATCTCAAAAGAAAAAAAATTAACAAAATAAAACCCAGAAATTGATTTTTTTGTTCATAAATTTTCATATATCATTTTGGGGGCAGAGGAAAACCTTAATGTGATGAAACAAAAATTCTGTGAGTACAAATTGGCTTCTAAAGTAACTGTTTACCTAATTACTGATCTAAAAAAGAATTGAACTGAAAAAGAATTCTGTACCTAATTTAGTTTACAGTAGTGTATGAGTATACCAGAAAAAAATTGGATGTCTGTTCCATGATACTTGAATGTGTAAATATTACGTGTAAGACAAAGAACGAATTATAGAGAACCGAAAAAATGTACAGAAAGCTCTGGGAAAAACTGATGGCGATTTTATTTGGTCTGAGACTCCTGATTCACTCTCTTTTCTATAAAGGGCATTTCCTATAAAGTCTCTGTCACAATAGGTATTTCCTATTAAGTCCAAGGGAACATTTAAGTAGGAATAAAATAAGAATTTGCCTGCGGTCAATAAAATATTATATTGTTCTTCAGTATTTCTATTGCATATGCTAGCGTATGAGACAAATGTACTAGGATTGGTAGCTTTTACAAAATGCTCATGCCAGAGGGCTTCCCTGGTGGCGCAGTGGTTGAGAGTCCACCTGCCCATGCAGGGGACACGGGTTCATGCCCTGGTCCAGGAAGATCCCACATGCCGCAGAGCGGCTGGGCCCGTGAGCCATAGCCGCTGGGCCTGCACGTCCGGAGCCTGTGCTCCGCAACGGGAGAGGCCACAACAGTGAGAGGCCCATGTACCGCAAAAAAAAAAAAAAAATGCTCATGCCAGAGATTCTGAGAGCATATACATCCCCTTTATATTTTTATATACAATTGTAATTTATGTCTTTATTGATATTAGTCACCCTTTAATTAATTATTCTTAGAAATATATGATTTTGAATTCTAGAAATATATTCAAAATTGTTAATATTCTCTAAGAATTACTCAAAGTTTTTTAATATACTCTAAGAATTATAGGACTTTTATATGTATCTAATTTTCTGCCAAGAAAAATTCAGTTTAAAAATTTTCTATTTTAATATTTTGTATTCGAAGTCATTGAGACTTTGAAAGTATTCTGAACATACAGCTGCTTGCCATGTGTGGGTTTGGCTTGTAACCATCCACATAAGATATCATTTATTAATTATCCATATAAATTTGTTACGCATACATCAGACATGCCAATTTCATTTCACTTTTTATGGGTAGGTTTCAAAGCCTCAGTTGTCATTCCAGAAGAGTATGCATGTCTGAACAAAGAAATTATTCCATATGTGTCATAATACTATATCGTGTCTAAAAATAACATATTTAGAATACTTTAAATTTGCATCTAATTAATCTTGAATGGTAATAAAATTTTTTGTGTGCAAACCATTATACTTTTTAGGTATTTCTGTAGTGCTTGTATCTTCCCAAAAATGAGGATTATATGTCAATCACTTTTGAACCTACTGGAATATATAATGCAAAGATATTTATATCATTTACCAAATAAATCATACCGTATGTAGTTAATCCATCCAAAATGCACAACATTTGTGGTTGCTATGGTTGATTTGCTGACATTAAGTTGTTATTTAGAGCACTGACGTGGCATGGCTGGTGGATAGCATAAGAATGATGTGGTTTCTTATCTCAGAACTGTTCTCTGCACCACCACTGATTAATAACCATGTGACTTGGAAAAATCACAGCCCCTCAGTATGTCTTGTTTGTTTGTTCCTGTGATAATAGTTACCCCAGGCTGTGTTTGGAGTTCATTTAAGAATAGTAGAAGAAAGGTTACATAAAGATCTTGCCGGGATTGTTTTTGCAGATGTTGATGAATGTGATGGAAACCATAGGTGCCAGCATGGCTGCCAGAACATCCTGGGAGGCTACAGGTGTGGCTGCCCTCAAGGATATATTCAGCATTACCAGTGGAATCAGTGTGTCGGTGAGCACTCGCTTGTTACACAGCATCTGCTTTTCTCACCTTAAAGCATCTTTGAGTAAAAAGAACGAACAATAAAGACTGGCATTTCAGTGTAGCCTTTAAACCCTAGAACTTAAAAACCAGTACTTAGGACTGATGCATGGGGATCCATTAAACTAGTCTCTGTACATGTGTGTATTTGAAAATATACATAATAAAAATGTTAAGTACCTAAATGGTAACTCAACTAGAGCTTTCATAATTTTAATTTTCTGCTAGGCGTAATTCTAAGTTTCTGAAGATGGTGTCAAGAATCATCATCTTCACATGTTAAGGTCAGAGGGTTTTTATCGGTAATTTAGTATCTTTTGATTGGGGGTTGAAGGATTGCCCATCCATCCCCCTCATATAAATCTAAAGGGATTCAGATCAACTTAATGAGCACCATTCATCTGTGCTCTCCAGTCACATATTTAATGAAAAGGCTAAAGGATTTTAAGGTAGAAAAAGTACCTAGTTACAGCAAATTCTATTGAAAACTCCATACAAAAGTGTTTATAAAATAAAATCTGTAGGCACTCAGCTCCCTTTCTTGCACTTGATAGAGTCATGGAAATTCTCCTTTTAAGGAGAGATTGATCAAAGAGAACATTACTCTCTACTTGAATAGCTGGCTAACTTAGTTAGCATATGCCTAATTTCTTGGCTCCATTTGAATGCCCTTCATAGAGGCACCATCAAACACAGTGTGACATTAGATGCTGGCACAGCAGAACAGAAAGGGGAACAGTGGTCCTGCTGAGAAACAACGGGGTACTTCCTGTTTCTCTGTAGTCATTTAAATTACCCCACATGTATTTCAGATCTTTTACTGTGAGCAATCCACTAAATAAATTAACCTGATTTTATCCTTGGTGATCTTCTCAAAAGAAATTTCTAATGACAGTTTAGTGAATTGAGAAAATCAAGACAAATTTCAAAGGAGGGAAAGCAACTCTGAACGTCATCGCAAGTCTGCTGTGGCCTTGTGCCAGGTTAAAGACAGATGCTTAGCCACACCACAAATAGACACTCGTGGGGGAAATGCAAAAACCACTAATGATCTAGGAGTTAAGGACAGAGTTTGAAAGGATTATCAAAATGATGAGTTAGGCAGTCAATCAAAATAACTTCATAAGTTTAGTTTACTTCTTTTCTCTTCATAGAAAAAAGAATGTCGCAGAAGTTATTATGCCCTGATTTATTGATTCATAAACAGAGATAAAGTATAGGCACACTCTTCAGAACATAGGGAATGGTACTTTTTTAGATAGCTATTAAACAGTGTGAAACGATTTTATTGTGTTGTTTATAAAATATGAGGCCCAAGCCTCTATTTGGTTAACACCACGGCTTCTTGTTTAATCCTACAGAACTTAAAGCAAAAGAATGATCCTCTAATATTTCACATGTGTCAGCTTAACTAAAATTCTTGTTTTTAAAGTGATCATGAGTGGAAATAGGAACATGTATGGAGTATCAACTCAATTTCTACGTTTTTTAAGTTTCCTGGAGTTTCTGTCTGTAAGCATTTAGTGCGAAAATAGCCACACAGGTTTTCACTGAATTTGGTCTAACTTAAAGTCAGGGCTATGTGATGTATCCCACTTCTTCTTGCTGGGATCCTTGGAATAGGCACTTAAGCAAGGCAGTCACCCCAAAGCAGCTCACGCTGGAGTCCAGCCAGAGTTCAGTGTGCCTTCTAGTCGGGAGAGACCCCCATGGGCAGAGGGATAAGTGGTTTCAAAGATGAGTTCAAAGCTAAAGATACATAAGCAGATATCCCCAACTGCAAGAATTAATTTGTTAGCTTGCTCTGCTAAAATGGGCCTCTGTAAGCAGCAGGCCCCTGGTAAGTAAGATGAAGCAGGGGTTTAATTTGAAAGATTCGAGATTCTTCTGTGCAGGGTTGAGCAGTCCAGCTGGTCTCTAGTAAAATTGCTGACTTTCTTGAACCCACAGAACACAGTTGGAATTTTAACTCAAATATATGGCAGTAAGAGAATTAAACAACCCATTGGGAACTAATAAAAGCAACAAGTTAGCAAAATAACAAGCATTATAACAAAATGCAAATCGAAAGGCCACAAATCATTTTTATCTGTCACTATGGGTATGAAATATCTTCAGTTATTCATATGATTGAGGGGGGAATATAGTATGAAGTATTTCAGACAGATTTAAGTGGGGTCCCCTTGTAAAAAGACAAAAATGTTAGTGCATCAGATAACTTAAGTAATATTAAATTGTAAACCTACAATGTTGTTAATACTACTACCAATTTAAGAAAAATGACAGTTCTTGTAAGTGTTAATAATGAAAAAAGTTTTTAATTCAAATGAATACTTTCAGAAGTTTCCAGCCAGTTACCACAGAACATTTATAACATTCTGGTACGTGTACTGTACAGATTTAGGTAACATTCTCAAACATATGCAAGCATGACGATTATTCCAAATTGAAAATAAGGGAATATTATTAACATTTGCATATGGTTACTTCTGAGTATATGAAGCTTTGGGTTATGTGATGTCAGCAACTTCTAGTTCCTTGTATGTCCTTTTCAAAATAACTTGAACATGGTTTAGCAAGGCTTGAGTCAGCTCAAAGTGGGTCTCAAACAGGAACATATTTTCAAAGTCAGATTACCTAAGCCTATAGAATTATGCTGTGATGTACGTTTATAGCATATAAACATGAAGTCTATCCTGGTGCTTCCAGAAATTTTACCTACTTAGAAATGTTCATGTCAGTGGTATGTTTAAAAGCAATTTATTCAACTAACTAGTTTTGCCTGGTAATTTTTCTACCTAACACAGTGTCGAATACTATATTCATAGCAGGATCATTTTGTTAAATTATAACCTAACTCACATTCTCCATTAGGAGAGAAACACCACATATAAATGTCAGATTTAATTATAAAAGCAGATGAGCCTTTGAGGCAGAATTCCAAGTCTTTCGTATGTAGAAATAAAATAGTTATATTTGTGTCATAGGTAGCCTGGTTATTAAGAATTTATTCATATACTTTCTCCCCATGAAATGAAGGCTAAGAATTTGTACATATTAGGTAATCATAGCACATTTCATATGCAGTAATTAAGAATTCTACATTTGGCAGTTTGGTTTAATTCTGAAACTATAATCACGATACAGAAATGTGCCTAATAACATCGGCCCTCTCAATAACCTCTGTGCCGTAGTTAATGAAGTTTAATTTCCTGTGTGAGAGGCCTCTTCACTGAGACTGTATCTGCATCTTCTGTAATCTCTCTGAGCTCCTTCAGATAAGCACTTCCCTGTAGCTGCTGTGTCCCAAGGGTACACCTAATTGCAAATGGGCCTGTTTCCCCACATGGGCTGAAACATAGACTTGTCAGGTATTAGGTAAACAGACACACTATGCTCCAGTGCAGTCATGAGAATTTGAAAGAATTCCACAGACCAAATGTGACTGGTGCCCAGGGTGACATTTAGATTATAATAAAGCCCACAGGGGTCAAGCCACAAAATAGGTATCAACCAGATAGTTAAGAGCAAAATTGTCATCTCCAAAGTTAAAAGCACAATCAAGCTTTGAATTTGTAAAAATGATAAGAGCAGCTGAAAGTATCAACCTGTAATTATCTTGCTGTCAGGCATTTATGGTATAATGAGAGTCATTAAACTAGTAAAACCTATGTCAGCTGATGGCTTGGTGCAAACCCACGTCAGAAGGCAAAGTCTGCACTTGATGCATTCTCAAGTGTTAAAAGTGTACAAGGTTATTGGTTCAGAATGTTCAATTAAATAATGTTTATTTCAGTTATTTTCATTTAAGGTATTTAAATTTTTTATCTGTTTTTCTTTCCATATATAGTGAAGGCTTTGGGAATTGCTGGGAGAATGGATAAAAATACAGATATAAATAGAGGCTTTTAAAAATTTGACATATAATTCACATACCATAAAATTCACCTTTTAAAATGTACAGTTCAGTGGTTTTTAGTATATTCTCACAGCAGTGTGCAAACGTCAACACCACAACATCTTCATCCCCCCAGAAAGAAACCCCATACCCATTAGAAGTCATTCTCCATTTCTCCCTCCCCACAACTCCTGGCAATCAGTAATCTTCTTTCTGTCTCTGTGAATCTATCTGAAGTGTAGGCTTTTGAAGTAACCTTCTGATACGAGAATAGAAGAGTTCTTCAGTAGTCAAACTACAAATATCTGTCCCCAGAGGCTGCCAGGGTATTCAGAAAAACCTAGTACAAACAGAATATAAAAGGGCGGGGCAAGGTTTTGTTTAAGTCATAATTTAGGGGGATTTGTTGGGTCTTGTTGTGTTTTTTTTAATTTCATAGGCTTTGCAAATCGACCATCAGGGTAAACATTTAAAAAATACGGTTCTAGAGCTATTTCCCCTGTAAAATCGTAGGTACTTTGAAACTCAGGCTCTTCTTTGCCCCACTGCCCCTACCCCTTGTAAGAGTCTTTTGCTTTATGTTCATAGATGAGAATGAGTGCTCCAATCCAAATGCCTGTGGCTCTGCTTCCTGCTACAACACCCTGGGGAGCTACAAGTGCGCCTGCCCCTCTGGGTTCTCCTTCGACCAGTTCTCCAGTGCCTGCCACGATGTGAACGAGTGCTCGTCTTCCAAGAACCCGTGCAATTATGGCTGCTCCAACACGGAAGGGGGCTACCTCTGCGGCTGCCCACCTGGCTACTACAGAGTGGGACAGGGGTAAGGCCCTCCACCTCCCCACACACAGGAAGGCGAGCGTGGTCCAACTCAGGCTGCCCTCCCTGTGTTCAGGCCGCCTGGCCACCCGGCACTGGGGGGGGGGGAGTTCATGGTGATTAAAAGTCCACAAGGGAAAAGCATTGATCAGGGCACTTAGGGAATGGAGGAGGAAGCACATGGAAGAAGGCATGTGGATTACCTCCTTTGTGGTGAGCATAAGACTCAAACGTGTGTACAGGTATCACTCTCTTGCCTCTTAAAATGGCCTGAGTGGATTCAGTTGGATCCCTCAAGGCCAGAGACAAGCAGTTGTCTAAAAATGCTGTGGCTCACGTGTTGCCAGAGACACCTGAGTTAAGTACAAATGGAAATGGCTTCACCCCAGATTCTTCTGTGAATTTTGGCAGGTGCTAGCTCCATGCTCCCTGAGGAAGGAGTTGTTTCTCTCTTTGCTCATCTGGTTTTTTGTTGCACAGAGAGGATGCGCCTGGTTGGTGTGACACTGTCTCCACAAGGCTGGGTTCCCTCCAGCTAGTCGCACTTTCCCAAGTGCAGCTGTCTCAAGTCCTATCAGCTGCAGATGAGGTTCTGACCACCTGCATCCTTCCTTCAAGGAAGTCAGTGCTCAACAGCATAGAAGATAAGAGTTTAGGAGTCAGTCAGGGTCACCCTCCTCAGAAGGAGCAGTGTGTGAGTCAGACACTGAGGGTCGTGGACTAGTATGTCCACTGTGGGTACATAATAATGCTTGAAACAAAAGTCGTGGTGTAGACAAGGGTCATTTAGAGCCAGCTCGCTGAGGCTTTCACTAACCAGAATTGGAGTTCAGAAATCTCAGTTGGTAAAGCAGAGAGCTTTGTTGTGAGCAGAAAACATAGGCTTCAGGCTTTTGAATCAAAAGAACTTCTGGGGCTTCCCTGGTGGCGCAGTGGTTGAGAGTCTGCCTGCCGATGCAGGGGACCACGGGTTCGTGCCCTGGTCCGGGAAGATCCCACATGCCGTGAAGCGGCTAGGCCCATAAGGCATGGCCACTGAGCCTGCGCGTCCAGAGCCTGTGCTCCACGACAGGAGAAGCCACAACAGTGAGAGGCCCACGTACTGCAAAAAAAAAAAAAGAACTTCTGGCAGTCTCTTTGGAAATTCATACTTAATTTTTATCTTCTTGATTTAACTACTCATAGTGCTTCAGTCTAATTAGGATAGAAAATTGGGGAAACTTGGGGCTCACTCTTAGAAGAATTTTGCTGTTCAGAATAAAGGAGACTCTCATGTATTAAGTGTTGAAGAAAAGAGTTACCAAGACTATTAGGTTTTTATATTTATGATCTTAGGGTTTGCTTTGTGGGTTTCTTATTTTGGAAAAATCTCTGCTCTACCTCTGGAAAACAGTAGTCAACATTATAATGAAGTCTAACATCACCTTGCATCCTATTGCAAATAGCCACTGTGTCTCAGGAATGGGATTTAACAAAGGGCAGTACCTGTCAATGGATGCAGAAGTGGATGAAGAGAACGCTCTGTCCCCGGAAGCATGCTATGAGTGCAAAATCAATGGCTACTCTAAGAAAGACAGCAGACAGAAGAGAAGTGTTTATGAACCCAAACCCACTGCTGTGAGTAACCTCACTTTGTTTTGTCACCAGATTTTATCCATATGGAGTCACGTATATTTTGCAGTAAACTTTTATGTAGGTTTCAGCCTCAGTGAAGCTAAAACTGTCATGAAATTTATTGGCTAAATTCATGGACACACTATGGCAGAGACAAGTAAATTAAAATTAGAGGCATTTTTAGCTCAAAACACAAGGACTGGGGGACTTTAAGATTCACAGTTTCAGATCGTATGTTTTCATTTTTTGATTTGTGCCAGAAGGCAATAATATGGGCTTCTAGGAAATAGCTATTTTGAAATGATTCAAAAACCAAAATTATTTTGAATCTGTCCAGTTCTGTTGTATACATATGTAATGTACTGGGCTGATTTTAATTTTCAGTAGGTAAGCCAACTTGGTCTTATATTGTAATATTTATAAGACAGGTGTTCCTCCCATAAAGAGTTTATCTCCACATAACTTGTATTTTGTAAGGAGCTGAAGATCTGAATTGCCTGCTGCTGCTATGTCTTTGCTGTTCATAGTAGTTAGCAGAGTGGTTAAAGGGGCAGGCCACAGACTTCATGATTTTGAATATGTTCCCTGATCCTCCCTACTTACTACCCATGTTACATGGGCCATTTTACTTAACCTCTCTCTACCTCAATTTCTTCACCTGTGAAATGGGAATAAAAATAATTACCTCTGAAGGCTGACAAGAAGATTGAGTGATTACTGTGAAGCTCCTGGAATGGTGCCTGGCATAAGCATCGTACATGTTCTCCGAATAGTACCCAGTATCTGGAGATGTTTTCCCCCAGACATCAGGGAGAGTACCATCCTTGTCAGTTAGTGTTACTGCAGAATTCCCCATCAAAAAACCTAGTCTTCAACTCACTGGCTGTGTGAATTGGGCAATTTGTTTCAGTTTTCTGGGCCTCAGAAACTTATTTGTAAGACTAGATAGACTTCGCTAGCCAAAAAGTCTCTGGTTCTATTTTATAATAATAAATAGGCCAGCATTACATTTACCTTGCGGAGACTGAGGTGTCTAACTGATATTTAAATATGGCAACTGAGATATTCATCAAGTATCCCAAACTACAAATCCAGAAATTCTGCTCATAAAACCTTCCCATCGTAGTTCTGGGGACAGGATTTTGTCTGCACACTGATGGGGGCACTTCTGCACCACTTTTCTCAAGTTTTTGGCAGGCACCCACTCAATGCATTGATTTTTTTTTTTTTTTTTTTTTTTTGCCTGTCTTACTGAAATAGCATTCCTAAACCTCCCATACTGCTGACTGAGGGAGACTTGGTTCATCTGGGCCATGCCCCATTGGCTTTTTACCAAAGCTGGTTCAAACCTGAGCCCTGACGACTCTGCAGTTCCCTCCCTCTGCACTAACAGCTCCCAGCAAAGACACTCACTCACGGTTTGTGACCATAAAATCAACCTGGGCCTTCAGAGTGAAGAGCCCTCTGGGGACAGTCCCTGCTGTTAGATAACAGCTGCACTTCTCGTTTTAACTCCAGAAAAAAAAAAAAAAATTACAGTCATTTCCTAAATTGTCTCTTGTTTAGTATTAATAAGCATGATATTCCATAAACTCAACAAAAAAAACTTGAAATGTGAGTGCTCCCCATAGGCCCAGAACTGAAACTTTACCTGGATAAGGCTGAGTGAGAAGTCGTAAAGATTTACAGGGCATACTCTGTGGAATTGACCTTTTCTCCCAGCTGACAGTAAGTTACAAGCAGAGTGCAGAGGGGCAGAGATACATCGTCCTTGTGGCTGCACCCCGACAACAGGCTCCTTTCGAGTCATCTACCTGTGCTGTTGAAGGTCTTCCCACATCGTTTCCTGCTCTTTCTCCAGGTTGAACAGATCAGCCTGGAGAGTGTCGACATGGACAGCCCCATGAAAATGAAGTTCAACCTTTCCGGCCTTGGCTCTAAGGAGCACATCCTAGAACTCATGCCCGCCATTGAGCCACTCAACAACCACATCCGCTATGTCATCTCCCAAGGGAATGACGATGGCATCTTCCGCATCCACCAAAGGAATGGGCTCAGCTACTTGCACACGGCCAAGAGGAAGCTCGTGCCTGGCACATACACACTGGAAGTCACTAGCATCCCTCTCTACAAGAAAAAGGAGCTTAAGAAACTGGAAGACAGCAATGAGGACGACTACCTCCTAGGGGAGCTCGGGGAGGCTCTCAGAATGAGGCTGCAGATTCAACTCTATTAACCCCTTGCAGACTTTGTTCCAGGCTCAAATCCCTGCACAGCCAGCCTTCAGAAGCCTCTGAGAAATCAATGACTAATTTTAAAGAGGAAAAAAAAAGACTTTTATTTCTTTCCTCCCTGTCTCAGACTTTAGAATGTTGACCCTCACAGGGAGTGATAATTAGACTCTGGTGTGGCCAAAGATTTGAGTACAGAGGCAACCGTGGTTACTGTATTTTCTATATAACTTCACTTTAAAATATATTAAAAAAAAAAAACCTAAATATTCAAGAGATCAGCATATGGCACTAAATGCACAAAAATAATGTGAGCTTTTTTTTCCTGTTAGCAGTCTGTAACACTTTGGGTATTTTGCTATAGTTGCTAATTAAAAAAAATATAGATGTTTATTTATTTTTAATGCAGTAATATATGGAGAAATGAACAAACTATGTAAACAAAAAGGGAAACTCACTTGTTTTTCTTTAGATTTATAAATTTGAGCTATTTCTTTTAGAGGTGCTTTTTAAAAAATTCAGTAGATTCAAGAGGTGTTTCCGTTGGTTTTCTGCCAGTCATCCAACTGGTACACATCTGATTATTTTAAAGGAAGCCTCACAGAGCTGAACGGGCAGTGTAATCAATGTGTCATTAGATCCTTTATAAAGGAGATCAAAGCCAGAGCAGCTCATTGTGATGATATTTCACATCACCAGACACACCAGGCAACAGAAGATGAAGCACACAACCACTGTAGCAAAATACCTTGACTGCTTGTGAGACCAGTAGCGTTGCAGGCCAAACCGTACTGTATTTCCTTCTCATAACCTCAAGGAAGCACATGTGCTACCCACAACACCTCATTCTTACCCAGGGCGTGCTGCATACTTGTGGTACTGTAGGCAGCTGAAGAACTGCTGTTCCTTCGGAAAGGAACACCTGGCGTTCTGTAGTGTTTGGTGCTGTCTTAGATTAATGGTGCATTTATTATGTTCAAGCTATTTCAGGATTGCCATATGTGCAAACAAATCATGCAGTACAGCCAAGGAATATATGTTGTTTTTTTTTTAAATCCAATTTTTTTAGAATTTTCATTAATACTGTAGTTATACACCATATGTCTCGTTTTATCATAGCCTATTGTGTATGAAAGATGTTTGTACAATGAATTGATGTTTAGTTTGCTTTAGTCATTTAAAAAGATATTGTACCAGGATGTGCTAATAAGAGTAAGTCCCCACGTTCTTCTCAACCCAAGAACCTGTCCCTGGACCAGTGACCAAACCTCATATGTGAAATGGCCAAAGCACATGCAGGCTCTGGGTTGTTCCTCTCACACCTGTGCTGACCAAAGATTAGTCACCAGTTAGATCCAGTTTGGGACTTTGTTTTGTTTTCTAATAACTAAAAAAACAAACAGTGTAAATTTGTAATCAAGTGTTTATGAGGAAAAACTTATGGCTTTTGGTTTTGTTTGTTTTCATAGGTCTGTGTATCAAATATGACACATTTCTTGCAATAAAGCTTATTTTGGGGTAGCTTTCCGACTGAGAGTTTTATGGGACTACAATCCCTGTTTTGTTTGTGGGAGGGGCTGGGGGCTTTGCTTACAGGGACCTGTATGAAAGTACCAGAAGGAAAGCCAGGCACATTTACAAGAAAACAAGCGACTGCTGTCAAGTCTGTGACACAAATTAGGCAGGAGTGTTCAACTGACAATTACAATATAAGGTCATATCCAAATTGAAGGACATAGTCAAGGCAGTTGGTTGTTCACTTCTGCGTAGACTCTAAGCCTCCAAGGACCCATCTTCCTAGAGACCTCAGAATCTCTTCACTTCATCCTCACCTGTGGTTTGGGTGCCATTGTGTTAAAGCACCCTAAAACACCTGTGAGGAAGTGAAACATTCTCTTAAAGAGTCTTCCTTCTTAGGGTTTTTCTGAACTTGAGTTTTTAGTCAAAAGTATGCAGCAGGCATACCCCGGGCCAAATGGCACCTTCACCAAAAATAACAGGAAGAGAGCTTCCTGTCTCTTGCAGTGTTGTACACTGTCCTCACAGGACAAGTGTATAGATAGGAGAAGTCGTTGAACAGGGACTCTCTTCTGATACACAGCTGAAATGAGAACAGACACGTCTCTGAAGTTAATTCCACACAAAGTTTGAGAATGTGTGTGCTGAAATTTTTCATCCAAGGAATAAGAAAACAAGGAAATATTATGACTGATCTTAATGCTGTTCTTAGCCAACCAGAAATTAGCTGCATGGAATAAGGGAAGTATTTGCCTTGAGGCATCCTTTAAAACTTAACATGCGTCTTCAGTTTCATCTGGCATCTGTTACTGGTACAGCGTGAGTGCTGTAATATGAAATTACCTGGAACCAAACTTGACTCTGAAAGTTGAGCAACAGCACTCTTAGTTTAGCTTTAACCTGCTCTGGAGGAAGTTGAGAATCCACACCATTAGGTGCTTTACACAGAAGAGAAAAAAAAAAATCATTAGGTGCTTTACACAGAAGAATGTACTAGAAGGAAATGACTACTTCAAGATGCTCCTTCCAGGAAGAACCTTTCTGGGCACGTCTGATAGCTTTATTGCAACTCCGTTATTGTGAGCACTGACACAGCTGTGATTAGTTTGTGCCTCTCTGGTAACTAAATGCTAATGATAGATCCTGTACCATTTTGTCTTTCTCATTAACTGTCCCCTCAGAAATTACCTTGGCGAACTTACAGAAAACTTCACACAAGACTAAATTAATAATGTAAGCCCAGACATATAAACCAAGTCCAGCAGGTACATGTAATAGTAAAATAATAAGCAATAATTTGGTCTTCAGCTGACATGAATTCCTTTTCCACTAGCATTTAGATTTGGAGCTTTTAAAAATTTAGGCCTGGGGCTTCCCTGGTGGTGAAGTGGTTGAGAGTCCGCCTGCCGATGCAGGGGGGACGGGTTCGTGCCCCGGTCTGGGAAGATCCCACATGCCGCGGAGCGGCTGGGCCCGTGAGCCATGGCCGCTGAGCCTGCGCGTCCGGAGCCTGTGCTCCACAACGGGAGAGGCCACGGCAGTGAGAGGCCCGCGTACTGCAAAAAAAAAAAAAAAATTTAGGCCCGTTTAGTACTTTTTATTTTGTTCCTTGTTTGTGGTAGGTGAAGGTTGGTTACATTTGCACATGAACACTGAAAATAATTTAAGGTAATATGTAATGATTTTACTCTAAATTCTAACATCTGCCCTATTTCATTATCTAGGAATATCAAACAGGATAATTCATAGATCTGTCCCTTCTAAGGTTTTGGTTTGCCTTCTTGGTTCAAGAATAAATGCTTATGGTAGAGAGTGGGGAACACAACTAAAATTTACAGAACATCAGTTTGAGACCTACAGACCTTTTGGTTCCTATCCTTGATGCTTCAAGGGAAATGAGTCAATTCATATGTTAAATTGAACCATGAGGAATTGCCAATATTTGGCCATGTTTGACTTACAAAATGGTAATTTCACATGGTTCGATAGATATGTAGTTCAGAAATATTCATGTTTCTCAAGAATAGGCTGGAAATCTGAAAATTTCCCTTCTCTTTGAAAGAATCAGTTCTGTTCACTTCTCTCCATGCTGCTTGTGGCTCATTTGAACTTCTAATTTACAATAGTCCACAAGAGAATGAAAGGACATAATGTATTCAAACAGCCACTTTCTTTCATGCTCCAGAGACTTTGGAAAGAGTGTAAATCACACATCTTTGGGACATTGAGGGGATTACTGGAAACTGTTTAAAGACAAAGACAAATCCATTGGGAAAGGTTAAATATAGCCCATGTTTTTTTGAAAAATAAAAGGGAAACTTTAGGAATCGTTACTTCTGAAGAGACAGGAAAGATGGCGATTCATTAACACCCCACAGGAAGTGAAGGTGACAGCTGTTTTGCAATCTCAGCCAAGCCTGCCTTTGATATCTAGCTTATGGTTCTATTTTATTTTATTTTTTTTTAGCATGATAGCTTTCTCAAATAAATACAAAGCCATGGTTTTCTTGCTTAATAAGAAGTACGTGTTCCTGACCTTCGTTCTCTTTGAAGATCCATTTGATGTACAGAGCGAGAGTCCTGAAACACAGTGAGCAGCTCACTAAATTCAGCATTTTAGCCACTGAGACGGTATCACTTTGCAGGTAAAAGAAAGAGATCTTCAGATCAGGCCGGCCTGAGTTTAGCAAGTGGAGGATAGGACAAGCTCACCGACTCCCTTGGGTATGCTGCCCGCTCTGAGATCCTATCTGCCCTACTTTTGGATGGACAGGTGGGTAGAAGCCTCCTGGGTGTCCTGGTGTGATGTGCAAGGCACTTTATTCATGTCCAATTAGTTGTAAACGAAAGAGAAGTTAAAAGGAAGGACTCAATCCAACAAGCTACACAATGTCCCTGAGCCTTGGTCTCTTTCCTAGGATGATGCTTCCCTGCAGTGTGACTGAGAAAATAGAGTGAGATGGTCCGGGCAGCGCAGTCAGCGGAGGGCTGAGCACACAGCAAGCACGCAGTAACTGTCAGCTGTTCTTCTTCCTCTTCCTCCTCCCATCGTGCCTACAGCCACAATATGGGGTAGAATGCACCCCCATAGTCACACAAAACTCTTTCCCAAGTGTGGCCCTGAAATTACAACCTTCCCACTGAACTGTATGGGATAACTAGCACCCAGGACGTGTCTCCTAAGTGGTCTGTACCTCTAGGGCGAAGTCCTGGTGTGGTCATGAGAGTTTACAATCTCCACTGTGTTCTTCACTTACTGGAGTCACCAGCTACAGCCCTGGAAGTTCAGGCCACCAACACAGCCAGAGCCCTCCTATCTACAGATGCCTAGGAAACCAAACCTGAAGGAGAACACAGACATCTAATAATCGTTTTTAGAATGATGTAGTGCCATGGAAAGTCAGAGCTACAGAGGCCTTTGGAAACCTACCCATATGTACATGTGAGGAAACTGAGGCCCAGAGTCGTAACCGAGCTAATTGTACTGCTAGTTTCCACCTAGGTGAGACCAGAACCCTGGCTGCACGGTTGTAGTCTGGTATTATTCATACTTCCCACTACATGGTCAGCCTACTTGGATCTCTTTTAAACCCTGAGGATATAGGCCAGTTCCCATGGTTTTGGCTCACATTGAATCCAAAAATGTTTTCCAAGCACGATTCAAGCACTGCTTTTTGTTTTGTCCACCCCACCCTCTGTGTAACTGCACTCAACCTCCTGTAGACCAGAGATTTGTATACACACTAGAATGCCAAGATACTAGCTGCCACAGAGTAGACCCCACCTAAATCACGCGCTGCTTTCAAAGCACGCTAGAGCTCTGACTTTCAAAGGGTTAAATATTTTATTTAAACCAGACCTTCAAAACATTAAAAAAAAAACCCAAAAAAACCACATACACTTTTGTTCCAGTAAGAACACTTAAGGAAAGCACACTAGTTGCTTGTGTTGCTTAATTGTCATGTTTTTCCTTTTCCTGTGAGCCTAAGAAAGATATTACTAGATTAAGCTGGCTTACTTTTGAAAGAGCCAAGAACCAACAGCTCATATTAGTCACCCCCGTTAGGGCTGCAGATGAAATGTCAGGATGTAGTGTAGACATTTTCCAAAGGAAAACAGGAAAACGCTTTACACGATTTTGAGAGCAAACCGTAGGGAAAGTTAGCACTACTAGCCTTCCCCAGACAACTAGTGCTACATGTGTGAGTTCCATTAATGAAATAGCAGTGAAGGCTGTGAATGGCCAATTCCTGAGAAACATGTCAAAAAAGCAGCCCCTTGGCCTGCTCAAGCTGCCTAGGTTTCTGCTCCTGGGTTTACCGCCTTCCTTCCACACCCCAGCACCCCTGTACTGAGGGAACCCATTCATGCAGGGATGAAATTAGAGCCTCGGGCTTGTGCATTCATGAATGTAAGGCCTGAGACAGAGTCTAAGACCCACGGTCATGTATCAGCACCTAGGAACTCAGTGTGAGATGAATCTGTACCTTAGTCGTTCTGGTAATTCACAGAGCCAAGGCCAGAAAATAGTCAATGAGTAAATGAAAGGAGGGAGAGGATTCTAAGACTCCATAGGATCTACCGCCTTGGGTAGTAGTGGATGGCCACAGAACACCACGGACCACCGGGGGAGCTGGGCCTCGTCCAAGGAATGGGTGGTTTCACAGTAATGATTCCACTGGACATCATCTGGACTGATTTCTGGGGGTCACTCTGGAGGTATCTTCCCTTCTCTCTGGAGGACTTTCTTGATTTATGCTGCTTTTCTGCACCTTCCTAGGGAGCCTCATAGATCTTACCCAAGATGATAGTAGATTGAAAGCTCTTTGGGAAGGCTGACTATAATTTGGATTTGTCACATGAGGGGACACCCCCGTCCTAACCTGAACTGAAGCTACTGTTGCTTCTGTAGTGTCGTGGGTGGGAGAAGAGGCCCAATAACTGCTTTTCGTAAGACACAGATTACACACCTCTTGTTTTTGAAACAAACTGATTGTGTGAATATTTGTTGGGTAGTTATTACCCAGTCCTAAAAAGATTTTCCCTCCAAAAGCCTACAGTCAATTCAGGGAAACAAGATAACCACATAAGATTATGAAGTGGTATGTGGTTAAGGGCCCAGACAAATGCCCCAGACTTTTTTTTTTTTTAAGTCTTCATTGAATTTGTTACAATATTGCTTCTGTTTTATGTTTTGGTTTTTTGGCTGTGAGGCATGTGGGTGGGATCTTAGCTCCCAGACCAGGGATTGAACCTGCACCCCCGGCACTGGAAGGCGAAGTCTCAACCACTGGACCGCCTGGAAAGTCCCCCAGACTTTGCCTTGAAAAAGTAAGTGGCCATTGAAATGTAGAGCTACTGGAGATGGTCTTTTGGAGATGGTGAGAATTGAGCTGGACCTTGTAGAATGAGGCAGATTTGGATACAAGGTAGAAAGTTGGAAGGATTTCCTTGAGTATAGAATAAGATGAACAAACCTTGGAAGTGATAGTGTGGATGGCCTATTGGAACACAAAGAAAAGACAGGCCAATGGGTCTTGAATTATGGTACCATAAAGAACAAAAGAGAAGATTATTAGGTAGTATGGGGCTTAGACATGAGGAACCCTGAAGGACTTGCTGAGCCATTTGGACTTTATCCTTTAGTCAAGAGCTAGTGATGGTCATTGGTGTATGGTTGAGAGTTGATGGAGAAGAGAGGACCTAGGACCAAGCCCTGGGAAATAGAATATGAGGAGCTTGTCAGAGCATCTGGGAGAAAGAGAAAGGAGAAGTGATAAAGACCAGAAGAGAGGAGTATCAAAGATACCTAGATAGGAAGGTATTTAAGAAAAGTATCGTGAAAATCTTTTGCTAACAAAATCAAATCTTCTATGCGGCTGCTTCCTGCTAGCTATCCGTTTTACATTTGGTAGTATTTATAAGTCCATGCCACTCTCTCACTTTGTCCCAGGGATAGGAAGGGTGGGAGGGAGACGCAAGAGGGAGGAGATATGGGGATATATGTATACGTATAGCTGATTCACTTTGTTATAAAGCAGAAACTAACACACCATTGTAAAGCAGTTATACTCCAATAAAGATGTTAAAAAGAAAATCAAATCTTCTCCTTTGCCACCCATATCTACTCACCACACCCTCCAATCTTCATCTCTTCCTTCACTTGAGTCACTTTGTTGCAAACAATGACAAAATAAATGGTTTGCATGATCCTTGTCCCACCTGTATATCTGAGACGTAGCATGGCAGAGTGGGAAAAGGGTAGCCTTTGAGGCAAAAAAAGAACTGATCCTGGCTGCCACTCATTCACTGGGTGGTATTAGTCAAGTTATGTTAAGTTCTCTAAGTTTCCGTTTGTGGCACATCTGCATTTTTTGCCTTTCCAGCATCCTTTCCCGGTGCTTTGTGACAACATACCAACTTTACTTTGGGTAACTACCCAGCCACCATCGCATACAGTCATATTAGGACTTCAAGGATTTCCACTTGCCCCCATTAGATTCTCTCTCCACGAAACTTGAGACTTGACCAGAATAATGCAAGAGCATATAATAGCTCTTGCATTCATCCAAACAGTACCCCAATGACAGTGTGGGTCAGTTCCAGCAATCTAGATCCCAGGAACTATTCCCTTCTATCTTCTCTCTAAGCCTGATTCTTCAGTTTCCCCAAAATTCTCTGAGCTCTCCTTTCAATCAGTTACTTTAATTGTTAGAACAAGTTGTTGCTTTCATCTTAAGAATGCTAATATCTACCGTACTCCTAGGATTATTATGAGGATTAGAACTGTGGAACTCTCCAAGCATAGGACTTAGAATACAACTGCTTTAATGATGTCAAGAAGAAGGAACTGAGTTTTTCTCAGTCCCACCTCTGGTGCCCTCTATTACCATGAATATCTAAGCCAATTTAGGTCTGCCGTTCACAAGAGCTTTGCCACTTTGATTCATTATTTCTTACATACTCCCCATCTTTCTGGTTTAGGCAGGATGGAGTTGGGTTGGGCACACTGGACCCCATCCCAGGAGAGGGAAACCACAGCCAGGCCTCTTTGTTTCTGAAGCACATGTTGGCGTCTGCTCTGCCCAGGAGGTAAACTTTTACATTTCACAAAGGACCAAGGAAAACTGTAGTAAGAACCATTCATGATCCCCGAGGATTATGCCCAACGGCCCCAAGAAGCCTGGATGTAGCCCAGCTAAGTAAAAGAGATAAATTAAATGCTGTCAGCCACTTTAATTGTTTCTTTCCATGCTGTCATCCTTTGCTTTTCCTGCAATATTCTGCTAAACTGTTTCATGGGCTGATTGAGGACATGCACGTAAAATGTTGTGACGAATAAATCATTACACAAGATGTTTTTGAAGGAATAAATGCATTTAGCCTAACAAAACTAATTCACATCTTAAAAAGCCAGCTTCTCCAAATGCCAGTTATGTCAGCTAACTCTTTCTCCAGCAACCTAGCGATTTAATTCTTCACCCTTGTCTGCTTGGTCCTGCTACACACAAATGGTTTTCAGAATAGAAAAAAAAAAAAAAAGCTTTCCGGTGTCTGTTCTAAATTTGTGTCTATCTACTTGATGTCTCTACCTTTTCCTCATATTTGTTTAGAGCAAAAACAAAATAGAGGAATGATATCAACCAGGCCCCAAAGGTTTATATATCTGTATGTTCCCTTTTGCTGTTGATAGTAAAAGCAATTCTGTTTTATAGCATAGATCTTGTCGGCAAACTATAAACATCCACTTCCCTCATTTCTTCAAGTCTCTTTTGAGGGCTGATGAAGGAAGGGAAAGCCAGTGACACGTGGGTATCTCTCCAGGGTGCTCTTAATAGCAGCCATTTCTGCCGCAAGGAATCTAATTGCCTGATTGCTTGATCCTCTTCAAAAGAGGAAAATGAAGTCATGTTGGAATCAGAAAAAGCCAAGATGAGGAGTTGTGTTGCTGAGCCCCTGGCCCTGACTCCATCCAATAGCTGTCCCCTGACAAATCCTCAAACAAATCATGCCTCCTATGTAACATACAAGCTTGAATATGAGGCAATCCTAAGTGTAAGCAAGCTCCCGTTTTCCCAACTGAGACTATTAAAAAGGGAGAGAGAGAGTGCAGGGCCAAATTGAATCTATAAATGTTAGGAACTGTATAAATTAATAATGTTTACTTTCTGTTTCCAATTTAGTTAATCACCTATTTAAATATGGTATAATATCTAAAATGATATATTGATTTAACATTTTATTTCTCTACAGTCACATTTTACAAACTTTTTTTTTTTTTGCGGTATGCAGGCCTCTCACTGCTGTGGCCTCTCCCGCTGCAGAGCACAGGCTCCGGACACGCAGGCTCAGCGGCCATGGCTCACGGGCCCAGACGCTCCGCGGCATGTGGGATCCTCCCAGACCGGAGCACGAACCCGTGTCCCCTGCATTGGCAGGCGGACTCTCAACCACTGCGCCACCAGGGAAGCCCTATAAACTATTTTTATTTACATTCCTTGCATGCATATTTGCCCTATATATGTGCTGCACTTTTTAAATCATTTAACACAGATTTCCAAAGTATGCTATCTCCAGTGTCACCTAAACTGTTTTTTTGTTTGTTTGGGGGCTTTTTTTTTTTTTAATTTTAGTTTTATTGGAGTATAGTTGATTTACAATGTTGTGTTAGTTTCAAGTGTACAGCAAAGGGATTCAGT
The DNA here is from genome assembly GCF_003676395.1 of Aethalodelphis obliquidens. NCBI lineage: Eukaryota > Metazoa > Chordata > Mammalia > Artiodactyla > Delphinidae > Aethalodelphis > Aethalodelphis obliquidens. Next base: position 11,507,720 of record NW_020837948.1, read on the forward strand.
TATACATATAATCATTCTTTTTTAGATTCTTTTCTCATATAGGTCACCTAAACTTTTGAGATATGGCACTTTTCCAGTGAGGCTGTACTGCAATTTTTTTCTCAAGCTACAAGTGCTCATTTGCATGGTATTAGGACAATTGATTATTTTCATTCATCCTTTGATGTATATTCATGATCTTAACAGAGAAATCACTCATCATGTTGCTTTTTTAATGGTTATTAAAAATCATCTTTAAAAGATAGTAAGAAACTTGCAATTATGATATACTGCAGGAATAATTACTTAACCTATTAAATTTATTTTCCTTAAAAAATCACTATACCTCTATCAGGCGACCTTTATAAAAACCAAAGTTATCATTGATTGAAGTCATTTCAGGATAATGTAACTTCTCCAAACCTGTACTTTATTCATAATGAAGTTATTGGATGTACAGCCCATCAAATAAGGAAAATTTATAAAATTAGCACAACAACAACCTGCAGTATATGCTTGGCCAAATATAGTAACTATCTATCATAAACTTAACATTTCTATGCATGAATAAGTAAACTGTAATTAAAATTAATGTTCATATACATTAACCAGTCAACAAAGAAACAGTAATTTCATGGTTGGTGCTTATTAATATTATATGTTTCATGGAAAGAGGGTTTTTTGGCTCATTATTTTAACTCAGTCTGAGAATCTTTTATTTTTTAAATAGCTTTTTTAAATTTCCAAATTAAAAAATTATTTTTAAAATTCACTATAGAATGTTTAGAAAATATAAATTATGATGGCACCCCCAAAATGTCCCCACTCTAATCCCCAGAAACTGTGAATATGTTACTTTACATGGCAAAAAGGACTTTGCAGCTGTAATTAAAGCTAAGGACCTTCAGATGGGGAAAATAGCCTGAATTATCCAGGTGGGCCCAATGTAATCATTTGAGTCCTTAAAAGCAGAAAATCTGCTATAAACTGAATGTTTGTGTGTTTGCCCCGATCCACCAAATTCATTTGTTGAAATCCTAACCCCCAAGGTGATGGTATTTGGAGGTGGGGATTTTGAGAGGTAATGGGGTCATGAGAGTGAAACCCTCCTGAATGGGATTAGTGCCATTATAAAAGAAACCCTAGAGAGCTTTCTTGTTCCTTCCTCCATATGAGGACAAGCAAAAAGACCACCTTTTTGGAGGAAGTCACAGCAGTAATCCAGGGGAGATATGGTGGAGGTGGTGGGAAGGAGATACGTCTGAGGTAGAGCCCACACAGTTTATTGATGAGATAAGCATGGAATATTAAAGGAAAAGTAAAGGAGTAAAGGATCACGTTGGAATAAGGAGCATCCCTGAATGATGACCGAGCCTGACAAAGACTGCCACTGTTGTCCTCTGTGCCAGAACAGGCTGGCCCCATGGCAACAGCCTTTGCTGTCATTGAACCAATGACATCATGAAAATACCAGACAATTTCAATGTGTTCCTTTTTAGTTGCCCAGGTGGGAGCCCCACAAAAGATAGAGTTTGTTGGAATTAATTTCTTTAAACCACCATGCATTTCTTCCAAGCTAGAGACTTAAATTGTCTTTTCCTCCAGGTTGATATGAGTCCCGTTGGGACATGTTTGCCCATCAGGAAGCTGTTGCCCCAAAGTATGGCTTGGTTTGGCATCAAAATTATCTGATAAATGGATAGAAAAAATATTTTCTCCTAATTGCCATCTCCAACGAAGATGCATAATATTTAGAAGTCATGTGGGCTTTATCGAGCAAAGAAGATGTAACCCAAACATAAGATTTCCCCAACGGTCACTTTGCTTTCAGAGTCCTCCTCTGCTCTGCACATCCATTCCACGTGCAGAATGTGAACCAGGCTCTTAGAAACAAAGTGCCACAACTTATCTGGTTCCCCATATCCTCCTATAAATACGTACAAGGAGAAAAAAAACATTCAAGAAATTTGGATCAGTAAAACATCACCACCATGTGGTTATCCTTTCACAGAAGGAAAGCAAAAGGGCTAATAGAAAGACCTAGCAATACACAGAATAAGATAAGTTATAGGAAACAGTACTGGTAACTTCAGGAGAAAGAAAGGACATGCATTGGAAAGCAATTAGTAGACATCCTGATAGCCTTCTGTGTCTCTTCTCCAATCCTGGTTCTGGAACCAGCAGCAAAATGAACCCCTCCTCCAACCTGCTCCCAAATAAAAAGGCACTTCTTCCAAAAGAGGAGATGAGAAATTCAATCCGGTTCTGATAGTCATGAATCAGACCTGCCACAAGGATGGTTCAAAAAACAACAGTGTTCAAAAACATTCCCCGTGGGAAATGGTAACTGGAACAACCAAATCCCCAAACTCCACTTCAAACGTAACACTCTCCACACACGTACTTTAAGCACAGACCCAGCACTATGTATGCCAGCTGCACTTAAACTTGAGCAGCCAGGTTCATAACCCAAACAATCCCCGATTAAAAGCGTACTGACAAGAATGGTGGTGAAAACGTATAGAAAACAACAGCAGGAGCACTCAAGTCAGAAAGACAAGCGTCTAAAAATAAAACCCAACCTATCAAAATGAAGGATGAGACACAGATAAGAAAATAACAAGAAACAGATGACAATGATATTTTCCACTGAAGTGTTGCTTTTTTCTTTCTTTCTTTTTTTTTTTGAGTTTTGGTGTTCCGAAAGATTTTTTCATGGGGGCTCTGAACACTTCCGTGGGCATTCTACCTGTGCAAAAAAGAGTAGAAATCATTTGTCAAACTCTGAAAGAAACATTTGGCTGATATGTTATAAAAGACTTAGCAGTCTGAGTGCATCCCGAGCTCATCGATGAAGGATTTCCCCCAAAGGCATGGGAAGGCACTCTGGGAGACAGCCAGAGGGAGGCCCTTCTGTCAAGGCTTGATTAGATATCAGCTTTGGAAATTATAATCCTTAAATAAGGTAGTGGAACACCTGTCGCAAGACTCCTGGATGGTTTTATGGTTTTCTTTTCTTCTGCCAGAGTCAACCGTTAAAAAATTGTGCACAGGGCTTCCCTGGTGGCGCAGTGGTTGAGAGTCCGTCTGCCGATGCAGGGGACATGGGTTCGTGCCCCGGTCCGGGAAGATCCCACATGCCGCGGAGCGGCTGGGCCCATGAGCCATGGCCACTGAGCCTGCGCGTCCAGAGCCTGTGCTCTGCAACGGGAGAGGCCACAACAGTGAGAGGCCCGCGTACCGCAAAAAAAAAAAAAATGTGCACAAAGATATTAACTCCTTAGCAACTCTAGGGAGAAGTCACTGAAAGACTGAAATAAAATATAGCTCCCCTTTAGCCCATCACAAGGTCTAGAAGAATGTTCTCTCCTGATTGGCAGAGGAAGGTAAAAGTTATTTTATGTGCCTGTCTTAGTCTGTCGGGGTAGCTACAACAAAAATACCATAAAATGGATGGACCTAGAGATTGCTATGCTGAGTGAAATAAGCCAGACAAAGACAAATATCATATGATTATCGCTTATATGTGGAATCTGAAAAACAAAAAAGGGTACAAATGAAGTTATTTACAAAACAGAAGTTGAGCCACAGATATAGAAAACAAACTTGTGGTTACCAGAGGGGGAGAGGGGGAAGGATAAATTGGGAGATTGGGATTGATATATACACACTACTATATATAAAATAGATAACTAATAAGAACCTACTGTACAGCACAGGGAACTCTACTCAATACTCTGTAATGACCTCTTTGGGAAAAGAATCTAAAAGAGTGGATATGTGTGTATGTATAACTGATTCATTTTGCTGTATGCCTGAAACTAACACAACATTGTAAATCAACTATACTCCAATAAAAATAAAAAACAAACAAAAAATATCATAGACTGGGTGACCTATCAACAGCAGAAATTTATTCCTCACAGTTCTGAAGGCTGAGAAGGTCAAAATCAAGGCAGCAGCAGAGGATCCACTTTCTGGTTCATAGATGGCTATCTTGCTGCTGTGTCCTCACATGGGCGAAGAGGCAAGGGAGCTCTCTGAGGTCTTTTTTATAAGGGCACTAATCACTTCCCAAAGGCCCCACTTCCAAATGCCATCAGATGGAGGGATTAGATGGACACAAATATTCAGTCTATAGTAGTGCCTTTGAGGAAGGGGTAATATTTCATCATCATTTCTCAGTATAAAAACTGCTTTTGAAATTATTTATTTTACAGGGTTTATTTAAATTTGGTGGGGGGGGGCATTGATTTGGATTTGTGGTTTTCATGAGGGTAAATTCTGGGCATTCTAGAAAAAACAAAATGAGTTCTAAATGTTCTTCATCCCTGAGTGAAGAAGTTGCTATCAAGTGGATGTGAAAAGACCTTTCTCGTTTCATATCTGGGCTAACGCCAGTCAGTGTAAGAAAGAACAAAGACAATGGGCTTCAGAAATAGACAAGGGTTTGAGGTCCTGCTCTGATGTGTACTCTCTCCATGACTCTGGCAAATTACCTCACTTCAGTGACTAAGTAGGGATTACTATTGACGTACCCAAAACTGCTGCGGGGTTAACTGAAGTAAGGCATTTAGATCTCTGGGCACAAAGTCAGGCACAGAGAAGGTGCTCAGCATCTGTCTACCTCCATTCCCTGCTCGACGCTGGTTTTCCTGCAGGTAAGACTCTCCCATATTCAGGTCAAGATCCTCAAATGATTGATTGTCTCTCCTTCTTCTCTCCATATGGAGAAAGTCTAGGTTAGAAGAGGTGGAACAAATTCTTTTGGTGTGACCTCCAACTACCTTTAGTGTTATGCGTCAAACTTAATTTATTCAGTGATTTGGCTGATTCTTTTCTACACCTCCATCATCAGATAGCCGCCAAACAGCACTTAATCCTTCTGCCAGCCCAGAAATGCCAGCTCTTTATTACTAGTCAGCCCCTCCCTCCCTAAACCTTCTAGAAAAAGTAAAGTTCCCAGAAACACACCCAGAATATACCTTGATCAAAGGAAAGCAAAATATAAGTCTTGGGAACCTGTGGGCTTTACCCTGATCCAGGATTGGTTTGGGCTTTCTTCTCCAAAAGTTCATTTTCGGTAACTTTTCAGAATTGTGAGTTATTTTTCTCCCTGTCACTCTTAATACAGTGGGGGGGAAAAAGTCACATGCAATAAAAAGCCCAAGTACAATAACTGAGCAGCATAATCAGCTTAGAAAGTGAGGTGTCACTGAATGAAGCCAGTCATATTAACATATGAGCTGGAGTCAGAAAACACTCTTGGTTAAAAAAAAAAAAGGAGTGGGGGAGACTTTGGCTAAGGGAGGTTAACTTTTTTTTTTTTTTTTTTTTTTTTTGTGGTACGCGGGCCTCTCAATGTTGTAGCCTCTCCCATTGCGGAGCACAGGCTCCGGACGCACAGGCTCAGCAGCCATGGCTCACAGACCCAGCTGCTCCGCGGCATGTGGGATCTTCCCGGACTGGGGCACGAACCTGTGTCCCCTGCATCGGCAGGTGGACTCTCAACCACTGCACCACCAGGGAAGCCCATGGGAGGTTACCTTTTAAAAGCACATTTTATAAAGACATCGTGGCTGACTCATTAATATTGAGAACCATGATGATGTTTCTTGTGGGGAATAGAAGAAGTGCTTGCTATGGGACTCCGGCAATTAACAGTGGGATAATGTGAGGTTCAAATAGTTACAATTTCCTAGCGTTTCTTGCATTATCTAACAGTGCCCACAAGTTGGCCCTTGCCATGACATGCTTGCATCCCCATCTGTATATCACATTCTTTGTGGTATGTGGGTTGCTGTGCTCAGTGCAAACCGGGGAGACCACCATGCAAGATTCAGAACACCCATTTTTGGTAGCATTAGTCACCCTTCAGCTTTTACCAGGATGTGTTTCCAAGTAAGCTTGCCCAGAGGAAGCCAAGGATGTTCAGGAAATTTTAAGGACTACTCTTTGCTCCTGGGAAAGTTTAATTTGTTGAGTAGTGGGATTGGAACAACGCCACCTACAACAGATGCTTTAGCAAAGAGGGACAGTAAAACAAATGAGTGCTCTAATGTGTAGCATCTGCAGAGAATCTAGGTGAGAATTACTGGTGTTTAATGACCTAATCCCAGCAAGGTCGGCCAATAGTAGAGTTTAGAAAGAATCAAATCTCAATTCCTTGGCACAAAAGAAGCACAATTAAGATGCAGTGTGGTAACCAGTTTGCAGGGAAGAAATAGAGACGCAGATGTAGAGAACAAATGTATGGACACCAAGGGGGAAAAGTGGTGGGGGGGGTGGGGGGGAGGATGAATTGGGAGATTAGGATTGACATGTATACACTGATGTGTATAAAATGGATAACTAGGGGCTTCCCTGGTGGCGCAGTGGTTGAGAGTCCGCCTGCCGATGCAGGGGACGTGGGTTCATGCCCCGGTCCGGGAAGATCCCACATGCCGCGGAGCGGCTAGGCCCGTGAGCTGTGGCCGCTGAGCCTGCGCATCTGGAGCCCGTGCTCCGCAATGGGAGAGGCCACAGCAGTGAGAGGCCCTCGTACCTCAAAAAAAAAAAAAGGATAACTAATAAGAACCTGCTGTATAAAACAGTAAATAAAATTCAAAAAAAAATAGATGCAGTGTGGTGAGGTCCTGCACGTGTTAATTGTACCTGGGTTGGCATTAATATCTCTAATAAATATTCATAGGAGTTTTTAAAAATTATCTTTTTAAATAGTATAGGTGATTTTTGTTTAATAAGCTAATTTCACATCTTTCTTTATGGTGTCTATGGAGGACAAGGGGACCCTAAAAATGGTGCCAAATGAGATCCGTTGCTGCAACAAATTTGGTAGGGCCAGAGCAGGTCAGATGGTCAACAGGGCTTCAGAAAAGTACAGTCCTACTCAGAGCAGGAATTTGCATTGCTGCCCACCCTCAAGACCATGTAACACATAGCCCCAGAATGGGGACAAGCCTGGGTCTCTCCCATCAACAGTCAAGGGGCCATAAATGTATGAAGAGTCAGTGACTTCTTCCTGGGGAAGTAAACCATTCCCTAAGCTAGCCAGCAGCTTGTGAACTCAATGAGTCAGCCTCACCAAAGGAGCCAAAAGAGCAGGTGTAGCTATATTTGTCCATCACCAGAGCCAGGATAGGGGTATGTGTATGTTATGAGATCAGAGAACCCACCAATGGCCAAGTGTGTCATTGCTAAGGATTAATATAGTTCAGCATAGAAATATGTGTGTGCGTATGCTGTGGGCCCACAGGTACTGATCTCTACCTCTTTCTCCCTTTCTCTCATACACATACACACACACACATATAGAGGTTAATATGGACCCTTTGCTAAAACAGCCTGGTGAAGAAGAAACTATGCTGAATTGTCAGTCACTAAGCATGGATTCTTGTTCTGATTTTCCTACTACTTTGGCTGCTGTGTGTCCCAGGCTAGAAACTTTTCAGTGTTGTTTTCCTCACTCATACAGTGATAGTGTTGTATCCAGATCATTCCTGTGGTCCCTCCCAACTTGACCTGAGTTTATTTCTTGTCCCAGCTCATTTTTTGCCTTCTATTCCTTAATTCAAAAGCTTACAACTTCTTGGAGCTTCCTTCACCAAACCAGGTCTTACTATGATATTCAGAGTGAATAAGGGAGAAAGTTTAAAGAAATACATACAATACATATGGTGCTGTGATTCTTCAAGGGGCCACAATTCTTTTTCAAGGAACCCCTGCTGGTCAGAGATGGAAATTGTAGGGAAGGCACAGGTATGACCCAGGCCAGAGTTATCTTCCTATCACAGCTCCCTAGAATAAATACTTCACTCCCTCTTCTCCATGGCAATGGGCCACATGCCCCTAGGCCACTGGGCATACATTTAGGCCCGTCTGTCCCCTTTAGCACAGTTCCTCTCCCAGAAAAGCAGTGTCCTCCCTACTTCCAGGAACCCGGGCCCTGAATGGCTAAGGCATCGGAAACTCCACCCTCTGAAAACCTTCTCCCTTCCCCACCGCAACCCCCATTCTCCAAATCTACCTCTTTCTTACCAACTGCCACTACCACCAGGTCGAAGTAGGATGCTAGAAAGTCTCTATGTTTCCTTCACTTTCTTCTAAGGGCATTTAATAATTAAGAGTTGCACCATATCCAGCTGGCTACAGGAGAGAGGGAAGCAGTCTTTTTTTTTCCATTGCTGAGCACTCATCTATTTCTCTGTGACCCTCCTACCACTTCCCCCGATTCCACCCATCTGTATATAGCACTGTCTTCTTTCAGCTAAAAATTCAGCAAGTTTATCTACTTTTTGGGGGGTGGGAGAGTGGGGTGACCAAATCACATTATTTGAAGGAAGGGTACAAAGAAAGTATCTAAGTAGATGTTTTGATACATCTTATACACAAGATAAAGTTAACCCCAACATGCATGCTCTGGTGACCAGGGAAATCACCCCCATGGCTATGGAAGCCAGCCTAAGACTTAGCTCTGGTTATCACCATCTCCCTGGTGTGTTTGTCACAGAGATACTCTGCCATGCCAGAATTGGGGGGCACCGTCTTGCACAAGATGGTTATGAGGTCACCCAATTCTTTGATGGGTTGCACCTGCTCATTCAGGTAATGAGTCTTGATGAAGTCAAACAAATGGGGGCGGTGTTGAATTTTCAGAGCCATTCCATCAACAGAATTTATACTCTTATGCACTGAGCCCTTTAAGGCTGCTGGGAATCTCAGTAATTTGGTAGGTCTGACAAAGCTGTGTGTCATAGAGCAATTATGGGTCTGGGCCCACAGGAAAAGACAGGCTGACAATGGATGGCAAGTAACTCGCAGACCTATTGCTGCTTCTGCTAATGGCTTTCTTTACTCACCTTGCCAGGAAGCCCCAGGGCTTCCAAAAGCCTCAAATGTGCCCATGACACATTATCTGGAAAGGCCATGGAGATGCCAAATTGAATAAAAATTTACGGGTTTTTACAATAAGTGGAACTGAAATATTGTAAGGATGCCAGTCAGCCTCTCAAGGGAGCTCACTGGCATTCTGTGGTTGGACCTTGGTCCCACCATGAGGGCTGGTGACTGATGCTGTCACTTGACTACATGACATTGCCCTCCCTCTGAGACTCCTCTGGCCCCTTCTGGTGGCACAAACTTGATTCCCAGTCCAGCCTTCCCACGCAGGCTGAATCTGTTGTACAAATCAACAGGCTGCAAGTGACTTGGCAGTTTCCCCCTCCTCTCGGTTTCCTTCTTGGAAGAACAGGAGAGGTCCCTATCTGCTGCAAAACCAAGCATTTTTTTTTTTTTTTTTTGCGGTACACGGGCCTCTCACTGCGGCGGCCTCTCCCGCCGCGGAGCACAGGCTCCGGACATGCAGGCCCAGCGGCCATGGCCCACAGGCCCAGCCGCTCCGCGGCATGTGGGATCCCCCCAGACCGGGGCACGATCCCACGTCCCCAGCATCGGCAGGCAGACTCCCAACCACTGCGCCACCAGGGAAGCCCAAAACCAAGCATTTTTAATGGAAGTGCAGCTAAAAGATGCATTAAGGGGAAACACAGTATTGGAACTTTATAACACTAACATTCTTTTTGTTCTCCTCTTCATAAAATTACTTCAAAGCCACATTATGTCATAGTGTGGATGAAAAGGGGCTGGGTTAAAAAAAGGGAATTTCATTATTAACATCACCATGGTTAACCCCAGTGCCAAGATTAACAAACCAGCCTAACCCTCTGGCAATTCACTGTCATTTAATATATACTTAGAGCCCACCCTGTGTGAAGAAATGGGGAGAACACACACGTGGCCCTTCCCAATCAGACTTTACAGCCCAAAAAGGCAAGGCTCACATCTGGCATATCCTTTCCATAAAAATATTAAAATGCCACACAGACATGAACCAATCATTTTTAAATGGGCCTATAAACCTTAATGTTTGATAGGTGTAAGTTCTCTCTGTGTCTTTCTATTCCACACTGAAACATTTTATGGTGATTTGGAAAGAAATACCAGTATTCTTCTTTCCCTTTCTCTGACTTCAGTGTTCTGCAACTCCCCCAAAGCCTGTTACACAACAGGCACTCTGCAAGGCTCAGGAGCTCAGAGCTGAGAAATGTATGGAACATGCTCTCAGAATGCTCAGACTGGAAGGGAGAGAGGGTGATAAGAGCAGGTGGGGCCAGATAAGGATATAATGGGGGTGTTCATGACCCAGATCATGAAAGAAGCAGCTCAGGAGTTTGGGTATAGTAGATAAAGAGGGTACTATTTATGGAGGGTGGGAGGGGAGAGGGAAGGTTTGGGCAGTGAACTTTGTGAGCCAAGGAGGAAAAAGGTCAAGTTTGTCCTTCAGAAAGATAAGCCTGATGGCTGGGTGGGGAACAGATCAGAAGGGAGACGGGGGATTCAAGCTGCTGAAATGGCCAAGGCAGAGGGAAGGCTGAACTCAAAGGCAGCAGGTATCCAAGTGTAAGTGCTACCCAGGCAGAGCTTTCATCTTCATAGGCTTTCTTTCTTCAAACTGGTCATCCTGAGAACATGCCTGCAGTGGCTGGACTGGTTCTCCTTCCACAACTCATCCTTTTCCCACATAATGAAAGAGAGGCACCTCTCACCACCAAGAATCTTACTATAGTGTAATGTGTCAGAGTAAAAAGACTTGGGGTGGAGACAGAGAGGTTGAAAACAAGGGGACAATTCAAAATATAAACATCCATCTTATGAACAGACACATTTTCCCCCCAATTTTACTTTTTACATAAATGTCTTTTTATATAAATTTATATTCATTAATTACCAAAATTAAAAATATATTTCTGCTGTTTTGGTCCATTTTGAACTACTATAAATGATGGAAATAAGTGTAACCAGCATTTTTAAATTGCATATACACTTATGATCAAAAGGAATTTTTTTAATGTCTTAATTTTGAATTTATATATACTTTGTAAACGAGAAGTATATTGGGGTTATCAATAATAGACTTTCAAGTATAAAAATATATTACATTAGGATAAAATTCTTGGAGGAGTAAAATGGAAATGCAAATTTAAAAAGAAAAAGGAATGGTGTGGGCTTCCCTGGTGGCGCAGTGGTTGAGAGTCCGCCTAGCCGATGCAGGGGACACGGTCTCGTGCCCTGGTCTGGGAGGATCCCACATGCCGCAGAACGGCTGGGCCCGTAAGCCATGGCCGCTGAGCCTGCGCGTCCGGAGCCTGTGCTTCGCAATGGGAGAGGTCACAGCAGTGAGAGGCCCTCGTATCGCAAAAAAAAAAAAAGAAAGAAATGGTGTAAAAATCTACAATTATTAAAGAAGATGTAGTTCATATATATGTATATATAAATTTTTCTTTTTTTTGCGGTACGTGGGCCTCTCACTGCTGTGGCCTCTCCCGTTGAGGAGCACAGGCTCCGGCCGCGCAGGCCCAGCTCCCATGGCTCATGGGCCCAGCCACTCCGCGGCACGTGGGATCCTCCCGGACCGGGGAAAGAACCCCCGGACCGGGGAAAGAACCCCCGTCCCCAGCATCGGCAGGCGGACTCTCAACCACTGCGCCACCAGGGAAGCCCCCAAACTAAGGTACAAACTTTTTTTTTTTTTTTTTGCGGTACGCGGGCCTCTCACTGTTGGCGGCCTCTCCCGTTGCGGAGCACAGGTTCCGGACGCGCAGACTCAGCAGCCATGGCTCATGGTCTCAGCCGCTCCGCGGCATGTGGGATCTTCCTGGACCGGGGCACGAGCCCGTGTCCCCTACATCGGCAGGTGGACTCTCAACCACTGAGCCATCAGGGAAGCCCTAAATTTTTAAAATTTACATACAGTAAAAGTCCCTCTTTGGAGTTGCTGTTGTACGGATTTTTGGCAAATGTATTCACCATCACAATCAAGATGCAGAACAGGGACTCCCTGGCAGTCCAGTGGTTGGGACTTCACCTTACAATGCAGGGGGTGCAGGTTCAATCCCTGGTCAGGGAGCTGGGATCCCACATGCCTTGTGGCCAAGGGACCAGGACATAGAACAGAAGCAATGTTGTGACAAATTCAATAAAGACTTCGGGACTGGTCCACGTAAAAAAAAATTAAAAAAAAAAAAAGATTCAGAACAGCTGCCTCACCCCCCAAAATTCTCACATGCTGCCCCTTTGGAGTCTATCCTTCCCTCTGTTTCAGTCATCGGTAACCACTGTATCAATATTTGATACAGTATTGTAGTGTCATCTTTTCCAAAATTTCTTATAAATGGAATCATGCAAACTTTGGGGGTCTGACTTCAACCATTTTACTGTGTTTACCAATAGTTCATTCCTTTTCGTTGCTCAGTAGTATTCCATTGTGTGGCTAGGTCACAGTTTATCCATCACCAGTTGAAGGATATTTGAGTTTTTCTCCAGTTTCTGGCCATTAGAATAAAGGTTCTATAAACATTTGCATACAGGTCTTTGTGTGAGCATAGATTTTCATCTCATATGGGTAAATACTTAGAAGTGGGTTTATTGAGTCATGCAGCAAGTACGTGTTTAACTTTAAAGAAACTGCCAAACTGTTGGCTGTACCATTTTCCATTCCCACCAACAATGCATGAGTTCCACTTGCTTCACATCCTCACCAGCACTTGGTATTATTTTCTGTGTTTTGTTTTTTAGTTTCAGCCGTTCTAATAGGTATTTAGTGGTATCACGTTATAGTTTTAATTTGCATTTTCTTAAAGACATAGAGCATCTTTTCATGTGCTTATTTGCCATCCCTATATCTTTTTTAATGGTGTCCAAATAGTTTTGCCACAATTTTATTGGGTTGGTTTATTATTATTATTATTATTAGATTTTGAGAGATACAAGTCCTTTGCCAGACATATGATTTGCAAATATTTTTTCCCAGTCAGTGGCTTGTCTTTTTTTTTTTTTTTTTTTTTTTTTTGCAGTATGCGGGCCTCTCACTGCCGTGGCCTCTCCCTTTGCAGAGCACAGGCTCCGGACGCGCAGGCTCAGCGGCCATGGCTCACGGGCCCAGCCGCTCCGCCGCACGTGGGATCTTCCTGGACCGGGACACGAACCCGCGTCCCCTGCATCGGCAGGCGGACTCTCAACCACCGCGCCACCAGGGAAGCCCGTGGCTTGTCTTTTTATCCTCTTTGGAGTGCCTTTCACAGAGCAAAATGTTTTAATTTGGTAAGGTCTACTTTATCAATTTTTTTCTTTTATGGATTATGCTTTTGGTGTTACATCTGAAATCACTTTAGTAACCCAGGTTTACAATGTTAGAATGTTCCTATGTTTTCTCCTAGAAGTTTTGTGGTTTTAGGTTTTAAATTTAGGTCTATGATAATTTTGAGTTAATTCTTGTGTAAAATATGAGGGAGTATGGGTTGAGCTTCAGATTTTTTACTATGGACATTCAACTGTACCAACATCATTTGTTGAAACATGTATTATTTAACATGAATGATGGTGGGTATCGATCATTAGTATTTAGACTTTACTGGATACCTTTAAAGAGTAATAATGAGGAATGAAACGTTTTTCTTTTCATGTGTCAGTATTCGTAATATGCTGGGTTAGATTCTTTGCAAATATTTGAAATTATAGAAAACACTTTATTTTTAAGTTATTTTTTATTGAAGTATAGTTGAATTACAGTGTTGTGTTAATTACTGCTCTACAGTAAAGTGATTCAGTTATTTATATATATATAAATGTATATATTTATATATATATACAAATATATATTTATATATAAATATATATATATATATACACACATTCTTTTTCATATTCTTTTCCATTATGGTTTTATCACAGGATATTGAATATAGTTCCCTCTGCTGTACAGTAGGACCTTGTTGTTTACCCATTCTATATATACCAATTTGCATCTGCTAATCCCAAACTCCCACTCCTACCCTCTACCACCTTCCTCCCCCTTGGCAACCACCAATCTATTCTCTATATCCTGATTTTGTTTCTGTTTCATAGATAGGTTCACTTGTGTTATATTTTAGATTCCACATATAAGCGATATCATAAGGTATTTGTCTTTGTCTTTCTGACTTACTTCACTTAGTATGATAAGCTCTAGTTGCATCCATGTTGCTGCAAATGGCATTATTTTGTTCTTTTTTATGGCTGAGTAATATTCCATTGTATATATGTACCACATCTTCTTTATCCATTCATCTGTTGTTGGACATTTAGGTTGTTTCCATGACTTGGCTATTGTGAACAGTGCTGCTATGAATATAGGAGGGCATATATCTTTTTTTGTTGTTGTTTTGTTTTGTTTTGCTGTACACAGGCCTCTCACTGTTATGGCCTCTCCCGTTGCGGAGCACAGGCTCCGGACGCACAGGCTCCGGACGCACAGCCTCAGTGGCCATGGCTCACAGGCCCAGCCACTCCGCGGCATGTGGGATGTTCCCGGACCGGGGCACGAACCCATGTCCCCTGCTTCGGCAGGCGGACTCTCAACCACTGCGCCACCAGGGAAGCCTGGCATGTATCTTTTTGAATTACAGTTTTGTCTGGGTATATGCCCAGGAGTGGGATTGCTGGATCATGTGGTAATTCTATTTTCAGTTTTCTGAGGAACCTGCATACTCTTTTCCACAGTGGCTACACCAACTTACATTCCCACCAACAGTGTAGGAGGGGTCCCTTTTCTCCACATCCGTTCCAGCATTTGTTATTTGTAGACTTTTTTTTTTAATTTAACATTTTCTAAATAACTTTTTAAAAATTTATTTATTTATTTTTGACTGTGTTGGGTCTTTATTTCTGTGCGAGGGCTTTCTCTAGTTGCGGCAAGCAGGGGCCACTCTTCATTGCAGTGCGCGGGCCTCTCACTGTCGCAGCCTCTCTTGTTGCGGAAACACAGGCTCCAGACGTGCAGGCTCAGTAGTTGTGGCTCACAGGCCTAGTTGCTCCGCGGCCTGTGGGATCTTCCCAGACCAGGGCTCGAACCCGTGTCCCCTGCATTGGCAGGCAGATTCTCAACCACTGAGCCACCAGAGAAGCCCATATTTGTAGACGTTTTAATGATGGCCATTCTGACTGGTATGAGGTGATACCTCATTGTAGTTTTGATTTGCATTTCTCTAATAATTAGTGATGTTGAGCATCTCTTCATGTGCTTATTGGCCTGTATCTCTTCTTTGGAGAAATGTCTCTTTAGGTCTTCTGCCCATTTTTTGATTGGGTTTTTTGTTTTTTTGTTGTTGAGTTGTAAGAACTGTTTGTATATTTTGGAAATTAAGCCCTTGTCGGTCGCATCATTTACAAATATTTTCTCCCATTCCGTAGGTTGTCTTTTCGTTTTGTTTATGGTCTCCTTTGCTGTGCAGAAGCTTGTAAGTTTGATTAGGTCCCATTTGTTTATTTTCATTGCCTTGGGAGACTGACCTAAGAAAACATTGGTACAATTTATGGCAGAGAATGTTTTGCCTGTGTTCTCTTCTAGGAGTTTTATGGTATCGTGTCTTATGTATAACAAACATTTTAGAGGGAAGCTTGATAATATATGGGGGCTACATAGTTTTCCAAAATTATTTTGGGGAATATTCAGGCAAAAAAAGAAAAGTTCTGAAGACCTCTCAAGTATCGACAGAAGAAATAGAGAAAAAGCGTTTTACTGAAGAGTATTTCAACTCTGAAGGCTAATAATTTGACACTAGCAGAGAGGAAAGTTAGAGAGAAAGAAGTAAAAAAAAGAAAAAATGACAACCTGGTTCTAACTTGAGGGGGATGTTGTGTGGTTGATGGTATTGCCACCAACCACGCTCAGAAATACAGGAGGTAGAGCAGACAGGGGTGGGAGAGAGGATAAGAGCTCAATGTGGATTATGCCTTTGGATAAAAGCATGGAAAGAAGCAGTTATTATTTTATGGGGTTAGAGTCTGTTTTGTTTTGGTTTGGAGGTGGAGATTTGTCTTTCTATTCACTCTTTTCATTTTATGTGTGTGTGTGTGTGTGTGCGCACGTGTGCACAGGTGCACTAAAAGGTTACTTTATGTTGGACTGTTTCTTAATATACAAATTGATGTTTGACTCAGGCTAGTAGTAGAGAAGTTTGTGTGGTGTGATGGAAAAGCAAAGACGGGAAACATGCAGGTATGAAGTATGAATCCCACCTTTGCTACCACTAGCTGAGTGGCCTTGGGCAAGGTACCTTACTTCTCTGAACCTCACTTTCTTTGTGTGTAATATGGTAGTAATAACACCGACTTGAAACAGGATATTAAACGGGATATTTTTCTCATGGAACTGCAACCAAGGACAAAGGGCAACAAGTACCCCCCAAACACACATTCTAATAAGAGAGGCTAGATAGATCCAGATAAGTTTGCTTATTTGTTTATGCCAAGTGAGTTATTAAGTCTAGGAGAGGGAGTGTAGGATACTAAAGTATAATTTTCAAAACAAAGAAAGTACAAGATTACACACATATAAATAGAAGATTACCCATACAAACTCACTGCTAAAACCCTGGCACTGAGAGAGGGAAGAGCTGGGGAGTGTACCTAAGGCCATGGCAGGCAGAGAGGAAAATAGCCCACCTGACTGACTGTCCCATTGATACCTACAGTCCTCCTATCATTGCCCTTGACGGCCCCCAGCCCTCCACACAGCCCTGTGGGCATCTCCAGGGACCTCTGGCCTCCATCTGTCAGATCTATGCAGGTTACTCTGTGCCTGCCTTACCTGCCAGCCATGGCCCCCAGGGGTTGCAGGCTGTCTTTCTGCTCTCTTCCATCACCCAGTCAGAGAGCCACTGAAACTTCTGGGTGCTGTCTCACAGTACTTTGAGGGATGACACCGGGCCTGCTGGAGGCTCCGTGAACTTCCCCTGGTCTACTGGCCTCAAAGAGCACACACTGGACATGGAGTTTCTTCCAAGGCCGAACTCTGGGAATCAACTCACAGGGTCACTTTGCTCTGGGGCCACCAAACCTACTGGGGATATTGGTGTCTCCTCTCCAGGTCTGGCCCAGGAAATACAAGGATAGGCTTGGGTTCAGAGTCCTCCCTCTCCTCAACAACCATCATGTGCACAGTCAGTTCAAACTCTTGTTTCCTTTCTCTCATCAACAACTCCTTCCCCCAGCCTAGGGCACCTCTGTCTAGTGGGGGTGGGAGATGAGGTGGTACTAGTTCTGGCTGATTTTCTCAAGCTCCTATAATACCCGAACCCAAGGCTTTTGAAATTAAGAGCTGAGACCTTGCTGTCTTTGTTCTCCAGCTCGTTCCTGACACTCCTCCCCAGTCTGGGGGACAATGCCAGGTTCTGGTCTCGGGCCAACTGGCAAGAGCATTGTGGTGGAAAGAGGTGGAGAACCCCAGTTAATACTTCACCTCCTCTTACCACATTCATTTTATATGACATACACCTTAGGTGTGATCTGCGATATTCCAGTTTTCATTAAGACCTGGCTGGCCCAGAGTCTGATTGCTTCTGGCCCCGAGTCATCTTCTAGCCGTGGGTCTGCGGTGAAGCTCATCTGAGCACATTAAGGCTAGCTAGGGAGGCCATGGGCACAGACCACAAACCCCTGGCCTGAGACAAGCTGCTTGGCTCCCACTGGGAGTCTCAGAAACCCAAGCCTACTGCACAGCAGGGGAGCAGGAAGGGAGAGTGAGAGCGAGGGGAGGCTGGTCTCCTGTGCTCTGTCCACATCAGGGCAGAAACCCTGCCAGGATCAACAGCCTGGCTCCTGGCAAAGCCTCTGCCAGGCTCCCTCAACACTGTGGTCACCAAAGGCCTGTGTTTTTTCTGAGATGTGGATTTTGAAAATGACCTCCTGAGGTCTGGCAAACAACTGAGTTCTTAGAGGAAAGAGGACAGGGAGGTGACGCCTCGCTCCAAGGGGGTTATGAAAGCAGAGCAGGCTGTTACTGCGTGGGAATGGTGCTACAACAGCATCAGTGAACGCTCAGCGTTCACCTCCATAAGACAAAACTGCAGCCCAGGGCGTGGAATCAAGTCACGGAATTGTACACCCCCAAAAGAGACCGCTGGAGATGAGTTCTCAAATGCTGTTTCCGCAGTTCAGGGGTCGATACTGTTCCTCAAACCACTTCACCTGGCTCATCTCTGAACTCCTCTGCTTGAGCATGCAAAGTCATTACCTTACCCTGCCTCCTGCCTCTGCTGAGAGATGTTCTCTTGACTCTTCTTCCTGCCATTTTTCCTACTCTTGGTCTTTTGTCTCCTCTTGTGATCTCCTTTCCTACAGAGAAAGCTGACCTTCACATATACTTTTGACCAATTATGGAGTATCTTACACTCAGTGCATTGAGATCCATGCAAGAGAGCCCCAGCCAGGCCCTGTGCTTCGTGTGCCCTGCCCTGACCGTCCTCTGCTGTGCTCCTCTCCGTGTGGTGGAAAGTCTGCAGGGTCAAGGGAGCATGATGACCCAGAGCCCTCAAGCCACCCACAACTCAAACATGGTCCCCAAATTTCCCACCTCATTGGCCCCTGCCAGCTTCTAGAACCCACATCTGCTTCTTCTCTGGGTCCTTCCTCCAATGTTCATAAGGCCCTAGGGGTGGAGGGCAAGGGGAAGGTGTTTGTGAGAAGAACGGACAGAATATGGACACGTGGAATGAGGTGTGCACACCTATGCACATAAGGTCTCTTAAGCAGCCCAGGAGTTGGCTCTCCCTGTGTGTTCTAGGGCAGGACCTTGAGGGCAATGAGAATCCAGACTCCTTCCATGACATTAGGAAGGTATACTTGTCAACTTTGGATGGTAGAACATATTTTATTCAACAGCTTTTAGCTTGATTTATAACGTTAAAATGAGATAATGCGGTACAGGGCTTCCATTTGTACTCTTCCCCCCGACCTTGTAAACATGAGGGGTGGGCCGGTACTCTTGTATCAGGTGTGGGGTTTGTATCCATCCAGGTTTGTCTCCTTTCCTATAAAGACTCATAAACTGTCTTGAAGTAAATTGAAGAATACGTGGAGTGGTTTGGTTGGCCTTGACTGCACGTTAAAAGGCACGAGCAAACCCCAACTAGGGAATTAGATTGGCACATTTTTTCTGCCTCTCCAATCTTTCCAAAGTCAAGATATTCCAAAGGCCACTTTTAAAGGGCTTTTTAAAATACTTTGTTCATTGTGCTTATCTGAATTGTAACTAACTTCACAAGTACATACTCAAGGAACTTTGTACTATCATGTTGACATTTCAGAAGGATTTGATTAGTTCTAACTTCACAAAGGAGGTACATGTATTCTGTACTGTGGAGACTCTGCATGAGCTTCCCTGTACTGGTTGTGAGCTGATCCATTGTTACCCTTAACCCCACAGTGGAAGGTTATTGCTTAGTGTCACTGTGGGGAAAGTGTTTCCTTGACGTGAATTTACACTTAAGAGTAGAATGATTAAGAAACATTTTTACTGATTTATGAGATGGGCGGTTTGTGAAAACTTATTTTTGCACCACGTAGCTCTTTTGAATTGGCAACAATATCATTAAAAAATAAGCAGGCAGCCTTTTTAGTCCATAATGCTATATATGTGTGTACTCGCTCACACCTACACCCACACACAAACTTGATCTGATTGTTTTGGGTAGGATACACGAAGTTCTAACAATTAAGAAAAAAGTATTTCCTCTAACCCCACAAGCTTCTTTATTCCCCATTCTTGAGATTTACATATCTATATATCTCATATATAAATTTTGAAGGTTCATTCTGAAAACAGCCAACTTGTCTTTATCTTGATTGGCTTTAGAAAAAGTGAGATAAATTCTTTTCATAGTCCAGGGACGTTAGTAAAAAGTCAGACAAGCTTATAATTGAATTCTGACCAATCCAGTGACTAACTGCAAAACCTCGGGAAAAATCCTGAAACTTTCTGAAAGCCTCCTCTGTAAAATGGAAGTAATGATACCTACCTTATGTATTTGTCTGAGAATTACATAATGGCAGATGTAAAATACTTGACACGCTGCCTGGCTCATAGCAAAAACTCAATAAATGGTGGATCTATTTGTAATTACCATTTCTTTTTTTATTTGTTCCTGAAATTTGCTATCATAGAAGTGTATCAACTCTACAATTTGTCTACCATTTCTTCCAAACAAATATCTGGAGTACTTTTTTCAAAACTGATAATTTGATAGATTTTCGTCATCTCCTGACTTCTTCCTTTGATGAGCATTTTGGAGGTCAGAGCAAATGGCCTGGGGTTAGGGTAAATTCCTTCCCTACACCTACTACTCTGGCCACAGCTTGGGATATAAAAGCACAACCTCAAAACAACAGAAAGATATAAAAAGCTAATAAAAGTTGAGGGAAACTCTCTAGCTTCTAGTGGGTACAATGTGTGCATTTCTAACACAACTGAAACGACACTTTAAACCTAGATTTTAAATGTGTTTGCCTCAGTTCACCAGCTTCTAACAAGCAGCTATTTCCCCTCAAAATAAGGGCAACGTCGCCATCTACTGTTTCCATTTCATAATCACTGAAAAGAAACTGCTTGGTCTTAACAATGTAAAGCTCGGAAAAGTCTTTTTCCTTCTACAACTAATAATGCAGTCTCTATTTCAGCTTCCAGAATAAACTCTGTTTTACAGAGTTTCACTGTTTGAAAATCTCTTGTTGGGGCCTGAAGGTGGCTCGATGTTGAGAATGGGTCTTGGATAAATTTAGTTAAATTTCTTTTCCCAAATTTTGTACCATGTGTATCTGTCCTCAAGCCTTCACCCTCGATTTAGTTATACTTAAAACTGACTAATGGGTGGCAAATTGTGTGTGGTTTGGTACCTCTGCCTTGAAAATTGTACAGGCAGGGAGTACTGGGAGGTGGGAGAAACCTGAGAAATATTGAGAAGCCAATCGGTGGTTACTGCTCAAAAAGTAGTTATACTTGCTTGACAGATCCGCATAAGACCTGGGAAGAGTGGAATCAGCTATCTAGATCAGCTCTGTGGTGCCCTAGCACCAGATCCTCAACCTGCCCCGCCCCACAGACAGTTGACAGCCATGTCGTCTCCTGGATGTAACTTTTTCCTCTGCCTCTACCATGATTTATTACTGCGTACCAACAAATGGCTAATGCAGAGCTTTTTGTTAACTGTAAAGTGGTTTTGGAAACAGCTTGAATGAAAGGCACTTTGCAAAATCAAGTCCTAAGTACTTCATGAAGCTGGAGAAAAGGTACCCTTTCCACATTTATGTACATGTCTGGCGTTTTGTTTTTCCATCACCTCACTTGGCCCCGGGAAACACCTTTCATCTTCAAATGGCTCTCTTCCACACTTCGGTGTTAATCCAGTCTCTGGTGAATTGTTTCTGCCCCTGGGTGTGTTCCTCAGACACCAAGACTGTAAGATTCCTGTGTAATAATCTGGACGGTAACAGTTCATTTTCCACAAACAATAAAATAATGTAAAGTGTCTTTAACTCCTACCGGGATAAACTGCACACCCCTCACAGAGAACAAGGACCCCTGCTCCTCACAGAGAACAAGGACCCCTGTTCAAATCCTGGACAGGAAGCAAAATGATTTAGAACAAGTGGAGTTTTTCACGTTTTGGAAGTGTGTTCGTCTCTACCACTGGACTGGATTCTAGCCCTTAGATTCCAGCTCTTTTTGGGGTCATTTCCCTCCTGAAATTGCGATCAAAGTGGACAAAGCCCATGGCCTGGCCAGGGTATACACCCCGGAAGAGGAGGCTTTGGTTTACTTTAGTGCAGACAAGGGGCTTTCCAAAACTAAAGTTATTGGGAAAAGCAGGAGAGGGAAGGGTTGGAAACCCACCTGCACACACACCCCGGCCCCGCCCCTGCTGTTCATAATCACTCACAGACTCTGAGCTGTTTAGGAACAGATTAGGTAACTTCAGTTTCTATAATCCCTCAAGACACGAAGCCACAGAAACCTCACCTCAGCTCCTCTGATTCTGGTTCAACTGTAATTATATATACTAATTAGTTTTGGGTTTTTTCCTTACCTTTTGACTCCCTTCACCTACTTCTCCCACCCTTCACCCCACCCTACACTAATAAATGATCTATTCTCTGTATCTATGAGCCTGTTTTTTTGTTTTGGTTTGGTATTATTTTTTTAGACTCTACATATTGCTATCCCAGGACAGTTATAAATTAGGCTCATAGAGTTTTTTAGATCACATTGTAATTTGTGTTGCAAATCCTGGTTATAGGTTGTTTTATGCTTGTTTGTTTTCCTTTACTCTACTGAAGCGATTGTCATTATACCCCCCAGAGAAGGGGTCCCCAGCCCCCGGGCTGCTGACCAGTACCGGTCCATGGCCTGTTAGGAACCGGACTGTACAGCAGGAGGTGAGCATCCGGCAAGCAAGCGAAGCTTCATCTGCCGTTCTTCATCGCTCGCGTTACCCCGTGAACCCACACCCACCACCCACCGGTCCGTGGAACAATTGTCTTCCACAAAACTGGTCCCTGGTGCCAAAAAGGTTGGGGACCACTGCCCTAAAGTCAGGAGTTTGGACACATCAATTTCCAGATGAAATTTACTTGATAGTGTGATGCTCTCTGAGGTTCTCAGCATTTTCTGAGTAGATCTTCTGCTAGACTCCAACCCTGAGTGGGCCATGAACTTTGTCTGCTGTCTGATGTGCCTCTTGAGGTCCTAGAGCTGAAACTCATGTTGAGCAGATATGGAAAATGCCTTCTGGGCACTGTGGTTTCAACTTTTTTGGTTCCCACCTTCAATAATATTGTGGTTATTGTGGTTCCCACCTTCAATGGCCCAATAATTCCTTACTATTCAGTATTCTGCTGCTTTTAAAAAATACTTTTTAATATTTTATCATGGAATTTTGCTTTTTTTTTTGGCTGGGAAGGCAGGTCCAAATACCTAGCCTACCTTATTAGTTGAAATAGGGACCATTTTAGTTTGAATCAATAGTTGTCATAGTAAACATGAATTTTATAGTGTAACTTTCTTTACCTAGAAGATAGGTATAAACGTTTCACTTGTTTTTACTAGCAGGAAAATAAATTATTAATGCAGTGTATTCAAGACCACTCCCTTTCCTCCACTGGTTAAGAATTCCTTCTTTGCCAGTTCAGTTCCAGGACCTTTAATTTGCAGAATTGAGACAGTGAATGAGGAGGAAGAATGAAAAGGCTTTGGAACATGCTTGAGTTGTTTATATTGGAAAGGGCTTAGAGTTACTGGCAATAGAAAAAGAAAATTAAGAATGTGAGAAAGAAGGGATGAAAAGATAATCTGTGGGACTGGTCTTGGAGTCAAGTTAAACATGTGGAGGAAGGGGGAATAGAGGCTTCCCAGGTAGCTAACCATCCTCTGAGACAGTAAGAATAAGATATACAGAAAGATAACCCTAAGAGCTTTTACTGTGCTTTAAGAATGAAGGAGCTCTTGGGACTTCCCTGGTGATCCAGTGGTTACCTTCCAGTGCAGGGGACTCAGGCTCAATCCCTGGTCAGGGAACTAAGATTCCACATGTGACAGTGCAACTAAGCCCACGTGCCGCAACTACAGAGCCCACATGTTCTATAGCCTGTGCACCACAACTATGGAGCCCTCATGCCACAACTAGAGAGAAGCCTGCATGCCGCAACTAAGACCTGATGTAGCCAAATGTAAATAAAGATATTAGAAAACTGTTTAAAAAAAAAAGAATGAAGGAGCTCTTAATAACGTTTTGAGAGCTCTCAGAAGAGAATTAGATTGATTCTCTAATAATTTGTTAGATTTCAGAGTGATATTTCTTTGAATGACTCTCTCCATGGCATTTATGTTTACAGAACTGCCTAGCTTTATTCTGATTACATCATGTGCCTTACAAATGTTCATTTTTAACAACCAAATAATGTGGTATAAAATTTAAATGGCATGACTTACCTAATAATTCCAAAATTTATTGAACATTTAGAATGTTTCTTTTTTTTTTTTTTGCGGTACGCGGGCCTCTCACTGTTATGGCCACTCCCTTTGCGGAGCACAGGCTCCGGACGCGCAGGCTCAGCGGCCGTGGCTCACGGGCCCAGCTGCTCCGCGGCATGTGGGATTTTCCCGGACCGTGGCACGAACCCGTGTCCCCTGCATCAGCAGGCGGACTCTCAACCGCTGCGCCACCAGGGACTAATTGTTGTTAAAATATTGGAATGAATATCTTTTTTATTAAAAAATACTTCTAGCATGAATGTTCTTTTGTCAAATCTTAACATTTTTTTGACATATTGTTTTAGATCTTTTGTTTTTAAGAAAAAGAAAATTTAATTATATGGTAGAAGGCCCATTCCTGATAAAATACTCCCAGTTCCTTCCAAGAGGTAATCAGTAATGTGAATTTGGTATTATTCCTGGGTTGAATTTATACTTTTAAAAATAGATGTGTGTGGGCTTCCCTGGTGGAGCAGTGGTTGAGAGTCCGCCTGCCGATGCAGGGGACACGGCTTCGTGTCCCGTTCCGGGAGGATCCCACATGCCGCGGAGCGGCTGGGCCCGTGAGCCATGGCCACTGAGCCTGCGCGTCCGGAGCCTGTGCTCCGCAACGGGAGAGGCCACGGCAGTGAAAGGCCCGCGTACCGCAAAAAAAAAAAAAAAAAAAAAAAAAAAAGATGTGTGTGTCAAAAAATAATATGCAATATTAGTTAGCATTTAAAAATTTTCATAAATTCATCCTATTGTATGTAAAACTTTTTTTGTTAATATCACATTTTTGAAATTTAATGTTGACACATGTAACTCTAATCCATGTATTTTAACTGATATTTATTATATTTTACCTATCATTTCAAGATGTTTATAATGGGAAGATTTTCAGGTAACCAAGTCTGTAACACTTCCAGCACTAGAAGTTCTCAACATCTTCAAATACAGTTTTTAATTTCTTTCCCATTATGCTTTCAGGAAAAAAAAAACCCAGGAGCAAAGACTACAAGATAAACATTTTTATGTTCAGGGCCACCATTTCCATTGTAGAGTTGTGCTCACTAAAATCCTATTGGTAGACATTGATTAATATTGTCATATTGCTTCCCAGGGTAGCTGTAAAAATAAATCTGATTCACATTAGCTTATTTGATTATCATGTTCAGATATTTCCTATTTAGTAGTTGTAAATGGCACCTCAAATTTGCTTTAATTTGTATTTCTTTGAATTTGCACTGGAGAGACCATTTTTCCTGGATAAATATTTGCATTTCCTTTCTTGTTATAAACGGGCATTTAAAAATTTTTGAGAGATCTTTATATTGGCTTAGACTTTTGTGATCTTTCAAGAAAATGGCCACTGCTACTTGAACTGAACATATTTCAATGGCCAAATAGACACTTAATCCACACTCAAGGCCTCAGCTAGAGCAGGCAAAAAAAATTTCTTCTGGATCTTCAAAAGCAGAAACAGAGAGGTGGACACTCCAGTAGAAAAAACGACCACAAAACCACCCTGCATTGTCACTACCGTTGAGGTAAACAGAGCCACAATTTCAGTAAAATGGATTGCAGATTCAATTCATTTTAACAAAATCCATTGAGAATCCATTTTGGGCAGGAACTGTCTGTCCTAAGGCAAGGGGGAAGTAGGAGCTTACACTCTTTGGTGTATGGCAGGAGAAAGAGGAGGATGACCTAAGGAAAATAGAGACAAATGTTTTTTTCTGGTTCCTTTCCCAGCCCCATAAGATAGAAGCGTGATAGAAAGGGAAAAGGAGGAGACCAACTAGGGGCTGGCTACCTCCCCTAGCACCAGTGAAGAAGGGAGTTCCCCAGTGGTGGTAACTGGTGTCTGAGCTGTTCTGACCCACACCCAGCAGTAGCTCTGTCCTCCATAGAACTCTCAGATGACAGCAAGCTGGGAAAGCACTCCAGTTTGGGGGCCTTCCTGGAAGCTTTTTACCCATTTCGTTGAGTATCACTGTGACATGGGATAGTGACGGTAAGGAGTATATATTGTATTTGCCATCCTGTGGACTGAGCATGGGCTATTTTCCTACTTCCCGTTTCTGCTTTGAATGCTGGACCTCTTCACTTAGTAGATCGTCCCTCTGAATGCCAGCTTGGCCTTCAACTTGGGTTTAACATTTTTATCTCTGCCTTCTCTGCCATCATCCTAAATGGTTCATAGATGAACATGTATCTACACATATTTCTAAATAATACAAAAAACTTTCTTCTTTGTAATCTTCATATGCAATAATCCGTACTCATAAACAGGATTTTTAGTTCTCAAATAGAGATGGAGTCATTAGAAAATACTTTTAGTTGTAATAGGGGAGGACTCTAATGAATGAGGAATTTCCTAACCCCTTCCTACTACAAATTATTATAAAACAGATTACAGCTCTCCACCTCCATCACTACCACTCCTTTGGGTGAGCCACAAGTGGACTGCATGCCAGTTGTGAACCATGCCCTTAACAGGAGATTTGACGACCAAAACAGTACTGTTGGCACTGCCTACTCACTTTCCATCACTATCCAACTTGCACAGATGAATGCACAGATGAATAAAGATGAAAAGAAAATGCATTTATCTTTTAAGTGGAGCTATTTGATTTTGACTCAGTTTAGAGTAAGATGGAGAATTTTGAAATAATTCTTCCTTTTAAGTTGACATTATTAATGTATATGTTTGTCGGCACCCTACTGACGTGTGAAAACGTGGTTGAAACAGTTTTTAAGTAAAAAAATAATGACCTACAGTGGAGAGCAATTACAAAGAAATTTTTCAACACTCAAGCCAAGTAAT
Source organism: Aethalodelphis obliquidens (assembly GCF_003676395.1). NCBI lineage: Eukaryota > Metazoa > Chordata > Mammalia > Artiodactyla > Delphinidae > Aethalodelphis > Aethalodelphis obliquidens. Next base: position 11,534,407 of record NW_020837948.1, read on the forward strand.
GGACCTTCCTCACTGGCCCTAACTTGGTGTTTAGATACATGCCAAGTACAGCACACACTCTACTTAATTTCCTTTGCTTCAACTTCCATTATAATTATGTTTCTTTTACAAATGGAATGCCAAATTGGCCTCCTTAGATGTTGGCCTTGCAGTTTAAAGAGTTTGTATAGTTCCTAAGATAGTAAATTATCTACCACAAATGTTCCAAACCATTTGGGGGGGGGGGCTGAGATTTTATTTTCCATACTTTTTGGAATTATGACTTTAAAAAAAAGTTTCTGTGGTTGACAAGTAATCACTTTTCCTTAGGGTGGGCACTAGAATTTAATCATCTCCTGGTTCCAGATATGCCCCTTTACTAAGCTGAAGTCTGGATTAGTCATTTAGCCTTTCAAGCCTCAGTTTCCTTACCTCTGAAATGCAGATGAAAGTATCCACTATGCACACCTCCCAAGGTGAGCAGGGATCAAATAAGGTCATGTAAAAGCTTAAATATATTTCTAAATCCCAACCTTTGGGGAAGCCAGTTATGGTGAAGTCTAGAGAAAAATACTGGTTAGCGTTCTTCCAGTTCCAAGTACTAAAAGTACAATTTAAGCAGGATTAAGGTTAACAAAAATATATTGGTTCAATATGCAAAAATGAACTGAATTTCAAATACTGGCATACCTTGTCTTATCATGCTTCACCTTATTGCACTTTGCACGTACTGCACTTTTTACAAATTGAAGGTTTGTGGCAACACTGAGTTAAACAAGTCTATTGGTGCTATTTTTCCAACAGCATTTGCTCACTTTGTGTCTCTGTGTCATATTTCAGTAACTTGCAATATTTCAAACTTTTTCAGTATTATTATATCTGATAAGGGACTTGTATCTAAGATATATAAACACTCTTACAACTCAAACATAAAAAGGCAAATACTTCAATTTAAAAATGGGCAAAGGATCCAAGTAGATATTTCTCCTAGAAAGATATATAGTGGCCAATAAACACAAGGAAAGATGCTTGACATCATTATTCACCAGAGAAATGCAAATCATTATTCACCAGAGAAATGCAAATCAAAACCACAATGAGATATTACTTCACACACCCACTCGTATGGCTAGAATTTAAAAGTCAGATGATAATAAGTGTTGGCAAAGAAATGAGAACACTCACTGCTGATAGAATGTAAAACAGTGTGGCCACTTTGGAAAACAGTTTGGCAGTTCCTCAAACAATTAAACAGTGTTATCATATAACCCAGCTGTTCCACTCCTAGGTATATATACTCAAAATAAATGAAAACATAAGTCTACCCCAAAACTTGCACATGAATGTTTATAGAAACATAATTTATAATAAGCAAAAGCTGATAACGCAAATATCCATCAACTGATGAGTGGGTTAACAAAATGTGGTATATGTGTACAACAGAATATTATTTCACCATGGAAAGAAATTATACATGCCATAACATGAATTAACCTTGGAAACATTATGCTAAGTGAGAAGACACAAAATACCATATATTGTATGATTCCATTTATATGAAATGATCATAATGGGCAATTCTACAGAGACAGAAAGGATTCATGGTTTCTTAGGACTGGGGAGAAGGGGTGTGATAACTAAAGGGGATGGGGTTTCTTTTTGAAGTGATGAAAATATTCTAAAATTGACTCTGGTGATGGTTGCACATATCTCTCAGTGTACAAAAATCCACTGAATTACATGCTCGAAATGGGTGAATTGTATGGTATCTGAATTATGCCTCAATACAGCTGTTTAAACAAAGATAGTGGCTCACATACTGAACAGTCTAGGGTCCAGACCCAGTCTCTCTCCCGTTCACAGCTCTTCCTCCCTCTGTTGGCCTTCTCACTTGGCGGCAGAGATGATGACCAGTGGCTCCCCGATGGTCTTTTACCACTATGTTACCCAGTTCAGGCTGCCATAACAAAACACCATAGGCTGAGTGGCTTAAACAACAGAGATTTATTTCTCATGGTTCTGGAGGTTGGGAAGTCACAGAGAAACGCTTCAGCAGGATTCAGTTCAGGTAAGGACTCTCTCCCTGGCTTACAGATGGTCACTTCCTCTCTGTGTCCTCCCATGGCCTTTCCTCAGTATGTGCATGTGTTGGGGGCTGGGGGGAATAACACATTTTGGTGTCTCTTCTTCTCACAAGGACCCTAATCCTATAGGATTTGATGTCCACCTTTATGACCTCGTTTTTAAACTTAGTTACTTCCCTAAAGGCCCAATCTCCAAATACACTGGAAGTTAGGGCTCCATCATATGAATTTTGGGGGAGGCACAGGCATTCAGTCCATAAAAACCCCTTTTGCAAGCCCAGGTGAAAGACACACTTTTCACCCAAAGGTGCTAGTGAAACCTACAGCTGCCTGCCATTGGCTCAGTTTGGATCATAAGCTTGTTTTTGTAACAATCACTTTGAGTAGCCAGGCCAGAGTCAGGTGTCTACCCCAAAAGCCAGGATGGGGTTAGCCCCTCTAAAACAAGACAAGAAAAGAAGGAAATTATAAGCACTCATCAAAGAAAAGAGGCAAACTGAGGCCAAATAAATCCTAATGCCTACCCCACAGCGCAAGGCTACAAGTCAGAGAGTCTGTATGCCAGGCTTGGGTGGGGCAGAGGCCGTCTGTGTGACCAAGGGCAAGTCTTAAACCTCTCTATGGCCTTAGCATCCCCTGACGAGAGCATTGAAGATAAGGGGAGACAAGACGTGAAAGTCCTTAAGAATCAGAAAATCAGAACTCCCAGAACTGGAGGGTTAGGAGGAAACTTAGTGATGCTCTCACTTGACAAATGTTTAAAAATCTACTCTATAAATCAGATGTAAGACAGCCTGATATGAGAATCAAAATGGCTTTCACATCACTAGACTTAACGAAATCCATTTGCTAGTTGTAATAATTTTAAGCATGTCACTTCATCTCCCTTGGCCTCACTTTATTTTATGAATTAACTCATAATAATAATAATAATAATGGATGTATTAACTAGTTGGGGAGAATCCCTTCACAATGTTTATCATCACTGTGTACGTTTGAGATATCTTGCAATTTTAGTTGTCAATTATACATCAGTAAAACTGAAATAAAAAAACTCATAAAAACTATTCTTGAGATGAAATCTGCAAACGCAACACACTTTACAAATGCAGAGGCAGAAGTGACACACTCACATATAACTCAGATGAGCCATACAGATATAAGGATATTGGAGTTGCAACATAAGGAAATTTCTCTGGAATGTGACATCTCTAAGGAGAGGTTGTTGAGCAGGAAATGCTGCCTTCTTGTAAGTGGTCTGATTAGTGCAAAGCTCTGGACTTAGGTCACAGTTTGGAGCCTCGCTACATCATTTTGAGACCTTGTGCCTCTGAGGATCTTCTTCCTTGTCTATAAAATGGGGATGGCAGTGTTCACTTTGGCAGCACATATACTGAGATTGGACGGATACAGAGAAGATTAGCATGGCCCCTGTGCAAGGATGTCAGGAAAACGCCGTATTTTTTTAATGTATAAACAACAAGGATATATTGTACAGCACAGGGAATTATAGCCATTATCTTGTAATAACTTTTAATGGTGTATAATCTGTAAAAATACCAAATCACAATGCTGTAGTACACCTGAAACTAAAATTGTAAATCAACTATACTTCAATTTAAAAAATGGGGATAATTCCTACTTAAGATATTCTAAGATTAAATAATGACGTAAAATGCCTGGCACCTAGTGGGTATTCAGTTAATCGAGGTCTTAACCTCCCCTTTCCCTCATCCGCGTGACAGCAGCCTTGGGGTTTCCTGCGGTAATTCTACCCCAAATGCTTCCCCAGGCAGTTCAGTTACTCGAAACTGGATGTTACTGAATTCCTCTGCCAGAGTCCATGTTAGTCTGAGAAAACCTGGAAACTTTTTCTACTCTGAGAGAGACAAAAATGTGCTAAAAAGAAAACAAGAGTATCTCCTCTGCTCCGGAGGGCAAGACCCTGAACTTCTTCCATCCTCAAAAGAGAATTGAAGTATAAACATTCAAGTCACAGACTTCACAGTCCACAGGAGCCACACGGGGGAGCCCCTGTCAGGATAAACACGGATTCCGCGGCCCCAAGCGCTCCTCTGCGGGCTAGGCGCGCGCTGCTCAGTGAGGCGCAGTCTCCACGTGAGGCTGCCCCGTGGGGCGGGGTCTCCCCGTGAGCGCGAGACGCGCGCTGCTCAGTGAGGTGGAGTCTCCAGGTGAGGGTAAGGCGCGCACCGCCTTATGGGGCGGGGCCTCCACGTGAGGGTAAGGCGCACGCTGCCCTGTGGGGCGGGGGGTCTCCCCGTGAGCGCGAGACGCGCGCTGCTCAGTGAGGTGGGGTCTTCACGTAAGGGCGAGGCGAGCGCTGCCTTGTGGGGCGGGGCCTCCACGTGAGGGTAAGGCGCACGCTGCCCCGTGGGGCGGGGTCTCCACGTGAGGGCGAGGCGAGCGCTGCTCAGTGAGGTGCGGTCTCCACGTGAGGACAGGCGAACGCTGCCTTGTGGGGCGGGGCCTCCACGTCAGGGTAAGGCGCACGCTGCCCTGTGGGGCGGGGTCTCCCCGGGAGTGCTTGGCGCGCGCTGCTCAGTGAGGGGGGGCTCCACGTGAGGGCGAGGCGAGCGCTGCCTTGTGGGGCGGGGTTTCCACGTGAGGGCGAGGCCCACGCTGTCTCGTGGGGCGGGGTCTCCACGTGAGGGCGAGGCGCGCGCTGCTCAGCGAGGTGCGGTGTCCACGTGAGGGCGAGGCGCGCGCTGCTCAGTGAGGTGGGGACTCCACGTGAGGGCGAGGCGAGCGCTGCCTTGTGGGGGCGGGGTTTCCACGTGAGGGCGAGGCCCACGCTGCCTCGTGGGGCCGGGTCTCCACGTGCGGGCGAGATCTGTCTTGCCTCTCCTCTAAACCGCAAAGAGCTGACGAGGTTCCCCCTAGCCAGTCTTCACTCCGCTCTGACTGGCATTTGATAAAACTGAAGTCAAAATATGGAAGAAAGATGTTTTTAAAACTATAAAAGGTGTTAAAGTTGCGTTATTTTCAAGACCCTCCCCCTCCAATTAAATAAATGGTGAAATTTGAGAACTGTCAAAAAGAAGACCGAAGGGTACGATCTAAGTCATAATTACACTTGTACTAACTGTAAGAAGAGGGCGCAGACAAGGAGAGAGAAGGGAACGAGGAGAGGAGGGCGGGCGGGCGGAACTATCAAGGTTTCTTCAGTTGGTCTGCACCAGAGTTGGGCGTGACCCGGGTTAAGCAGGAGAATCCCCCGCTCCATTTAGGACCTCTAAATGGAGGCGTATGTCAACCTTCAGTCTTCTGTTTCAGGAAAAGGACCTCTCAAAAGACTGGAGGTTTAACAACAAATGAGGATTTGCTTCACTTTGTGTATTTTTTGACACAAAGTTTTCTCAGAACAGCGGGCACCTGTGGGTCCGAATTGTTCAATAATCCTCAAAGAACGAAAGCCACCGAGAAAAGCGTTTAAAGGGCAGTTGAGATAACAGCCGGTGCCTGGACTTGGCCACGCGGGTGAGTAATTTCTTAAGTACTTTGACACCTAACTAAACACTGGCTCCTTTTCCTCTTCGACTTGAGCATTTCACCCCCAGCCCTATCGCCCTCTGTCAAGGGTGGGCTGGAGCCCCAGGGCTGCTCCTGACACGCCTTCCCCCAACTTGCTTCTCGCGCCGAGTTTGGGGGTCAGATCGCCTGGAATCGACCTTTTAAAAATGCCTTAAAGGAGGGCGCCCTCGCCCAGCTGCTCAGCCCCCGGTGTTCTTGGGTGTCATCTCGCGTTCTTCTCCTCCACTCCCTCCCCTCACACGATTCTACTCCTTTATATTTACTGAGGACCTATTATGTCCCAGCCACTGTGCTAAGTATTAGGGATACAGCCACCAATAACCACTTATTAAATGACCCCTTCTGCAAATAATGATAGCCTAGTGATTAGCATGAAGGAAACAAAATAAATTCTTGGATTGAAATAGTAGTTGTGGCAGGTTAGGTCTCAAGAATTCAAGCATACATCTTATGCATATCATTACTGTGTAGGTGTTACCACTAGAGCACTAAATCAAATCACCCATTTCAGAAAGCTCCAGCCCTAATAAGGCTCCTGTTCCTGTAATTTCATTCATCCATTCTCCTGTTATCATCAGCCTTCCTCTCTATATAATTAATTTTTTCACTAATTAATTAATTCCAAAATCCTATATTGAAAACTCCTAGCTGTTCACAACTGAGATAAGCCACTGGAGATACGAAAATGAGTATGTCAGTTAAATTAATAGGGAAATCAAATATATAACAATGCCAGTGGCCCAAGAAAAAAGATGAGAGGGCTGCAGAAGGAGTTTGGCAACGGGTGTCAGAGAAGTTGACTTTTGAGATGTGTCATAAAGAAAGAGCAGGATTTTGCCAGTTGGGAAAAGTCATGAGTAATATTTACGTAACATTTTCTCATTCATAAAGTATGTATAAGAGCATGGGTTTGGGAGGCAGTTGGTCCTCAGGTACTTGGCGAGACAAGGCATTGATGGCAGATGCTTTTTCACAATGATAAAACAGATTCGTTCAGTTTTTAAATATTTCACCACTCCCACTTAGTTCCAAAAATGTACTGATACTACAGTATCGGTGAAGAAGTTGGAGTGGAGTGGAAAAGAGAAAGGATGTGAAAATCCAGGGGTAGCCCTAATAATTTGAATATGTGCCATATACTCCTGATAGTATTAATACTTCACCTATCAGTCAAGGTTAAATGGAAAACAAAATAAACTACATGGTCCATAGGGTGCATACGATAAAAAAACCAGTTCTTTTGTTCATCATTCATTTCACTTATTCAGACATTCAGCAACATTAAGTGCCCACTATGTTGTAAGCCCTGCTTAAAGTCACTGCTCCTAGGGTGCTCCCAGAATGGTGTAAAACACAGAACAAAGCAAGTAACTCCAGTGTCGGTGGTGAGGCTATGGCAGGGGCAAGTGGGTGAGCACAGAGGGCACAGCAGAGAGGAGGGACCCCTAATGCAGCCTGGTGGCACCAGAGAAGACTTCCCAGAGCAGTTGATTCTGAGCTTCCTCTTGAAGAGCAAGGTCAAGGACAGACCAGCTCATGAAACTGAGATGTTCAACTGCTTGGAAGCAAAAGCTCTGTGCAGATGGTTAATCTGGCTGGAGTAGAGAGTTAAAGACACAGGACAGTGGGAGCTGAAAATGAACCTAAAGAAGTTCATTTTCAGAATGACGTAATTAATATGAGAGGCAAAGAGACAAATGAGAAACCTGTTGTAATAATGTGAACTATATGATCATTTTGGCTAATCCACAAAGTCCGGGTCTGAGTTAGAGGACTAGAAGAGAATAAAGATTTGGACTTAGTTTTAAGTGGCCTTCGCTTGGGTGTGCTGAAGAATTTAGCAAAGAAACAGTGCAAAGGATACAAGTCAGTGGATGTAGCTCTGAGGTGGCCCTCTAGTTCCTCAGGAATGCACCCACCACGTTCAGGGGATATGGAGGGAGAGAGCCTTCGGGAGAGAGGAGCCCAAAAGCGTGGCCCACATCAGTACCCAAGGAAGGGTCCACCTCCTCCAGGTGCGGGAATCATTCCTCTGCCCTGACTTTATAATCCCGAACTCTTTCTTACCATCACGTTAGGATTAGAGCAGGCCTGACGTGGTCAGTCTCACAGTGTTGGAAATCGGAACTGATGGCATAGCTAATCTATTGGTTGGAGAGAGGTAGAAATTTGAGTTGCTTAGGAGGAAGACATCAATAAGATTGGGTGATGGATTATCCTGAGGGGTGAGCAAGAAGATGGCGTCACTCACGGTGCCCGGAGTGGTTGAGTATTTTCTTATTTCTAATTCAGAAGAGATGGGGGAGAAAGAGCTCACATCAACTGAACACTGTCCATATGTCACCTGTTTACATATTTTAACTTATTTAAATTTCACAACCCCTCTCTGAAGTGAATAGTATTATCCTCATAGTAGAGTTGAGGAGCAAGGCTTAGAGGGGCTGTGATCACAGTAAATAGCAGAGTCAGGACAGGAACCTGGGTCAGTCTCTCTGGAAAGCCACGTCTACACTTCTATTTCCTCTCACAAGAGGACCTTCCAGTATATTTATACTCAACTTCCCTGAAAAAATATGGTCTCCTGCAGTGAGCAGAAAATAATATTCCTTTCACTGTACTATACTGGTGACTTTCTTCTTCATCATTTTTTTAAGTTCAAGAGATAGCTCTTGTTTATCAGCTATTCCAGTACAACAAGTTCATCCAACAGAACATGTCAGCTCTCTGTGCAACCTGAGCTCATGTGCAGCTTTCTGCCAAGGAGCTAATGTTGTGCCGTGAAATAGAAGAGTACCTTTGATATTTTGGAATACTTAAGCCTGTTGGAGATAGGAGCATGACTTTTCCTTTATCTACATCCTGCTATTTGCAAGATAGTGATACCTTTTGGAAACTAACGATTATTTCCATAGATTTGTATCTTAGAGTGTACTTTTCTGGGATTAAGAGGAAAAAAACTCATATTCCATGTGATTTAGGAAGGGGAGAATTAAATGTAGAGCATTGCTTCCCTATTTTTGTTTCTTTAGCCGTGACACCTGAGAAAATTAATGGAAGTGATAAATCCAGAAGTGTCTCTTCTAAGGATCAGAAACAAATCCAATTGAGAAAGGAGAAAAAAAATGTAAAAAAGAAAATGAATATATCAAGTGTATAAAGTTTGAGATTATCAAATCATGCTCGAATTGCTAGAAATTTCAATACATAGGAATAAACATTTAAGGAAGGATTATTAAAACTGACACAGCAAGAAATAGAAAACCTAAGTAAACAGTAACTGTGGAACGAAATCAGCATAATTTAAGTATCGCTTCTAAAGAAGGCTCTAGTCCCAATTGTGTTGGTAAATTATTTCGGTGTTCAATAGCTAATTGTCGTGTTGGGTTCCAGACCCTGAAACTTATCTTTAACTCATGTTCTAAACAGCTCCTTTATCTTCCTCCCACATGCACACCTTTCCCCGGACTTGCTCGGCTTCCTGTTTCAATTTCACCATCCACCTGTGGCCCAAGCCAGAAACCTCGATGTCATCCTCACCTCATCCCCTAGTCTCTCCTCCTAACCACACTACATTCTATTGCCTTTAAAAACTCTTTCCCAGTATGTTTTCTGAATCTAAACTCTTTCAATTCTTCCTGCTACTCACTTGGTTCAATACCCTCCACTCCCCTGACATCTCTCTCTAGAACTATTGTAATGACCTTCCATCTGATACCCATGCCACCAGTGCCCACTGGCTCCCTCTACTGTAGGCTGGGGGTAATGTATGTCTTCTCCAGAGAAGTTAATCCTGCACTACACTTTTAAAATCTTTTTGGGGCTTACCATTGCATGGGCATGGTTCAAGGGTAACAGGGTGAGCTGCTGAGAATTTAGTGCAACATAGTAGGAAAAATCAACCAAACTGCTTTCAATTTCTTTAGAAAAAGTACAGTACTCTGCCTATTTTGGTGAGGGAAGACTCTGCTATTACCATTCTAAATGCATTTCTAAATGGCTATTGCATTTCTAGATACTGTAGGAAAAGCAGAATCTTCTGTGATCTGGAGCCTACTAACTGAGCTTTTCTGAATTTTCCCATGAGGACCATTGTCAGGGAAAGGGGAAGGGAAAGGCTGGTTCTTGTTCTGGGGTTGAGGGAGGCTGACCCCCCCAGTGTGGGCAGGGACTGGGGTGGAAGGGAGTTCTGGAGAGATACTTCCCTAAGGAGAAAGGACAAGATGGGTGTGCAAATGGAGTTGCTGCAGACTAGGGAATCAGGAATCCACTGCCAAATAACCCTGTGAACAGAAACTTTGAGTCAGGGATGGCTGGGTTGGAAGACAGGGAGGGGAGTGGATTTGAAGCATTTGGCTGCAGAGCTTGGAAACCTAGTAAAGCTGTCAGTGGCTTGGGTTTGGCCTGCGAGCTGTTCACCTTTGAATCAACCTCTGGAACCTGGGCAAGCCAGCACTTGGAGAAGGAACCAGCCACTGGTGTAGACCAAAGAGCTGAGTCCCTTCCCTAATTTCCTGGGCTACATAAACCCCAGACTCCAGGGCAAACCCAAAGAAGAGGGCATGGCTTCTGAAAACTAATGAGGTTATTGTAGCCATCAACATACCACCTTTTTACTACAGTTGTTGTTGAACTACTGGGATTGAGTTGTATTTTTCAGAAGCCATAGAGCACATTATGCAGTGACAGTCTTACCTGAAGAATCAAGTCAAGCCAAGAGAGGCAAAGGAGAGAGAAGGAAAGGTAGAGACAGAACCTTAGAGTCTCTGCTTTTACACAAACTTGAGTCCCTGAACTGAGCTGTCTTCCTGGACTTCTTTTTCTGTTAGTGTGCTTTAGGTTCTATTCCTACCACTGAAGAAGATCTAACATAAAAGGAAAACACTGAGGAATGTGGAAGGGAGGTCATTATCTGAATTCACAGCTGAGGACATGGAAATAAGTGTACCCTGTGGAAGAAACTCAATAGATAAGGCATGAGTAAAGGACAAAGGCCACCGTAAAGAGAGGGTTATACTGGGAAGCTGCATTTGTGAAGGGGAGGACTTTCACTCAAAACAGAGATTGTTTGGCAGGAGCAATTAGATTTTAACAAACTCTCCAGGTGATTCTGATGCACTAAAGTTTGAGAACCACTCTTCTAGTGAGTGTTTCAATACATAATACATCTGTGCTTCCCTATCTTCAATTTTCTGAAAAACACCAACTGTGAAATTTACGGTCAAGAATGCTAAACTCACAGGTGCATGGATAGTAAACAAAGGATTATCTTTACTGATGGAACAGCCATAGAGAAAGACTACCTGAAAGAGTTAGGTCATACCTCTGAGATTAGTACCACGTAGCTAAGAGGAGATGCTGATTAAAATCAACAGATTTTAAAATTCAGGAAAAAGAACAAAAAAAAAGAAACAACAAAAAAACTAACTTCCATTCTTCACAATTCACTGTTTCCCAGAAGGAAGAATGAATGCAAGACTTTTAGCCATAAAAGCAGTCTTTCACAATCCATGAACCTTTCTTGGAGTATAACTTTCCATCCTACTACCCCCACCTCAATTCCCAAATAGTTCGTGTCATCTTTTAAATGTCTTGACTAGTTAACACTTCTAGGAACCTCAAAGGAGTTTTCATGGCTTAAGCAAAAATGTTGTGTGCTTGAAATAAAAATAACCTGTGTTATATTGTTCATACAGATAAACTCTTAAAGCTCACTCCTTTTCAAACTGTGATGACCTCCTTTTAAAAATGGGTTACTTGGGACTTAATTTTAAAAGAGCATATGCAATCATATCTTACAGCAGTAGTTGTTATATGTCTTCTGTGTACTATATGTAAATCAAAAACACACTGCCTCCTTACTTTTAAAAGTTTTTGCTCTGTTATTAGAGATATGAGCTGGATATGAAATCATCCTGTAAACTACTTCCCTTTTTCAGACTAAGTTAACACTTCCAGAATAAAATCTCCACAATTCTCTACCCCCAAAGCTTAATTAGCAGTATTCTAATGAAATTTTGACAAGTACCGAGTCTGGGAGGTCTGTTTTTGCATTCAGTATCCATGGATCACTGATTCTATTCTGTGGATTAAACAAGTAAATTTCATTTGTAGCTGTGGGCAGAGTATCTTGCTAATTGGCATTCATATCCCAGAAAAGTGGAACAAAGGATATGTGTTAACAAGACACCATCATTTTTGCGAATGAGTTCCTGATCTGTGAGGACAGCAGCCACAAGTAAGGCTGCAGGAGGAGACATATTCAGAAGTCTTCACATTTTCCTCTAAAACAGTAGTTTCAAACTCTTAACGTTGTGTAACACAAAATTCAGTTGTAGCTTCAAGGGGAAAAAATGGGCTGAAGTTCTTAATGCTACCATTTAATAGCCTACCTGAAACTCCTGTGCCACACGTAAAACAGGTCTATAACCATTGTCTCCAGACTCTATAAGACGACTGAGTTCTTCAGGTATTTTAGTAGTCTACAAAAAAATGTATTTCTAACTGATTAACCCACCAATACCTTTTATGTATCTACTATCTGAACTAGCTAAAAAGTACTTTCTGATGAGTGCATCCTAGGACTTCTGCTGTCTTTACTCAGATAGTTAAACTACCATCTATTTCCTCTGATCCTACAGACATCCTGTTGATACATAAACAAAGACAGAAGTGTATCAAAGCATTTATCTTTTATTCCCAGTGAAAGAACGAAAAAACCCTGCTGGCTCAAATATGTAATTACATTCCTGTTTTGAAAACCACTGGATGCTCTGATGGTAAATGCCACATTCATAGCTGCCTTTGAATTCTCATAAACACCCCATACACATAAACAAAGAAGTGAGCAAACTGGCCCGAACAGCAGCTTATTGGAGAATAAGCAAAAAGCAAAGATCATACAATGGACACTTACATTTGTTTCAGATCTATTAGGTAGCCTGTGGCCAATCTATACTTGTAACTGTAATTTGCATTACCTGAGCACACACTTGCTGGGCAGATAAATATGAGTAGTTTGGAGATGACCAATCTATTCCAGCCATTAAGTTATGGATCAGGCAGCAGTGAATGTATAATGGCGACATCCCTGAAGATGAAAGATCTGTGCTCTAGGCCAACATCCTTTGTTGACATGACCTTGGGAATTTGCTACAATGCTCCAAGCTAAATAGTAGAAGAGAGAGAAATAGCTATCCTGAACATATAACACACCTACTGTAATGTTCAAATGATAAAGTGAAAATGCTTTGTAAAACTGTAAATTAGCTTTGCCAAAAATCTTAGAAAAGAATCAGATTATACTCAGGGGCTATGAATCCATTTTAATCTTCTAGTTTCCTCATTCATAACCATGTGACTTAACCAAAAGACAAAGCAGAATTAGAAAAGTTAAATCATTTACAAAATATCAAAATGAGCTGCATCTGATATGGCTCAGTCTCACTGTCAATATAACTAGTGATTATTCCAAAGGCTTAAGGATAGTGAAAAATTTCAAACAACTTTTCCAAGGCGTGAATATTAAAGTAAAGTATTTTAATACTTTAAAGTATTAAAGCCATTTTAAAAACTCAGACATCCATGAAGTAAATTGTATAAATGTGGTTAAATCACAAAGTTGACATAGATTTATAAAATATAAGAGTAGACATTAAATTGTTTTAATGAATCCACTTCCTTTATTGCAGTAACCTCTGTACAAAGCAGCAACTGCAATACTCAACAGTAAAACATTAGAAAAGCATTTCTGTTGACAGTTATAGTACAGTATTATCAAAATATTACATTTTCAAACTTAGTAGATAAACATCCACCAGAGCTCAAATCTTTAAATTATTTTTCCATAGTCTTTAAAAATATGTAATGTCAGAAAGCATAAAAAAAGAATGTAAAAGGAAACCTAAAATACAAATGAAATAATGTAACAAATAAATATTTGATTTAATTAACTGTTAATAATCACCTTAACACCACCATTCTCTAAACCCACTGAATTTTTACCTATAGAAATAATGACGTGTCATATGCCATTACATAATTATTTATTTCCAAGTTATCACCAATGATTAGAACTTAAAAAATTTTGGCATTAAAATAATGAAATTCAGCATAAATAAAATAGAGTAGAATAGCTTCAACACTAGCTAGCATCTCTAAGAATTAATTGCTGAAATTTATTAGAGCACTACAACAACCTTGAAAATTTTGACCTGGTATCTAGTGTTAAGTGAAAGTAATGCATTATTTTTTAAAGTGAAAAGCTTCTTAACATTATTTCACAGACAATATTACCCTCCCCCATTATGCATATTTAGATATATTTTATGTACTTTATACACATATGTACGATGCACGACATTTGGTTCCTGCAGTATAGATCACAATGATGTTTTCCTGAATGGGAAAAACTTAAAAAAAAAAAAAAGTATGTGTACCTGTGCACATTTCAAGATAGCAGCACTCAGTTATGCCCTATTAACCATTTTAAAAGTTCAAACATATTGTTTACTGAATAATATGACATTTCTACCGTCTTTCCCTCCAAACACTACAAAACCTCCAATAAATGGTACAATGCTATGAGTTATAACATTGGAAAAAACTGTTAGAAAAACAATTACCTCATTCTCTTAACATTCTGAATTTAAAATTATTATCAGATCTCTTTTATGGTGTTAACTTAGTTCATACTCATGCAGCAAAAATATTGCACTACTGAACAACAGTAGTAATTTTATAGATTTCTATCAAGATTCATGAAAACCTACATAAACTCTGCACCAGTGAAACTTATACCAATGAACACACTGAACAGTACTTTAGATGAAATGTTCTCCATTTTCTAACTGAATGATAACTGTGTGAAGTTATATGCCCTTCAAATGATCACCTTTCTTCTCCATGAAACCTGTCTTTCAATCTGTGAACTCATGTTTACTGAAACAAAAAAATATAATCTGATGAATCTTGATCACTTTAAAATGCAAAAAACCAGCAACATGTCATTATAAATACACATATGCATCTGTGTATGCATATACATATACACACACACATACAGATATGTAGACATATTATCCCTTGAAATGTTTCTAGGAAATCCTTCCTTGAATAAAAAATGGAAAACTTCACATTAATAATTGCATATAAAGCTTTTAGTAACAGTACATAATGCACTGTCAAAACGGTACTAGTAGACTATGATGTCAAAACAGACATTTCAAAAGCACAAACTGGCAGTTTTTCTTAACACAAAAGTTTTAAAGTATTAAGAATGGATTAAATTTAAATGTTCAGAATAATCTGTTCAAACCTGAGTATATTAATTAAGACTATGAGCTTGACAATTGAATGAATTGAGCCTAAAAACATTTCACTAAGAAACCAGTGGTCCATTTAACCATTCAATGAAACACTAAATATTTTAATTATTTATAAAAAGGATGATATAGTGATATTCCATGTGTTTATTGAAATATTCTATTAAACAACAATGCTTTGTCTAATTTTCCTCCAGAAAAGTCTTCTAGCATTTCGTAAAAGTTCCTCAGATTTGAGGAAAACTCTAAATTAGGACAGATCTTTCTTCTAATAAATACAAACGATCTTAAAGATTTTTGTCTACCGATCTTAAAGATGTTTGTCTAAAGAATGACAATATGTGATTTTTCAGCATGGTATATAGAAGTACTGGATAAATCTTCAACCTTCCCTAAGGTTTCAAGAAATAGTAATCAAATAAGATATAAATAACAGCCAATTAGAGGTTTAAAAAAAAGAAGTCTATTTGGCCTTTTTTCCCCTAGATCTACATTGATACAGATTCATGAAAACCTAAACTTGGGGTCACTTTTTGGTTCCCATTTTTTTTCTTGCATTTTCATTAACTCGCCCTAATTCTCACCTTTAATATCTGACAGACACCTTTACAAAAGTAATAGAAAACATACAGTACTCAACACTAATTGGTCAATGGAAAAAGAAAAGCAGTGTCCATTTTATTTTAAGGTGAAAGAGACTAGAAATAAAAATAGCTGAAGGCAAAGTTTGACATTCTACAAATTTATAAAAGAGGATATAGTGATGAAATTTGGTTAATTTCAGAAGGCACCTCAAGGCTAAAGGCTTTTTGTACTCCTTTCATCAATCAAAAACTAACACACTTTTATTGCTATTCAAGTAGCAAAGGAAAACTTTACTCTCACAAGCTTCAGTCCAACAACAAGGAATCATCATTCACTAAGATAGAGATAAGGAATTGACTAAAACTGAAGTCTCCATACACATAGCAATGGAGCAACTTCTCTGTGTGCTTTCAAATTAATGAAATAGTGAAAATAAGTCAGTTTGCCATTGTGATGTTAACGTGTCATTGAAGATTTCAGTGATAGCAGTTACTTCACTAGGCACTGAAGTACCGTCTGGAGGGCTGTCCACTGTGCAGACAGAACATTTAAGAATAGAAGGTAAGGACACTCTGATGATTCCCACGGACTAGGAGAATTGGTGGTAGGTCCTTGGATAGAGCTTCTAACCATGCCATGTAGAGAGCACTAGACACAGCACCTTTTCGTGCAACTGGGAGACTCCTGGTTATCAAAAAAAGAAAGGAAATTAGACAATGTATTTACGTTGAGAAGAATAAAATGTAGTAAGAATTACAAATTAAGTCACAGTAATAGTAACTAAAAATTACTATAGTTACAGAATATTTTTGAGTGCAGGGAAATTCTGCATATAGTGTAGTAACTACTATACTCACATATAATTATTCCCATTTTTTTCAAGTTTGAACAAAATATTTCTCAAAAATAAGAATAGCAAATAAATATTTCTATAAACCCTAACACATCTGGTATCTAACATTAAACCTCAAATTTCCCCTTAGAATTCTTTTAGATAGAAATTCTTCTATCTGAATTTCGATAGTGGTATCTATACATGGACAAATGAAATTCAAACATAATTCTACATATTAATGTTTAATTTCCTTTATCTCTCTCTGGACTCTCATTTACATTTGTACATAGTGATAGTATGTCCAGTTGCTCCACAGAGTGTCTCTCTCCAGCTTTCTATGTTTTAGTGACTTCCATTACAGATACTTAATTATCATCAGCAAAATCTGAAATTTTCTGGTGTATTAAATATTTGTTGTTAATCAAACTAACAATCCTTTGGTATTACTTTATTTCATCATTTGGCATGTTTCAGAGATCTGAGCCTTCTTCACCTATATAAGGGCCCAGGCTCCAGGACTGAGAAAATTTGGGTTCAAGAAAGATCTAGCTAACCTGGTTTAGTGGAGGAAAAGCCAGAGTAAGCATAAGCACCGATTCAATGTGAAGACAGTGCATTTAGATGTAAATTTTGTGTGTGGGAACTTGGTGGGAATTGAGATAGGAACTACTTTTTAAATTTAATCCTCCACGTAACTTGATGGAGTTATTTCTATGAAGAAGCTGCCTGGGATCGACGTTTTAATTTGCAGCCCTCATACCCCACAAACGTTGATGGCTATGCTGTGGTGTTTCCAAAGCTAAGGGATTTTTTAAAAGTGGGAAAAAGGATAAAGGAAAAATCGCAGATTAAACTATTATGATAAAGAAGTACTTAGATTCATGCAAGCTTAAGGTTAATATTTTTGTTTTTCTTTCCTCCTATCTTAAATGATTTCTTCATATGCTTAAAGCAAAGTATATTTAATAAGTATTTTTCCTCATAACCACAAAGTCATTATGGATGTTATATATACTTGGTAATAGAAATGAATCCTAATTGAATTATCATAAAGTGAATACCCAAGGAAATCTTTGTATAGGTATTACTTACATGACAATGATATTAGCTGTGTTTGAATGTTCCTTTAATAATTCATTTAACCTGATCTGCCGGTATGTCTGAAATAAAACAGAACAAAGTCATTACTAGACCTTTTGAAAACGGGAATTTACCCTGGTTCATAAAGCTATTAAGTAGACAAAAAGAAACCAAAATCAATTTTGGTATAATAAAAATATCTTTCCAGAATTTAAAAAAAAATTAATGCTTTGCACTATCCAAATATAGTTACAACTTAAAGTAGATTTAGTTTACACCACTGGTTCCTCTCATAACCAACTGCAGTTTTTTTTTTTTTTAACATCTTTATTGGAGTATAATTGCTTTACAATGGTGTGTATCTGCTTTATAACAAAATGAATCAGTTATACATATACATATGTTCCCATATCTCTTCCCTCTTGCGTCTCCCTCCCTCCCACCCTCCCTATCCCACCCCTCTAGGTGGTCACAAAGCACCGAGCTGATCTCCCTGTGCTATGCGGCTGCTTCCCACTAGCCATCTGTTTTACGTTTGGTAGTGTATATATGTCCATGCCACTCTCTCACTTTGTCACAGCTTACCCTTCCCCCTCCCCATATCCTCAAGTCCATTCTCTAGTAGGTCTGTGTCTTTATTCCTGTCTTGCCCCTAGGTTCTTCATGAACTATTTTTTTTTTCTTAGATTCCATATATATGTGTTAGCATACGGTATTTGTTTTTCTCTTTCTGACTTACTTCACTCTGTATGACAGACTCTAGGTCCATCCACCTCACTACAAATAACTCAATTTCGTTTCTTTTTAGGGCTGAGTAATATTCCATCTTATATATGTGCCACATCTTTATCCATTCATCTGTTGATGGGACACTTAGGTTGCTTCCATGTCCTGGCTATTGTAAATAGAGCTGCAATGAACATTTTGGTACATGATTTTGAATTACAGTTTTCTCAGGGTATATGCCCAGTAGTGGGATTGCTGGGTCATATGGTAGTTCTATGTTCAGTTTTTTAAGGAACCTCCATACTGTTCTCCATAGTGGCTGTATCAATTTACATTCCCACCAACAGTGCAAGAGTGTTCCCTTTTCTCCACACCCTCTCCAGCATTTATTGTTTGTAGATTTTTTGATGATGGCCATTCTGACCGGTGTGACATGATATCCCATTGTAGTTTTGATTTGCATTTCTCTAATGATTAATGATGTTGAGCATCCTTTCATGTGTTTGTTGGCAATCTGTATATCTTCTTTGGAGAAATGTCTATTTAGGTCTTCTGCCCATTTTTGGATTGGGTTGTTTGTTTTTTTTGATATTGAGCTGCATGAACTGCTTGTAAATTTTGGAGATTAATCCTTTGTCAGTTGCTTCATCTGCAAATATTTTCTCCCATTCTGAGGGTGGTCTTTTCATCTTGTTTATGGTTTCCTTTGCTGTGCAAAAGCTTTTAAGTTTCATTAGGTCCCATTTGTTTATTTTTGTTTTTATTTCCATTTCTCTAGGAGGTGGGTTCAAAAGGATCTTGCTGTAATTTATGTCATAGAGTGTTCTGCCTATGTTTTCCTCTAAGAGTTTGATAGTGTCTGACCTTACATTTAGGTCTTTAATCCATTTTGAGTTTATTTTTGTGTATGGTGTTAGGGAGTGTTCACATTTCATACTTTTACATGTACCTGTCCAGTTTTCCCAGCACCACTTATTGAAGAGGCTGTCTTTTCTCCACTGTATATTCTTGCCTCCTTTATCAATGATAAGGTGACCATATGTGCATGGGTTTATCTCTGGGCTTTCTATCCTGTTCCATTGATCTATATTTCTGTTTGTGTGCCAGTACCATACTGCCTTGATTACTGTAGCTTTGTAGTATAGTCTGAGGTCAGGGAGCCTGATTCCTCCAGCTCCGTTTTTCTTTCTCAAGATTGCTTTGGCTGTTCTGGGTCTTCTGTGTTTCCATACAAATTGTGAAATTTTTTGTTCTAGTACTGTGAAAAATGCTATTGTTAGTTTGATAGGGATTGCATTGAATCTGTAGATTGCTTTGGGTAGTAGAGTCATTTTCACAATGTTGATTCTTCCAATCCAAGAACATGGTATATCTCTCCATCTATTTGTATCATCTTTAATTTCTTTCATCAGTGTCATAATTTTCTGCATACAGGTCTTTTGTCTCCTTAGGTAGGTTTATTCCTAGATATTTTATTCTTTTTGTTGCAGTGGTAAATGGGAGTGTTTCCTTAATTTCACGTTCAGATTTTTCATCATTAGTGTATAGGAATGCTAGAGATTTCTGTGCATTAATTTTGTACCCTGTTACTTTACCAAATTCATTGATTAGCTCTAGTAGTTTTCTGGTAGCATCTTTAGGATTCTCTATGTATAGTATCATGTCATCTGCAAACAGTGACAGCTTTACTTCTTCTTTTCCGATTTGGATTCCTTTTATTTCTTTTTCTTCTCTGACTGCTGTGGCTAAAACTTCCAAAACTATGTTGAATAATAGTGGTGAGAGTGGGCAACCTTGTCTTGTTCGTGATCTTAGAGGAAATGGTTTCAGTTTTTCACCATTGAGGACGATGTTGGCTGTGGGTTTGTCATATATGGCCTTTATTATGTTGAGGAACGTTCCTTCTATGCCTACTTTCTGGAGGGTTTTTATCATAAATGGGTGTTGAATTTTGTCGAAAACTTTTTCTGCATCTATTGAGATGATCATATGCTTTTTCTCCTTCAATTTGTTAATATGGTGTATCACACTGATTGATTTGCAAATACTGAAGAATCCTTGCATTCCTGGGAGAAACCCCACTTGATTATGGTGTATGATCCTTTTAATGTCCCACTGCAGTTCTTGATACATATGTCTTAAGTTATTTTTTAAAAAAATCACATGGAAGATTAATGAAAAGGAAGCAGGAGAGAAAGAATACCTTGGTCTTATAAAGTTCAAGCTCATTATCTGTTATTCGCCATGGTTCATCTTCTTTCATTTTATCTGCAATATCTTGTTCTTTATCATCTTCATGAAGTCTGTATGGCTCAATCATTTCATCAAAAGCTACAATACTTAGAAAAACAGAATACAGATAATTAACCTTATGCTGAATTACTTAACAGTAAGATCTTAAACACTAAATTATAACTTGAAAAGTTAGTGTAATTATAACTATAGAAGTTAGTGTTTTCCAACCATCGTGCTCCCTTCCATACTCTGACTATAACAATCACTCTGGCAATTTATTTTGAAAATAGCAATCACTAGTTTCTCTAACTGGTTAGAAATTTAGAATCATATTCATAATAAAAGAACTGCAATTTTAACTGCTAGTGCAGGTTTCCTTGTATCTGCCCCTACTCCTATACCCCAGCCCGCCAACCTAAATAAATTTCATCACATTAGCCAAAATGATCCTGTTAAACATTAAGTCTAATTGTGTTACTCCTTTACTCAAAACACTCAGTTGCTTTCCCAGTTCAAGTACCACTGAAGAGAAGTAGTGTAAGAAGAGGTACTAGAACATTTTGAAGGGAGGAAAGGGCAGATATTAAACATTTAAGATCCAGAATTAAGCTGTAGGTCCAAAGATACTAAAAAGGACAAAAGATAGTGGAAGAACAGGAACAGCATTCTAAACCTCTATGAATGTGAAAAACATATTTTTCAGAACCAGTCTCATACAAATCTCCTAGTATATATTCTTCTATAAGAGAAAAAAATGTCTCCCTGACTACAACCTTACAAGGTATACCTTACTGTTCTCTACTTAAAATGAATTCTTTATACCAGCTTCATCAGATATTCAACATATATCTGAAAGTAATTAAAATTATGTACAGTAATATAAATATATATAATTATAACAACTTCCATATACCATTTCCAGGTAGAATAGTCCACAAGCCTACTTTTCTTTGACTCTTGAGAATTCTGAATGCAATTACTATAGGCAAATTCTTAGATTTATTTTTTTCCCTATTTCAGTAAAAAAACAAAATAGTGGAAAGTGTTACACATGTGGAGTAAGGACTGAGTGGTCATAATGAACAATGGAAATTTAAAGAACCATGTGGAATTTCTGTGGCACTAATGATTTTCAAAAACTACTGGTAAATCAGTAATTGAATTCTTCTCTAAATATTAAAAACCCTTTAGACTTACTTCAATATCTGCAATAGGCATGCCAACTATCTGCTAGATTAAAAACAAGTTGACTTCACATGTAACTAACAGCAGGCAAAGTCCCCAGGTAATTAGTTTAAGTTAAATGATCTGTTAGCATGTCTGAGTAGGTCATCCATAAAAGAATCAGAAATTTATACAAAGTAATTAATCCAATAACTTACTTTTCTTTCTTTGGTTTAGTATTAATATCTCCTAAGACCATGATATCAGAGAAGTCTATCCGGAACTTGCTAAGCAAAGTAGCCATCCTAGAACAAAGCATTGAGACACATGAAGGGTGTATATAGAAGTATTCTTACTCTATTTATGGCTGAATCGATAGGTACTAAACAGAGTCCATCTGAATTAACTTACAAAGTAGACATCTAAATTCTGAGTAGAAACTTGTGTTGTATTCTTTTACTTTCTCTGAATCTCTCCTTAGTATCCAATAATGAATGGACAGAGCAAGACATTAATAATGAAATCTGAATGGCAACTAGTTTTTTTAAAGTTAATTTTAGTCAAATTATATTGGTAAGTATATGTATTTCAGTAAAAACTAGTAAACAATTATTTTAAAATTAGTCCAACTCTGACTTTTCGGGCAAAACTGAAGCTATAACTGATGGCAGATTAAGTTCACAGCTTTTTTTTTTTTTTTTAAAACTGGGACAAACGTGAAAAGGAGCTCCAATAAGCCTCTAATTTTTCAGTAAATAAATACCTTTTTGGAGGCAGAGTTGGCAATTAAACTTTGGTGGTAACAATAAAAAAGTTGAAACACACATACAGGAAAAGCAATTAACAAAACAGGATTTTATTTTTAATAAAATGAGTTTTCTAAATTGAGGTAACAGAAAACAAACAAGCTATAGGTTTAACTTTTAAATTACTAGTATTTCTTGCATAATTCATGATTTGAAATGTATAAACACTTAGCTCAACTCCAGTGTAAATCTACTAAGTGCCTAATATGTGTTATAGGACCCACAAAACTCAAATGTAAGATAAGAAAATAATTCAAGCCTCAGAATGTAATGATTGGTATCAAGTATATCGTGTTTCAGGAAGGGAATGTAACAACTACAAAGAAACAGGGAAGGCGTCATGAGGAAGGTGACAATAAGTACTGGGGTTTTAAAGAATGGAGTTATTTTAACAGAGAAGGGAGGAGGCAAGTGAAGAACTATTTGTAGTAGACAGATGAGAGCAGGCAAAGAAGTGAAAGTCTGAAATCATATGTTTGTTTAGAGCAGATGTAGAAATGTAAACTGAAGTACAAGGCGTATTTGGGGGAATAGGCGATATAGACAGAAAGGAAACAGGAGGACAGATTGTAAAGGGCCCTATCGCCTAGACTCTCTGTGGTGTGTAACAGAGAAGAAGTTAAAAATATTTGGGGCAGAGGCATCACATGATCAAAGCTTTGCTTTCTAAACGTGAAACTGGGAGCAATATGCATGATATATTACGAAATGATCAGAGATGAGACACAGTGTACTTAGAGAAGCAATGAAACCAGAACTAGAATTGTGACAGGACAGACAGAAATAAGAAAATGGACAATGCCATCCTGCATTTCTGTTGTCTAGAAGTCTACAAAATATAATGCATATACAAATATCACTTTTGTGTATTTTTTACCCTGATTTTTCTTTTTAAAAAAGGCTGCTTAACACTTTGCTGCTGCAAGTATTTAATAAAGATTTTCTAAAATGTCAATATGTTAAAAAATATTACATATAAGTAAAACCAAGAATCTAAACTTAAATGTTAAGACTAAAAGAGAATGAGGTTTTACTTGTTTAACTAGACTTTTCAGCTTCACTACAGAACAGAGCAACATGACTGACATTTTCTGTGTTGTCTAATTGTTATCCCTATCAAATCTATATTGAAATAATGAAGTACTACTAGATAAATGCCCATCAATTTAAAACAGACTTACGCTCTCCGGTCATGGTCTATTCTGTTTATTTTTCCACCAATGAATACTCTGATCTTACAATCTTTCCACTTTTTCTTGGTAGTCAGAAGATAAGGTATCAATAAGGTCAAACCTGAATCATAAAAATATAACAAATCACTTATTAAAACACTAATTTCTCAATTAAGAACTTTTAATTCAAGTTTGTTGCTAAAAACACCTTTATTATAACTCAATATGAAAGAAAATTGTTCTTCTGTTCTTTCAGTCCTTCCTTAATAATTCAGTCAAAAAGCCACTTGGCCTGAATAAGGAGAGAGGCCCAGTGGAGTCAGGGCCCATGAGAGGAAGTCAAAGAAATGAGATAGTGGCCTGGCAGGGTAGGGAGACTGGTTATATCAGGACTGAGGAAAAGAGAGTATTCACTGAAGCTAACGGGAGCCATGTTTCTCAATGGAATGAGAAACACAAAAAGGGAGAAGCTGGAGCGAACCCTGCAGTGTTGCAATGGAAGTGGTTTCAATCTATACCTGTATATACAAATAGGTGTGTGGGGGGTGGGGTGGGGGGGTGTGTTTCCTACATCTGTCCACTAAGAGGGCCTGGGAGCAGTCACACCCTAGTAGAAACGGGCATTTCTAATGCCCTGACCTTTGTTTGTAAATACCATTCTCCACTAAAAGGAATCAAGCCTCTTTGGATAAAGGGTGATTCAAGTGTTGGTGTAGGTAAAGTACAAAACTGAGCCTGGAATGTCTTATTTTATCAGAAAATAAAGAATGATTTGGACATGACAAATGGACACAGAAGTTATCCTAAAGAGAATACTGCTGGCCAAATCTGGGACAACATCAAAACAAACTATGAGAATGAAAAAATCATAATCCACTGAATAAAACAGGAATCCATAAGTCCACACAGAAGTAAAGAGAAAGCTCCTCTTTATAGTTAAACACCAACTAATAAATGAAGAAATGACAGGATTGGAAAAATCACCATTTGGACACCACAAACACACCACAACAATCGTAACAGCAAGAATAAATTCAGGCAGAAATATCAATGGATGCTAAAAGATGGTGCCAAAAATAGCAGTAATGATGGTATATGTGCATAGTCTCAAAGTAACTCCCCATGCCCCAAATATCATAATCATGAAAGGGGGTAACGATAAGTTTTCGGTATATAAACCTTGGGAAAACCACCTTACTCAATGGTCAAAGCTACCTTCACCAGTGATGAGACAAATCAACACTATGCCACCTGATAAGACGCAGACAGAAGGGCACAGCATCACTTCTGTGATATTTCTACCCACAGAAACTAATTATGATGAATCATTAAACAGCACTCCAAATCAAGTGACATTGTACAAAATGGTCTGTAATATCTAAAAATAATGTTAAACTCATGAAGCTCAAGGAAGGACTGAGCAACTTTCAATTTGAAGGATACTGAAGGGACAGGACAACAAAGTGTGATGCCTGATTCTGGAACTAATCCTGTTGCTTTGGGGGACCTGGCTTAACGGGAATGGGGTCAATGAAGAGTATATACCATTTCCTAGTACTACCCCCAAAACTTCAGAAAATTTAAACTTCTTAAAAACATATATTAGCAACCTTACCTCCATCATCAAAAAGCCACCAGACATCAATAGTGTTCTTTCCCTGTTTTTTCTGAAACTGTGTACTGGCTTCAAGAAGCTTTTGGTCAGCTACATTTAAAGGCACAGCAGGGCCTTTGGGTTCTGAAGGATCAAGCAGAAAAATAAGATATTAGGGAGAAGGTAAATATTAAAGTATATTTTGCTAAATTCCCATAGTTCCCTAACTTTTGTATATTCAAATGTTTATAATGTAGTTGTATATATGACATCAATCATAAGGTTATAGTTGTTTACAATTTAAATATACTTTTAAAAGGGTTACAGATAAAGAATATCTCTATAATACCTAAACTCATCCAAATTATCTTGCCTAATTTCTAATATTTTGAAGCATTCTGAATGAAAGAGAATCATAAAAACTACTAAAGAAAATTATGATCGCTAGATTTTGATTTTTGAAAAGCTGTTTCAGGCTAACTGGGCAAATTAAGCTTATGCCCGTTCCATGAACATAATTTCTTTTGTAATCTGGTTTCTCAATAATTCAAAGCTCAAAAAAAATTTTAAATGTAACGTTATCTGTAATATAAAAGACAGAAAGAAATGGGAGACATATCAATACAGTCATGCAGTTATCACAATGAAACCCCTCAGTCTAAGGAAAAACTCCCTCATCTATACCTAACTTTTGTCCCCTCAATATGTGAGGCCCAATTCTAAAGCCATATAACCACCACATCTTTCTTTGAATCACAGAAAGACTGTGGGAACTCCTAGGAAGGGCACCCATCTACTGTAGGTCTAAAGAACAATTTATCAAGGGAGTTCCCATTACGTATCCCCAGGAATTAAAAAGGAAGAAAAAAAAAATCAGCACCGACTCTGTGAGCAAGCAAATGACTATAATGAAATCCCTACACCAAATTTTAAAAGCATAAATCCACAGAAGGAAGTCTGATCACTTTTGTAGAATGTCTGTCATTCACTTTTCATGCTGCCATGATGTACGCAAAACATGACGAATGATTTTGCATGATGAAATAATATGGCTACCAAACCACACTGCTCCATAACTCTCACCTCTATCTCCTTCTCATAAAATTCATGTACGTTGACATGACTGTATCTCCCAAACGCAGCAGGACTGTGAGAAATATTGTAATTTTTGAAATGAGAAATATATTAGTATCAAAATTAAGGACTTGGCTGGGTACAACTGATGGTAAAGAATGCAAGTGACACTGTAAATAAACCTATTTCAGTGTCTCTACTTATCATCTAAACCATGCAGTTTAAATTTAAAAATTAAAATACTGACTTTCAGGATTTGAATATTTCTGAAATACTACCATGATTTAAAAGAATTTGTCTTTGATTTAAAGGAATTTGTCTTTGATATATCACCTTTTCCTGGGGTAATTTAATGCTTTAGTTGGCCTAATGATAATTTTTCTAATCTGCATTTAATAAAAAACTGTAACATCACCTCACCATGGAAATAAAAACCAAGGTAAAGGAAGAAAATAATAAGATTGGAGTTAAAGAATTAACAGTATGAGAAAAAGGATTAAAATAAAATGATGAAAAATGCCTGCCTTTTTTCAACAGTGGTTGAGTTGGAGTCTTGCCATCCTCTTCCTCATCTAGATTATGTTTAAAAAACACAAAATATAAGTTAATTGCCTTCTTATTAATAAAATAATGAAAATGTAACTAGAACACATTTATAAATAAAACATAGTATGAAGAAACAGTGTGAAAAATAATTAAGACTGAAGATATTTTCTACACTGAGTGTTCAGGATTTGAAAAAGCAAACATATTTTAGACTCCTCCAACAGGGCTACTGAGTAACACCCACCCCTAAATTTCATTCCTGTAAAACGGACAAAAACTTTAGAATTTTTAAACTTTTAAACTTTCATACTTGAAATTAGTTGCTCTGGCTTATAAAGTAGAAATATGATATTATAAAACTGATGTTGCAAGTAATACATAAATTTCAAACATGCCACTGCATCACTGTGCAAATGACTGACAAGGAATTTTAGAAGCACTTAATAGATATATTTGATATTTGTAAAAATTAATCACCACTTGAAATATTTAGGAATTTGATCAGAGACAAGAGTCTTTTGGTTTATATAAAATGCCAGGTTATACAGGAGTGATTTTTCAAATACATAAATTTATATATATACATATATGTATATGTGTGTGTATATATATATATATATACACATACACATATATACACGTGTGTGTGTACATGCATGTATATAGCATATGTTGGTCCATTTACATACCTATAAATATTTCCTAGGGTTAATAGTTTTCCTAATCTGAAATTTTTTTCCTATTCTAAGCTGTACTATTTGTTTAAGGCACATAAAACTCCCAACTTGGACAGGAAAGAGTACACTGCAGTGGGCTCTTGAGTCAGACTCCCAGCATTCCAAGATTACCTCTAACCCTTCTTCTAGCTGTGTGACCTTAAGCTAGTTACTTTACTTAACTCCTCACTTTCCTCATTTGTTAAAAGGGTGAACAATACCTACCTCTTAAGGTTGTCATATTGCAAGCATTAATGCACTCAGCTCAGTGCCTAGCACAAAACATATATTCAAAGGGTACTCTTTCTGTCCCTCTGCATACTGCATGCCTCAATAAGACAGACGTACGAAATATAATAACTATACCAGAATGTGTATAATTCTGAAGACGTTTAAAATTATATAAACTTTCCTATATTTTCTGTACTAATTTTGAAAATAATTGGCTAAATAGAAAATAAGCACAAAATAAATGCTATTTTTGAATGCTAATTTTTATGCCTGTTAGGAACAAGAAACATTTCAATTATTACATTTAATTTAATAGTATTAAATATTACTGTTCATATAAAGTAGATATTTGATATTATCTATTTTTAATGATAATAAAAAACATAAATATAACTATGGACATTCTGTATTCATTTCAAAGAGCTCAGAAATGTCAAGGAAATCTTGACACTGAAAAATGATTTAAACTAAGTTAAAGGCGTTTACATTTTTATAATAAAAAGATGAGTAGAAATGTACTGACCCAGTTCCCTACTCTATAAAAATAGACTTCATAAGATTGTGACATACATTAATGAGCTAATGAATGGATAACATCTACTACAATGTGAGAGGAACAGTAGATGCCTGATAAATATATTACTTCTCCTCCTATCATAGTTTTACCTGTTAATTCCTAACAGATTCCGTAAAGAAAGGATCTGTTTTAGGCAAGAGAAAATGACAACAACAACAAACAAGAGGAAATGAAAGAATGTATACCACAAACTAAAAATAAATGCAGGAACATAAGAAGAGTTATCAGAACCAGTTTATAGAATTTTGAGGTGAAATAGAAAAAAAAAGATTATAATCAAGCCAGCAAAGAATTGATATGGAAAATGGGTCTCAACTAAACTCTCAACTACCACTACTCTAAGCAAACAAGGTAAATAAGGAGGAAAGAAAAAAGCAACATTAATGCTTCTAAATAATCTAGAAGAGATTTCAGAGGTAGGAGTTGTCCAAGGTTATCAATTTCAGAAAAAGAATGGTAATTATTTTACAGGAAGCAAAAGTATGATACGGTTTGATGATTTACAGTGCAGATTTTTCTTGTTGCATGTCAGCTGGGAGTAGGACAGATGGAGATACTAGGCTGAACAGAGGTAGGAGAGTGAGGGTGGGAGAGTAAGATTTGGAAGTCATTCCTCTTTCCTTCTCATAAACATGACATAGAGATTTGTGGATGAAATTATCCCAAAGTCTCAGGAGATTTGGAAATCTTTTTTTGGCTTAAACCACATTAGCCACCAGGAGTATTTATTTCTGTAATTATGGCCCAACAGTTCAGCAGACAAACGTAAATTGCTCATTTCTTGGGAGGAGACTACATTGAGCAATAAAATTACACTTGATATTTTACTACATTGTTTTACCTGAACAATACCAGGTACAGTAGATGTAAAAATATTCTGAGTATCTCAGCACATAAACAAAACCCCTGGTATTGAAGTATCTTGATTTACAAAAAAAATTATGTAAACTAATTTTATAAACATCATTCCTTTCAGTGTTATCATATGCTATATACACATTACTCCAAAACTACCATGTTTCTTTCCAAGTTCAGATTAATCTATGCTTCAAATTAAAATTAAGTATAAATAAAAACATACAAGAGCATGTTTAATAAACTGGCATGGTTTCTGTTCTATGATCTACTTAATACCTTAAAAATAATCATTTGTAGCCATTTTGGAAAGGCATAAATTTTACCTGAGCAACTAGAAATGAACAATACACGTTTGAGAACTGGTTACTTTGTAAGACATACCATATAATAAAAACTATTTCTTCCAAAATTAAAACATTACCATTAATAAAACTTCTTGTTTGAATAAAAATTACCTTTATGTGTAATGGATTTTTCGCTAGATGGTTTAGAAGTATCTAAATCTGATTTTTTACTATACTCCACACTTAGTACCACATCCTTAACACCAGGAGACTTCTCTTGTGATGACAGTAATTCTTCTGTAGACATAAAGTATTCAAAATGTTATCTGAATCTTTTAACAAAAGAGGGCATCATGGTATAATAGCAATTAAATGACAATTTTAAGCAAAGTTGATAATGGTAAGTTTATAATGAATAATTTCTTATTATAAACAAATGTGACAATCAATTTTGAAATGACTATTCAACTAAATATCTTTAGCCACAACTAACTGTCAGACATTTGAATTAGGTGATGGGGAATCAGTAATGAGTGAGATGTACAGAACATAAGAATCTGGTACACAAAAGAATGATGTATAAAATGTGAACCAACTCTACTCTAAAAGTCATTTACACATGAAAAAATTTAGGATGTGACAAATGTTCATATACATATAAGATGACAGACAACAGTGAAAAATTATACCCATGACTATAAAGCCAAAACTAGGGGATAGAGTTCTTTCCTAAGCTCATGGTGAAAGTGCCGTCTCTATTTTTAAAGCACTTTCTTCATTTTTTGTTTTTTGGGAAGGAGTTAGTAAACGTTTAGCTTCCACAATAAAAAAGATTTATCATAAAGACAAACATAATATGAAATTGATCTTCTGTCCATAATCCTCATCACTGATATGTGTATATTAAGAGAAATAACAATAGAAAGTATGTAAGCCTCAGTGCCAGCACTATGCTAAGAGCTTCACAGACAGTATCTTCACAATAGCCTTATGAATAAAGATGAGGAAACTGAGGCTTGGAAGTCAACAAATTTGCCCCAGCTACAAAACTACTAAGAGAAAAAGCTGGAATTTGCAAAGCATATCTGACTCTACAGCCTATGCTCTTAAGCCCTGTGCTAAAGCAAATTCCTGTCTCCAAATCTTAATGATGAATAAGGAGACTTTCAAAACAATTCTTATGATTATAAACACGTGAAAATATTTTCTTGAACTTCCAATCACATTTAAATCTCAGCAAATTACAGAGTATATCATTTATTAGCCAAACTCTGATGTTTTTGAGAGTGAAAGGGAACACTACTAATAATTATGCAGAGTTATTAACAGGTATCCTAAACCAAAATTACTGTTAGAGCATAACAAGCATAATAAATAGTATTTTGCAAGGCCTACTCCAGAGTAAGAAAATGCATTTTCAGCAGGCCATACTTTTGTGTTACATGGATAAAGACCTCAAAGCATTCCTTTCAGAAATGCACAATACCCTTAAAGTGGTGGGGGGAGTGGGAGGATTAGAACAGCTTAAATACATGAACAGATGAGGAAAGTTCATTATATGCCTCTCAGCTATTTAGCCTTAGCTAATTTTGATGACCTGGTTAATTAATTGATAAGGATAAAATATTAGGTACACAAATTTTCTTAAACTTACAGTATTTTTTAAGCTACAAGGAAATCATTAGAGGGTATGGAATTTTCCATACTTTTTATAAAGTTGCCCAAAGTGCTAAGTATACTTTAACAGGTTTTAAGCTTAATGAAAAAAAAGTTTTAAAAGCTTAAAAAATTATATAGTTTGAGAGGAGATCAGTGGGTGTCAGGGGTTAGAGAACAGGGAAAGGGTATGAATGGAAGCTATAATGCAGTAGCACAAGGGAGATCTCTGTGGTGATGGAACAACTCTGTATCTTACATGAAACAACATATGTGACAAGTGAAACAGAACCACACACATGTGCTTGTGTGCACATTTGTACATACGAGTGTATGTAAAACCGGTGAAACCTGAATAAGGTATGTAAATTGTCCCAATGTCAATTTCCTGGTTTTGATACAGAACTATAGATAAGATGTTACCAGTGGGGGAAACTGGAGGGAGGGTACACAAATTTTTGTGAATCTATAATTACTTCAAAATGAGAAAGTTACAAAATATAGTCTTTTCTGAAGAAAGAGTAAATGATATAACAAAGTTTAGTTTTTCATTATTAATATGCCTCTATGTACAAAGTATATCTTCCATAAACATGAAAATGTCTAAAATGTTTTCCTCTGATTATTTTATTTATCATGTAGTTTTATAACTTTGGCCAAACTACAATCATAACTAATGTTTGTTTCTCTTAAACTTATGATTTGAATTGAATTTTATTCTATTAATAATTACTAGCCACCATTCAGGTTGGTACAAAGAGAAAATCCAAACTTTGGTAGAGCCAATCAGATCTGATCTTAAAATGCCATACAATAAGTATATGACACATATTAGATGGTAAATATTAAAATTATTAAAGAATTTGTAGAATTACATATAATTTTCTAACAAAGTAATTTATATTTTTAAGATAAAAAATGTATTTCAAACAAGATTTACCTTGTCCTTGAAGATGAGATATATCCAGACCCTCTTTTAGGCGGATAACTACTACTCCATATTGTATATCAAAGGCGTCACTGTAACAAGAAAAAAACAAAAAAAATTCTTTTAAATCACAAAAATTTCTGTCTCTCTCCTCTATAAAATGAAGGCAATAGTAGATGATCCCTAAATTTACTTTCAGCTTTAAGTATCTGATTCTTATAATATGCTTTAAAAATTACAGTGACATCCATATTTTCTCCAGATTCACTGGAGAAAAAATTAATAGACATGTTAACCTTCCTCTGCTGTACTGTGAAAGATCTAATTAACTATTAGAGAAGAAATAACTACAAGTATTTTAAAAAATAGTTAATAAAGTAATTGAATCAAAATCAATTTCCTTAAAGAAAATCCAGTGAATATAGCTCTTAGTCTACTTCAGACTAAAATAGCTAAATGTTTTTGCTATAAGGTATAGAAATTTCTATAATGTATATAATTTCTTTAAGCTATAGAAGTTGATTTGCAGTTTCAGACCCTCCATACTGTTAATATATACATAGTAAATAAAGTATACCTCAACTGTTCAAGGTATTTAAAATCACAACCAGAACATAAGTGTCACAAGATAAAAGAGTAAGCAGTATCACTGCTTTAAAATAGCCATCAATGTCTATGGTTCCAGAAACCAGAGAGCAATATTTTACCTATCTTTAAACTGCTGCTTGACATATAATACTTGGATTAATACTTGACTCTCAGAGCAAACATTCACTTCAGTTCCTAAAAGATCAGTGTCAGAAAAGACTCCTTTCTTTCAGCGCTCCCATTATGACAAACTACAACTAATAATGAATGAATTATTTGCAAAAATGTCACTTTTTCTATTTTCTAGGATAATTACTCCATCTCACTGGTCTTACGTCTTCAAAGAAAAAAAGCATACTCTTTGGCTCAAAGCCCACATGATGTAGTCTTTCTTTCACAGTCTCCTTCTTTCCCTAATCCCCATGCGTACAAAGTACAGACTACAGAATTAGAAAGGGAGAGTGAAGTGCTGTTTACGAAAAAGTTAACAAACCCAAAGCCAAAGACCAGTCACAACCTCTGACAAACCAGCAGAGCTTGAATTTTACTAAAAACTATTTAACAATTACTTGGGAAATCTTAAGTATCGTATATTTTACTAATGAATATAAAGAGATTTATGAAAGTAAAGTATGAGATCTGGTTACTTCCACAAAGATGTTTCAAGGTAGCTATGAAAACAAAAGCATTATATGTGATACAGGCAAATAATTATATGGTTCTACCAATAGATACAACAGGAGCTCCAGGAAGGGAAATAACTCCAGTGAGTTAAGGATAAACAGATAAAAATTCACAGAGAAGTAGGATTTGAATCTGGTACTAGAGTTATTTTGCCAAATATAAATTTTTTTTAAATGACAATTTTTATAAAGAAATACTTTATAAGGAGTGAACAGTTCTATTTCAGCAGCATCTGTGACAAGAAAAAGACTACTCTTCAAGTATGATGTACTAAGAGGGAATCCTTATCCTCTATAAAACAGTGTGAATGAGATAAAGAGATTTGCTAAATAAATACTAGGAATACTAGAAAAGGTACTTTTCAAGATTAAAAACAAAATATGACAAAATAGAAATTTTATTCTTTTTATTAAATAACTCACTCCCAAAACACCTTTGTAATAGATTAAACAGATACGTATCCAAAAATAACATGGATAGATTCAAATCAGAAAGACAAAGTAACAAAAGGATAAGAACTCATTAGACAACCTGTAAGAAGGAAATTAAAGTGAAGTAAATCAAAACTATGCTGTCTTATAAACATCATTGGAAATACCACTGAAAAGTGAATAGTAAACGCAGAACTTAATACTTCAAGGGGGTGGAAAAGCAAACATTTAAGTCCATTTTAAAAAAAGAAATGTAAATAACTTCCAAATGATTATTTTCATTCTATGCTTCTACTAGAAGAGACTATATGAGAAACAGACTTCAAAAACCAGTGCAAGCTTTCAAAATTAATATTTTCTGAATCAACTAAGTTACTGAATTAAAAGGATACTTACTTAAAAAAAAAAAAAAAAGGATACTTACTGAAATAAGTTTATATACATATCCATATCCCTCATATCTGCTTGCAACCAGTCTTTCTTAAATCCAAGGACAAGTGTGTTTGGTTTCATACGCCCAAGACCAGCAGCCTAAAACACAGAAAAAATACAACTTTAAAGATATGCCACTCACAAAATGCTTTTTAAATGACAGTATCCTCCTAATGGACAGCCTCTAAACATTTTTATTTTTAACGTGTTTTTATAAATTTATTTTATTTATTTTTGGCTGTGTTGAGTCTTCGTTGCTACGCATGGGCTTTCTCTAGTTGCAGTGAGCGGGGGCTACTCTTCATTGGGGTGCGGGGGCTTCTCACTGCTGTGGCTTCTCTTGTTGCGGAGCATGGGCTCTAGGCGCGTGGGTTTTCGTAGTTGTGGCTCGTGGGCTCTAGTGCGTAGGCTCAGTAGTTGTGGCGCATGGGTTTAGTTGCTCCACGGCATGTAGGATCTCCCCAGACCAGGGATCAAACCAGTGTCCCCTGCATTAGCAGGTGGATTCTTAACCACTGTGCCACCAGGGAAGTCCCTAAACATAAAATTGTGTACCCTTATCAGCAAAAATAGTTGAGCATCCAATGCATGCATATTTATAAATTATACATACATTAATTATATTACTTATGATTAAACATACACAAAAATAGAAGATAAACACCTGAAAAGTTCTAAATGTATATTTTGTACTTTTATGATTTATCAGAATTTTCATTTTTAGGAAGGGAAAGATGATGGAGTATACTTAACCTTTCATAAAAATCATAACGATACAGTGGTATTCCCAGTTACATATTTTGCCATTAAAACCTAGAAGCAGAAGTCCAAATTGAATAAATGCGTTGTTGGCTACAGTTCAGAATTCCATCAGTGTTTCTTGCAACTTCATGTAGAGTTGCAATTCAATATGCTTATACAAATATGCTCCCAGATCCAATTAATTTCTTTTGTAATTTTTTAAAAATTAATTAATTAATTTTTGTCTGCATTGTATCTTTGTTGCTCACATGGGCTTTAGTTGCAGCGAGTGGGGGCTACTCTTCATTGTGGTGCGCAGGCTTCTCACTGCAGTGGCTTCTCTTGTTGCGGAGTGTGGGCTCTAGGCGCGCGGGCTTCAGTAGTTGTGGCACGCGGGCTAAGTAGTTGTGGCTTGCGGGCTCTAGAGCACAGGCTCAGTAGTTGTGGCACATGGGCTTAGTTGCTCTGCGGCATGTGTAATCTTCCCGGACCAGGGCTTGAACCTACGTCTCCTGCACTGGCAGGTGGATTCTTAACCAGTGCGCCACCAGGGAAGTCCTCTTTCATAATATTTTAAAACACACTAAAAATTCTATTCCCAAGGTTGGCTACTCACATAAGATTTTCTTTTTATGGTAAAAGATAAATAAAACAGTTTGCCATTTTAGCCATTTTAACATGTACAATTCAATGGCATTAATTACATTCACAATGTTGTACAACCAACCCCACTATCTGTTTCCAAAAGTTTCTCATCACCCTAAACAGAAATTCTGTAAACACTAAGTAATAACTACTCGTTCTTTCCTCCCTCCAGGCCCTGGTAACACCTAATCTACTTTTGTCTCTACGAGTTTGCTTATCCTAGATATTTCCTATAAATGGAATCACACAATATTTGTCCCTTGTGTCTGGCTTATTTCATTTAGCATAATGTCTTCCAGGTTCATCCATGTTACAGCATCTATTGGAACTTCTTTCCTTTTTATGGCTGAATAATATTTCATTCTATGTGTATACTACATTTTGTCTATCCATTCATCTGTTGACACATGCTTAGGTTGTTTCTATCTTTTGGCTACTGTGAATAATGCTGCAACAAACACTGGCCTACAAATATCTGTGTGACTCCCAGCTTTTAATTTCTTTGGGTATATGCCTAGGAGTAGACTTGCTGGATATACAGTAATTCCTTGTTTAGACTTTTGAGGAACTACTAAGCTGTCTCCCACAGCAGCTGCATCATTTCACACTCCCACCAGCAATGCAAAGGTTCCAATTTCTCCACATCCTCAGCAACACTTGTTAGTTCCTGTTTGTTTGTTTACTTAATTACACACATGCTAGTAGTGTAAAATGGTATCTCACTGTAGCTTTGATTTGCATTGCTCTAGTAACTAATGATACTGAACATTTTTTCATGTGCTTATTAGTTATCTTTATTTCTTTGGAGAAATGTTTATTCAAGTTATTAGCAAATTTTTTAATTGGGTTGTCTGTCTTTTTGTTGCTGCTTTAGGAATTCTATGTATATTTTGGATATTAAACCTTATCAGATATATGATGTAAAAAGATTTTCTTCCATTCTGTAGATTGTCTTTTCATTTTCTTGATAATGTCCTTAGATGCACAAAAGTTTTTAATTGTGAAGTCGAATTTGTTTACTTATTTGTTTTGTTGCTTGTGCTTTTGGTGCCATATCTAAGAATCCATTGCCAAATTCAAGGTCATGAAGATCTACCTCTATGTTTTCTTTAAAGAGCTTTATGGTTTTAGCCCTTATATTTAGATCTTAGATCCATTTTGAATTAATATTTTATGTGCCATGAGGTCACACTTAAGTTTTTATAAGTGATATACTTAAATCATTTTTTGTTAAACTTACCAAGTGCTGACCATGTGCCAGACACTGTTGTAAAGACTCTGCATAATTAGGGAACAAAAGAAATAAGCCTAACCATGTAAAGTTTACATTCATTTTCAAAATGTTCTATCCATGCACAAGTTTCTTTCAAGAAATAAGAATTTTTTTTCCACTCTACTATAAACAATGCTTTGCCCTCAGGAGACAGATAAAGAATATTTTTTATTTAAAAAACTGTTATATAGCAAGGTAGCCACTAACCACACAACATAATTTTGATATTTTTGGGGTTTTTTGGTAAAAGAAAACCAAGAAATATCTTCAAGTTTTATTGTTTTTTAATGAAGTAAGCTACAAGATGACCAGCAACTTCTTGATGGTACAAAATACTGTGAGAGTTACTCCGTTTCTCATCACAAACTTTGGTTACAACCTTATTATAATTAAAAGGTTTTATTTTTATAAAATTGACAGTAACATTCAGAGGTACTCTGTGCACTTCTGTTTTCAACTTCATTATCGTAATAACTTTCCCTTGAATGAGTAAAGAAATTTCACATCTATCAGTCATCCTAAATCCTTTGTAAATTCTAATCGAAGTACCTATTCAGTTAGAAGTAATGTTTTCAGTTTCCATAAAACATCATGTGTTTTAAAGAAATAACATTACTGAAAATATGTCTTCTCTGGAACATATTCCTTTTGGCTCACAGAAAATCAGTTCTTCATGGACTTCCATAATTGAAACTGATATAGCAAAATGCAGTCATCTGAAGCTTATTACAAATAGCTTCGGTTTCAATCAAAACATTCTCACTGTGTTGTTTGTTTGAATCGTTAGCAATGTTTTCTGTGAATCTTCCACCAGAACTTGCTGACAAGAAAGGCATTTAGTTTGTTATAATATTTTTCTGTGTATCATCATAACCATTTTTACTGTAGCAGAAAGAACAACTCTTTCCCCAATAGTGTGTGGCTTTTTATTTCTGTCATGACTATTAAGTAAAAACATTTCCAAACATCATGGTTATCTAATTTAGTTAAGTACTGCCATGAGATTCATATTTAAGAATTACTAACAAGAAATGAAGGAAACAACAGCAAAGATCAATAAAACTAAAAGCTGGTTGTTTGAGAAGATAAACAAAATTGATAAACCATTAGCCAGACTCATCAAGAAAAACAGGGAGAAGACTCAATAGAACTAGAAATGAAAAAGGAAAATAACAACTGACACTGCAGAAATACAAAGGATCATGAGAGATTACTACAAGCAACTATATGCCAATAAAATGGACAACCTGGAAGAAATGGACAAATTCTTAGAAAAGAAGAACATCCCAAGACTGAACCAGGAAGAAATAGAAAATATGAACAGACCAATCACAAGCACTGAAATTGAGACTGTGATTAAAAATCTTCCAACAGGGCTTCCCTGGTAGTGCAGTGGTTGAGAGTCCACCTGGCGATGCAGGGGACACAGGTTCATGCCCCGGTCCGGGAAGATCCCACAGGCCGCAGAGTGGCTGGGCCTGTAAGCCATGGCTGCTGGGCCTGCGCGTCCGGAGCCTGTGCTCCGCAATGGGAGAGGCCGCAACAGTGAGAGGTCCGCGTACCGAAAAAAAAAAAAATCTTCCAACAAACAAAAGCCCAGGACCAGATAGCTACACAGGCGAATTCTATCAAATATTTAGAGAAAGCTAAAACCTCTCCTTCTCAAACTCTTGCAAAATATAGCAGAGGGAGAAACACTCCCAAACTCATTCTACGAGGCCACCATCACCCTGATAACAAAACCAGACAAAGATGTCACAAAGAAAGAAAACTACAGGCCAATATCACGGATGAACATAGATGTAAAAATCCTCAACAAAATACTAGCAAACAGAATCTGACAGCACAATAAAAGGATCATACACAATGATCAAGTGGGATTTATCCCAGGAATGCAAGGATTCTTCAATATATGCAAATCGATGTGATACACCATATTAACAAATTGAAGGATAAAAACCCTATAATCATCTCAATAGATGGAGAAAAAGCTTTCAACAAAATTCAACACCCATTTATGATAAAAACCCTCCAGAAAGTAAGCATAGAGGGAACTTACCTCAACATAATAAAGGCCATATATGACAAACCCTCAGCTAACACTGTTCTCAATGGTGAAAAACTGAAACCATTTCCTCTAAGATCAGGAACAAGACAAGGTTGTCCACTCTTACCACTATTATTCAACACAGCTTTGGAAGTTTTAGCCACAGCAATCAGAAAAGAAAAAGAAATAAAAGGAATCCAAATCGAAAAAGAAGTAGTAAACTGTCACTGTTTGCAAAGGACATGATACTATACATAGAGAATCCTAAAGATGCTACCAGAAACTACTAGAACTAATCAATGAATTTGGTAAAGTAGCAGAATACAAAATTAATGCACAGAAATCTCTAGCATTCCTATACACTAATGATGAAAAATCTGAAAGAGAAATTAAGGAAACACTCCCATTTACCACTGCAACAAAAAGAATAAAATACCTAGGAATAAACTTACCTAAGAAGACAAAAGACCTATATGCAGAAAACTATAAGACACTGATGAAAGAAATTAAAGACAAGACAAACAGATGGAGAGATATACCATGTTCTTGGATTGGAAGAATCAACATTGTGAAAATGACTCTACTACCCAAAGCAATGTACAGATTCAATGCAATCCCTATCAAGCTACCACTGGCATTTTTCACAGACTAGAACAAAAAACTGCACAATTTGCATGGAAACAGAAAAGACCCCGAATAGCCAAAGCAATCTTGAGAAAGAAAAATGGAGCTGGAGGAATCAGGCTCCCTGACTTCAGAATATACTACAAAGCTACAGTAATCAAGACAGTATGGTACTGGCACAAAAACAGAAATATAGGTCAATGGAACAGGATAGAAAGCCCAGAGAAAAACCCACGCACATACGGTCACCTTATTTTTGATAAAGGAGGCAAGAACATACAGTGGAGAAAAGACAGCCTCTTCAGTAAGTGCTGTTGGGGAAACTGTACAGCCTCATGTAAAAGAATGAAATTAGAACACTCCCTAACACCATACACAAAAATAAACTCAAAATGGATTAAAGACCTAAATGTAAGGCCAGACACTATCAAACTCTTAGAGGAAAACATAGGCAGAACACTCTATGACATAAATCACAACAGGATCCTTTTCGACCAACCTCCTAGAGAAATGGAAATAAAAACAAAAATAAACAAATGGGATCTAATGAACCTTAAAAGCTTTTGCACAGCAAAGGAAACCATAAACAAGACGGAAAGACAACCCTCAGAATGGGAGAAAATATTTGCAAATGAAGCAACTGACAAAGGATTAATCTCCAAAATTTACAAGCAGCTCATGCAGCTCCATATCAAAAAAACAAACAACCCAATCCAAAAATGGGCAGAAGACCTAAATAGACATTTCTCCAAAGATATACAGATCGCCAACAAACACATGAAAGGATGCTCAACATCACTAACCATTAGAGAAATGCAAATCAAAACTACAATGAGATATCATCTCACACCGGTCAGAATGGCTATCATCAAAAAATCTAGAAACAATAAATGCTGGAGAGGGTGTGGAGAAAAGGGAACCCTCCTGCACTGTTAGTGGGAATGTAAATTGATACAGATACAGCCACTATGGAGAACAGTATGGAGGTTCCTTAAAAAACTAAAAATAGAACTACCATATGTCCCAGCAATCCCACTACTAGGCACATACCCTGAGAAAACCATAATTCAGAAAGAGTCAAGTACCACAATGTTCATTGCAGCTCTATTTACAATAGCCAGGATGTGGAAGCTACCTAAGTGTCCATCGACAGATGAATGGATAAAGATGTGGCACATGTATACAATGGAATATTACTCAGCCATAAAAAGAAACGAAATTGAGTTATTTGTAGTGAGGTGGATGGACCTAGAGACTGTGAGTGAAGTATATCAGAAAGAGAAAAACAAATACCATATGCTAACACATATATATGGAATCAAAAAAAAAAATGGTTCTAAAGAACCTAGGGGCAGGACAGAAATAAAGACACAGATGTAGAGAATGGACCTGATGACACAGGGAGGGGGAAGGGTAAGCTGGGGTGAAGTGAGAGAGTGGCATGGACATATATACACTACCAAATGTAAAAGAGATAGCTAGTGGGAAGCAGCCGCATAGCACAGGGAGATCAGCTTGGTGCTTTGTGACCACCTAGAGGGGTGGGATAGGGAGGGTGGGAGGGAGACGCAAGAGGGAGGAGATATGGGGATATATGTATATGTGTAACTAATTCACTTTGTTATAAAGCAGAAACTAACACACCATTGTAAAGCAATTATACTCCAATAAAGATGTTAAAAAAAAAGAAATTGCTTTAGCGTATTATGCTAAATCCATTAAAAATAGTCATTAAATGTTTCATTAATTAAAGAATGTTGTTGACAATGGAAATGTATAATAAAATATTGGCTGAAAAAAAGCATCACTGAACAAAAATGCAGAGTTTTGGCTTCATATTCTAGATGGTTAGTTTTTAAAGGTTGAGCTAATAGTGATGGCTTTAAATTATCCTTAGTTAATATCATGGCATTAAATATATGTGTGTATATATATTTGGAAAGGGGCTACAGGACTTGGGTATAATTTATATTTTAAATATTATTGGCAATGTTATTCCGGTCTACATTTTTTTTAGAAAATTAAAAAAAAATTGCTGTTTACCTCAAAATGTGGCTAATGAAGAAGAGGAAAGGTTTCAGAAACACTCAGCATATATTACAGGATAATTCTAGACTAGCTTTGCTCAGGAAAAAAGGTAATTTTAGCTACACTAAGACTAAATGAGATCTACTTGATTTAAAGGGCATCATGATGTAATCTGAATTTTTTGTAAAAACAAGAATTTTTTCTAATTTAAAATGAATGTTTAAAATTGGATTGACAATCAAGTGGCTCCTGCCTTAAAAAAAAAAAGAAAAAGAAAACAAAAGAAAAGAAAAATCCATTTAAACAAAGAAGTTAGCAGTGTTAATGTCTTACTGCCAAAGGGCTCCATAAGCAAGTTATTGACAAGACTACCTCTCCTTAAAACAGTGAATCTCTAAATAAATGCTTATAACTAATAACTAGACAAATGAAGGGACAAAGAAATGAAAAGTCAGAATGTATAGTAAAACAAACCCATCTAAAACAGCACCGCTAGAACTATAAAATAAGTCACTGTATAAAGAAATCAATGTACAAAAAACTATTTTGACAAAGATTATAAACCTCTAACAGACATAAAGGCATTTTCCACTTTATGTAACAGGTTTCGAGAAGGTTCGAAGGAAAGAGAAGTACACTCAGTGGCAACTTACACTAAAATTTCAGTGATTAGTTCTAAAGAGGCAATTCACCTATCTGTAAGGATACTTTAAACAGTTCCTCAGACAGCTCTGCCACTGGAATAAACCATCTCCTGGGCATCTTTGTAAAGGGAATAGCACTTGCCAGGTTTATAGGGCAGTCTCAAAATGACACTGTTCTATGTATGCTCCCTTTGCCCCACACTGGTGAAACTGTCATGACCCACAGGGGTGAGTATGTTAGGTAGAGCAGAATGATAAGGAGGATGGTTCCTAACTCTTGGCCAATTTACGATATCATCATTTATACCACAGAAACCCTCGAGGGCAGTGGCTCTCAAAGTGTAGTGCCTGGACTGGACCAGCAGCAGCAGCGTGATCACCGGGAAACTTGTTAGAAATGCAAATTCTTGGGCCTCACCCTAGACCTACTGAATCACTGTAAAGATGCGGCCCAGCAGTCTGTGTTTTAGCAAGTCCACCACGTGATTCTGATGCAGGCTGAAGTTAAGAACCATTGCTGTAAGTAAATATTTTCATTTCCTTCATAACATTTATTAAATACATAGAGTAGTTATCAAAGTATTCCTATAAACTGCACAAAAGCAAGCAAGATTTACCCACTAGAAACAACCTTATGACCAGGGGTGGAATTCCGTTTGAAATATTTATATATTTCACATACAAAAGCGAATAAAGTAATAAATAATCATGTATCCACCACTCAGCTTAAGAAAACAAATTTCACAGATATCAAGTACCCAACGTACCCTTTTCAAGATCTTGTATTTTTACTATATATTCCATTATCTAGGCATATATACGTATGAATTTTTAAGTTACATATTTTTAAAAATTTACATCATCTTCATATTACTCATGTTCTTATTTTAACTTGCTATTTTCCCTAACATTTCTGTCTGAGGTTTATCCTCATTGATATGTATAGTACCTTTTCACCACTATATGGAATTCCACTGCATGATTATGCCACAATTTTCAATAATGTGATTAATGGCTGCTGAAGTTACTTTAATTTCCTTTTCACTGTAAGAAATGATAGTGCTATGAAACTTCACATAGCCTTCTTCACATGTGTAAAATTTCTCTGTGGTATACACTTAAGAATGGAATGTCTCAGGATATCTGCACTTTTCAAAGACGCAGAATACTGCCAGGTTGCTGTCCCAAGTGATTGTCCAGTCTGCATTTACTACAGCAGTGCAAAGATTTCCAAGTGCTCTACACCATTTCTAACACTT
Source organism: Aethalodelphis obliquidens (assembly GCF_003676395.1). Taxonomy (NCBI): domain Eukaryota; kingdom Metazoa; phylum Chordata; class Mammalia; order Artiodactyla; family Delphinidae; genus Aethalodelphis; species Aethalodelphis obliquidens. The sequence continues at coordinate 11,577,805 of NW_020837948.1, forward strand.
GGTATTGGCAGACCTGATTCTGATCAATCTGACGGGTATGGAATAAAGCTGTACTGCGGTTTTAATTTTTACTTCTGTCATTTAGGTTTCCTCTTCTTTGCATGTCTATTGCTATTCTTTTTTTCTCTTATAGATTTAGTATTTCTTTATATATTGTGCACCACATTCTTTTGCTGGTAACATTATCTTCTTTAGGTCTGTGGCTTCATTTTTTGTTTTCATGCTTTCTTTAGAAGCACAGTTTTATAAATGTTAACTAAAAAATAATTGGTTTCTTCTTCATAATTCAACTTTTTGTGTCTCATTTAAAAACTTCTTCCCTAGTCCAAGATCATAAAATTATTCTCTATTTTCTTCTAAAAGCTTACAAATTTTGCCTTTCATGTTTACGTCTTTAATCTATCTGGAAATGTTTTGTTGTTTGGTTTATAAGGATGTGTTATATATATTTTTCACATAAATTATCAATTATCCCAGCTCATCTTTTCAATGTCACCTCTGTCATGTATTAAATTTCCTATATGAGTGGCTCTATTTCTACTCAGTTGAATTGTCTGTCTCTACTTCAATACCACAATGTCTTAATCACAATAGTTTTATGCTAATAAGCCTTTATATCTGGCAAAGCAATCCCACTCCCACCCCTTATTATTCCTGAGGATAGCCTATGCTATTCTTAACCAAGTGCTTGTCAAGTTTTAAAAAACACAAAACAGAAAGGGCCCAGTGACAGCACTGAGTCCCCCACCTCTAACAAAGCAGCTCCACAATCGACACAGTCAATGGGCTTTTGCTTAAGCTTTCTTTTGAAGAAAGAGGTTCCTATAAAAATAAGTTGGCAAACACTGTCTCCCTACAACCTTTAAGGGTTGAAGAAACTGAGTTTCTGAGAAGTTAAATAACTTGATTGGTCCGAAATCCATAATAAGGAAGTAGCAGTGCTAGCATTTAAACCTAGGACTGATTCCAAATCCCACATTCTGGTTACTAGGACACACACAAAACCGAAAGAGAAGTCTAAGTTTAGCACCAGTAAAATAATAGTGAGAAATATAGTAGGGAATTAGAATTTTTAAAAAATTAAATAAGGACTGCCATTACTTAAAACAACAGGGAGTGAATGGGAACTATCTTAGGAAAAGGACAGAAATAGGCTAAGATAATTCACAAAGAGGTTCTTCACTGTCAGCCAACAGCACAGTATTTCTGTAACTCTCAAATTATACAAACTGTAATATTCTACTTCAGTAAAGATATTTTAAAGATTTATGATTTTTATTAATGTGAATAATGAAACCTGGAATAAACAAGTTTTTGAAAGCTTACACAAAACTAAAATACTGTCATTTGAAAGATGTAACAAATTTACCTGCATCAAATGTTGTGCACCCTCTCTCAAATCATCTGCATGTACTGGAGCATAAAAAGCCTTCGTTTTGTTTTTAATAAGCCATCGCTGATATTTGGCTTGATCAATGGACATCTCTTTCATAGCTTGTCTTCGAGGGCCCTTTAAGGTAAAAATATTAATAATGTCTTTAACTGAAAGGTAATCTATTCCCCCTTTATAAAAATCCTCCTGTTATCTTGGTTTAAACAAGGTGTCTAAACATGGCGGTGGGGGAGAAGGGAAGTATAATGATAGCTTTTCATTTTCCTGTCAGTGAATTCTTTCCAATAAAGATTATGAAAAAACAGTGTTGATGGAACAAAGACACAGAGGGTGCCAGTAGAAGGAAGAAGAGGAGAGGAATAAACACAGACTTGGAAAAATAAATGTTTTGATACTATTAAATGAAAGAAATTATAAATTATTGAAAATGGAGAAGAGATTACACAGAGAAAAATAAGAGCCTTCTGTTTTTCTATGGAAAGTTTCCCATCTTATTTTTTGTTTGTCTCAAATGTCTGAGTTGTTAATTCTCAGAAACCTAGAAGTATCATTACAAGTCAAAGTGAGCTATATAAATACGCTTTTTCTTTGTACTTGTTAAACGATGAAATGACACAAGAAAGGCTTTTTTAACTTGCCATTCTATTTTGATCCTTGTAAGCAACACATAAAATGTGTTACACGTTTTACCTAAAATGTATTTTTAAAAAATCTAAAAATAAGATTAAAAGTATACCCTAATTATACATGAATAAGACAAGGAAAAGTACAATTTATCTTTCCTAGTAGAAGAATTTCCCCTTTGTAATTTCTTATGCTCAACACCCCAACCTGAATTGATCTAAGATAAACTGTGAAACTCCACAGGTCCTGAGTGGAGTCAGTGTCTCAGTGTGTTCTTCCACTACCCCCCCCCCCACATGCACGCACATGCACACTCACATGCACGTGCATGCACACTCACTTTGCTACTATACAAGTAGAAGATCAACTCTAGCAGGGGCTGGGACGTAGGGCATATAACACACATTTCTAGCACCAAAATAAAATGAACAGTAGAGCCTGGGAGATAAGTTAATCTGGCAAATACTCCAATTTCTTATGCTGAAAAGGTGATCCATCATCTAGTAATTGTTTTCAATAGCCAGGATGCCAAAAACAAAAAACTACTTTTGGATGACCGTCTACCCCTATTTTAAATAATTTCCTTGCTCATGAATAAAACTAAAATGAATGAGCAATTAAAGTGTTTGAATTTGGAAATTCAGCATTCACTCTACTCTTCTTACATATCAGATACTAGATATCTACCATGATTTGTCCACCTCCTCCAGCCTCTTTTTTTTCCTGGTAAGTATATGTTCCCAGTATTCTCAGGACTTTATGAGATTTATCAGCAAGCAAAAACACATACTGAATTCCATTCAGGTTCCTTAGTTATTGGGAAGTAATTTTTCTTAGCAAAGCAATATAGTTGCTAAGACCTACTCAAATTATTTCAAATCTAGAAAGCTCCACAAATTACATACACAGAGTGAAAAATGTTTTAATATAGAAAACAAAACTAGTACTTACCACATGTACATGACCACAGATCATCAAACCAACATTTTTTGTGAAATCATGAACAAGATGAAGTAAAGCTGGGCGTGAGTTTGGAGCACCTGTCATAACAAGACACTGTGGCCTAATTTAAGATTAAAAAGAAAGAGAAGTTTAGGGTTTTGATAACATGGACATGATTTTAAGTCACTTCTCTAAGAATATATTATTACACTAGCCACTCCTTTATGCAACTGTCCTCAAGACAGGCCACAAGATTCTCACAGAAGATGACATAACTAGGGTTCCTTGGTACATGAGAAATGCAGAAAAACAAAACCTTCTTTGAACAACCATCATACCAAATGTCCTAAATTAATAGGTAATATTATACATCAAGATTCTGGGAGGCACTACAGAAAGAAATGACCATGCTGGTTAAAAACATGTAACAACTTTTCATCTTACAAAGGTAATAAATATTCCAGTTCTTTCACAGAGTCCACAAAACTTCCTGAGAGCATGGCCTTGCCTTCATGTAAAAAACAGGTCACTTTCCTTCTTAGCTTGATCACATCATACTTACTTCTACTTTGTAATATCAGCCCTCCCTAATCTAGTTTAATTTTAATGACGTCATATGAGTAAAACCACCTGTGGTGAAGAAAAGGTTTCTATTTGAACTAAAAGTTTTAATACTAATTAATTATGATGAAAGCCAAAATTGAATTCAGTTGCCTTTGCAAACGAAAGACAGTGGCAAGACTTTCATGGGTTTTTTTTTTGGTTTTTTTTTTGCAGTACGCGGGCCTCTCACTGTTGTGGCCTCTCCCGTCGTGGAGCACAGGCTCCAGATGCACAGGCTCAGCGGCCATGGCTCAAGGGCCCAGCTGCTCCGCGGCATGTGGGATCTTCCCGGACCGGGGCACGAACCCACGTCCCCTGCATCGGCAGGCGGACTCTCAACCACTGCGCCACCAGGGAAGCCCTTTCATGTATTTTTAACTCTTGATTTTTGTTGATGAGAAATAAAAATCAACCTTGTTTGAGGAAAAAAAATTCAGGTATCCATGTTATGAATTCAAACAGATTCAGAAAAAAATTTTTTTAAAAAAATTTTGATTATTTTTTTTTAAATTAAGTTTTATTGGAGTATAGTTGCTTCACAATGTTGTTAGCTTCTACTGCACAGCAAAATGAATCACAACAATGTGTATAATTAAAACAAACTTTAACAAAAAGCAAATAGACTAAAAATTCTGACTTACCTACTAAATTGTTAGGGTAGTTCCTAACTATACTTATAAAATAAGCAGGAAAACCTGAATAAAGACCTAAAAATGGTACTAACTCATTCAGAATTTTAGCAAGCTATGTGAAAAGCCAGTTATGCTTGGGGGAATTGCTTTGGGGCAATCAAATATGAAGTCCTCCTCTAAGGCCCAGACTGCTAGTAGTCCAGTCTCTCCACCTGAGCTTCAGCAGGCTACATGGCTCCCCAGCTAAACACTGCATTTCCTAGCCTTCCTAGCAGCTAAAAGTGGCCCTATGACTGATTTCCAGCCCGTACGATGTCCCTAATTCCTTGTCCTGTCCTTTAAAAATGAAGCTGGCCACCCTCCATACTTTTTTCCCCTTTCCTGTAAGCTAGGCCGTGGTGGAGGGGGGGTGATGTCTTTGACCACATGGACAGAAAAACACATCCTAGGGAATGGCAGACTGACAGATAAAAGGAATATGGAACTTGAATAACCAAGTGCAGCCAATCTACTTACCAGCCATGAATATCCATCTACCTCTGGACTATCACATAACACTGATATCTATCTTGTTTAGCCACTTTAGTTTTTCAGCTTTTTGTTATGGTAGTTTAACCTATTACTAATATAACCTATTACTGAGGGAAATGAACTTGTAGTCCCTATCTTTACTATGAATAGATAGTAAACACACCACACAAAGGCATAATTTGGGTGTAATTTTATCATTCTAAAGAAAGGTATAGAACAAAATATATTAGGGATTATTTCTAGTAACAATGACAGAGTATGAACATCTGCCTTCATCTTTACTCCCTCCTTAAAAATCTCCATAGTATGATGGGATTTTTTAAGTCACCAAAAATATGGAGAACAGGACAGGACACAATAGCATTGAATTTTGAAAGCCAGAAAGCAGATGGAAGAAAAATAAAGGATTTGACAAATCAGGAAAAGGCTAAATTACAAATAAGCATAAGAGAAAACTATGAAGCCATCTGATTTTACACCTAAGAACCATCAAAATGCCTAGGACTTAGAGGCAATAGATGTCTTTGGAAATGGCAGGGGCAATATGTTAAAGAAACTAAAATAAGAAGGACTGATTTAAAGTTTGCATAAGAAGCACCTAGATGAACCCAAATCATTTCCATCACTATGATGGGCAACTGTCCCTGTCCCTCTCCAATCCTGTTAGGCTAGGGCTTATTTGCTAGAGAGACCTCTGGTCTGGGAGCATAAGCATATGTCCCAGATCTCTGGTCTGAGGGCATAAGCAGCTACTTTAAGTAGGGGAGTTAGGAGAACATTTACTATATGCTGAACCCTGAGATCTCTGAGCTGCCTTCCCACTTGGCTCTCAGAACTCTGGTAGCCAGAACTTTATCAACAAGCAGAAGATTAAAAGATTCTTTTCTGAGAAATCTAATCAGATCAAAATAGAAAACCTTTAAGATGACTTAAATTTCTTAAAGAACCAGCAAAGCCACATTAATCTACATCAAGGGCTTCACTGACAAGCCCCAGCCACCAATGCAGAACTTCCCTGGCCCAGGATCACAGATACTTCAGACAATGCTAAATCTAAGAACCCAAATTAAAGAGGCAGGAAATAGTGAGAAAGACTATTTCTCACTATTCAAGGAAATAGAAACTGTGAAGCGAAGAAAACAAAATCTTCTGGCAAATTTGGTGAACGCTGAGATACTGATAAATAGAAATTTAAACAGGAAAAAAAATTTATTGCCTACACAGAAAACAAAAAGCCTGTACAGGAAAAAAAAGCAATCATAATTTACTACATGGCTGGGCTCTTGAATCATGCTTAAAATGTCAGAATATAAATATCAAGTCTAATATAATCAAAATAATGACATAAAAAATACCCTGGGATGGTGGGGTAAAGGGAAGGGTGCACATGTGTGGTGGGCATACATGGATGAAAGAAATCAGCAGATAACGCCTTAAGTTAAAACTCAAACAATACAACAAGACAAACCCTCTTTTTGGGAATATGAAGTAAATATTACACGATTCAGTTAAAAGTGGTTGCCTGTGGCATGAGAGAAACAGGGATTTGAGAAGTGGGGCAATTGCTAATTTTCATGACAAACCTAAGTTTTTCCTCTTTAAACTATGTTCATGTATAATTCTGATAAAAATTTTAAAACACTTTAGAATAAAATTTTTTTAAAATTTCCCCATTACTGTAATAAGCCAAAGCAACAGTTTTTTATTAATGGCAAATTAACTCTGACTCTTGGTCATACTCTCAGTTCTGGAATACAACTTTTTACGTAAAGGAATGATTTCTATTTTCTGCCATATTTGGCATCGACTAGTCAAAATGTTCAAAATGTACTGCATTTAAAGTTTTCCTCCCAGGGCTCTCATTTCTTTTTCTTTTTCCAGTTTCTCTCTACTCCTAAGCTGAAGATCTGTGGTCTCTGGAAAACTTTCATTCTAGAAGAAAGTTGCGGGCAGGGCGGGAGGAAGAACCCAAAGAGTTAACAAAAAGATATACAAAGATGTTTCTTCCTGGGGGAAATTTGGTAGAGCACTTCTTTTCTGGCACGTATCCACTCTGGAAGTTTTCTTTAAAAAAGAGTTTGCCTTTTGATTTACTGAAACAAGGAATTTATTTCTGTGATTACTGTGCAGAAGCCAGTGAGAAGTGATTACTCATGACTGTGGAAAGTCACCTGTTCAGAACCAGGCTTACATGAACAGTATGAGAATGGCTGTCTAATGATCTATTGTCTAAAAATGACATGCCCACTTATAGCTTGGTATAAGTAATAATCTACAATTTCTAAGAATCTATATAAATAAACAATACTCCTGGATTTACAACAGTGCTTTAGTAACTGAATCTCATCAATTATTAGAAGCATGTTAAATTAAGGAATAGTTTTTAAAATGATAACTGATAAACTATTATAAGATAAAAAATAAAGTAATTTATTGAAGAAGGTAAGAAATACTCTTCACTCTAAGGCATTGATTCTTTATCACTAAAACTGGTTTCCAGTACCACAATGAGAATGAAGCCACTAACATGAAAATATTTACTGACTTAGTAAAATTGCAAAAAGGGGATTTTTATGAATTTCATCCTCAGTAGTTATATAACTACTGAGGCCACAGAGGGGGAAAAAAAGTTTACTTTATGATACCTACTATTTAAAAGTTTTCAAATGAGAGACCTCCAAAACTTTCACAACATTTTTGCAGGGTAGATGATAATTTATCTCTTTGTAAAATTTTGATAACAAGAAACCTCAATCTTGTTTTTGAATAAACTGCTCAAATCAAACCAAAACAAGAAATAATACCCTATGCTTTTAGAGAAATTTCCATGAAATATCAGCATATGAAAATGTTACTGAACAATAAAGGAAGAACTGATTGCCACCTAAGACAAAATGTTTCTGTTACCTTATGACTTACCTGAAGTTTTTCACATGATCTTCCACTCCAGAAAGACGTATCGAATGCTGCAGTGCATTCAGGTAAGTCAGGGCTTGTGTGGAGGATCCCCAGTTCACATCTGTGGGAAGACAGTATTCATGCAGCAGCTTAATACCGGTTGTAACAAGTCATCAATAACAAGTACTTTCACATTTAAAAAGTCAATTGCTAAAATAAACTATTGTACTCAGGACTTTCAATAGTTCAAGTTCATGGCATGAAATTAAGACAATGCCAATCTGAACTACAATTACATTTAAAAAAAAAGTACAACTTAGAAAAGACTGGGATGATAGGGCTGCAGACATGCTGTGCATGCAACTCAAAATGAGCCTTTTACAAATAAAGAAAACATTTAAAAATTACTGCTTATATAGCCAAAGGTCTAAAAGGAAAGAGGCAGATCTATGATTGTTATAAAGTACTATTTATAGTACTGAACAGTTTAAGTTATTTGAACAGGCAAATTTTACCTCTTACTGAATAAACAAACAGTCTGGACACAAATGATGATTTTAGACATTTGTTACTTTAGAGACTTAATAAGCATATTAGAGAAATAATTGTTTCTGAGATGATTAAAACAGTATCTTCTTTGTCCATTTCATTTCTAAAGCCACCATTCTAATCCAAAACTTCATTCTCTCATACTTGGATTACAAAATGTAATTACCTGGTTTTTTGTAGGTAACATAAATGTAAAGTCCAAGAACTATCACATATGTTAGCAGTGCAGCCCACCAGTTAATGACAAACATCACTATGCAACAAAGAATTGCTCCAAGTAGTGATATCCACATGTTGTAGTATTTGAAGGCAGGGCGCCATCCTAACAATAACAAACAAAATAGATAAATAAAAGTCACTTGGATACCTCATCTGCTTTAGACAGTGGTACATACGTATGCACAAAATAAATTTCTCTGCGGCTGCTACACTAAAAGGTCTTTAAATGTGAACTATAAGGCTAATTATAACAGTGAAGTCATAGACCATTACTGATCACAACATCATGATTCCTGACAGCCATGAAGTGGGCACATCTATTTATGTCCACATTACCCTATCTTACTAGTTTCTGTATTCAAAAAATTCCCTACCAAAAAAGTATAAATCGGCCTACCCCAGTGAATGCTAAAAACTAGAGAAGATTAAAACATTAGGTTTCAAATTGAGTCCTTAATAGTGCGGTTTTATTTTCTGTGTTTTAGCAGGAGACACATCTATATCCTAATGAATGTATAAAACAATTCAAACTGTTCTTCAGAATCATTAAAAAAGTAATCTACTTGCTAGAAAAACTGTGAGTTGACTATAGAATCATACCTTCCCATTTGGGGAAGTATTTATGAATTAATAAGCTCACTCGAAAAACTGTTGAAGACCGTGTTTTAAAATTTTCATTCATAGGTAATTCCAGAGCCCAAAATACTATTTTTAAATCATTTCAATAAAACTTATATTCTTTTCTAAAATTAAACTTTTAAATTTTGAGATAACTGCAGATTCACACAAAGTTGTAAGAAATAATACACAGAGATTCCGGACACCCTTTACCTAGTTACTCCCAATGATAACATCTTGCAAAATGATATCACGATATCACAACTAAAATATTAATACAGTCAAGATAAGGAAAAGTCCAACACAAGGATCCCTTGTGTTGCCCTTTTATAGCCACACCCGTACCCACCTCTAAAATTTATATTCTTAAAGTAAAAACTGAAGCTAAGGTGTTTGTGTCCTAAGTTCCCATACTTTATCTTTCCTTTTCTGAGAAACTTTTAGACCCTTAGAAGGAACAGTGCTTTTGTTCCTTATTTCCTTCTCTGATGTCCAACTGCTATCATGGTTTATAACAAAACCCATAAAAAATGTATATGGAGTAATTTTTCATTTGATAAAGACCCCTTATATTAGAACTCCACAGAACTCATTGTGTTAAAAATATTCCTGGATAGGTTAACTATATCATAATAATGTTCTTGGAACTGAAATAGCAATCAGCTGAATAAAATAATAAAAGCAGAAAAAAGCAAAGTAATTCTTTCACAGTGTCAGAATTTAAAATTAATGCTATTTTAAATTCTTTGAAGACAAGAAACAGGCATTATTTACCAATAAACTTCATGATAAAGAGATCTTTGAAGACTCAGTTTGACTCAACTATAAAGGCAGAGTGAAGCACTCATGAGCTAATTCTCCACATGCCATCTTTTAAAATGTGTTAAAGTTTTGTTTTCTTGGGCTTCCCTAGTGGCGCAGTGGTTAAGAATCCGCCTGCCAATGCAGGGGACACGGGTTCGAGCCCTGGTCCAGGAAGATCTCATATGCTGTGGAGCAACTAAGCCTGTGTGCCACCACTACTGAGCCTGCGCTCTAGAGCAAGCGAGCTACAACTACTGAGCCCACGTGCTACAACTGCTGAAGCCTGCGTGCCTAGAGCCCATGCTCCGGAACAAGAGAAGCCACTGCAATGAGAAGCTCATGTACCCCAATGAAGAGTAGGCCCTGCTCGCTGCAACTAGAGAAAGCAACAAAGACCCAACACAGCCAAAAATAAATAAATAAAATAAATAAATTTATATATAAAAAAAGTTTCATTTTCTCTAAAATTAGACATTACCACATTTACAGAACTTTTAAAAAAACGTAAAGTCACCTGGAGATTTTGCAAGTGATGCATGAAATACTGAAAAATTGATCAACGCATATGATGCAAGGAAGAAGTTAGAGATAATTGGAGCAATAACATTCAGTTCAGCTGCAAAAGAAACATGAAGCATATTTAACTGACATATTAGACCTTTTTTTAACTCTTCAAAACTATGAATTATTTCAAACCTGTAGATAACAGCATAATGAATACTCCTACATCCACAAACCAGATTTAATGAATTTTGCCATATATACTTTATATACTTTAATTTTCAGAAATCATACCTTACGTACACAGTAGAAGCCCCCTTTATACCTCAACTCATCAAAGTTGGAATATTCTTTCCAATGACATTTCGTTTTACTACACACATATATGGTCCATAAGCATTGTGTAGCACTCTTCTGGGTGTTTTAAAAGTTAACGTAAATTATATCATACTATGTTATCATTCTGTAATTTGTTATTTTTACATTTATTATATTTGAGATTCATCCATATTAATATATGAAAACCAAGTTTATTCATTTTTTTACTGCTGAATATTATTCTGCAGTTTCACTCTTCTGTTGATAGGTACTCAGGTTGCTTCCATTTATCACTATTATAATTAATGACACTAAGAATATTCTTATATATGTGCATTTCTATAGGGTAAAAACCCCTAAAAAGAACTGTTGGGTCACAGGACACTTAACCAAATACATTCTTAAATATCACATGAGAGTTAGTTTCCAGTAGTATAATCAGACTTTTAATAAAAGTCCAAAGTCTTCTTGAGCAGTGAAAGACCCATTAGCTTCCTTACGATCAGAGGCAACAGTACCAAAAAGTAGATCGGCGGAGGTTCTACCTTCATGAAAGACACTGGAATCCTTTTCCTTACGCTATTATCATATTTGTTTTAGGGACAAGAACCTAAGAGTTCCCTCTAGCCCTAATGGAGAATTAGTAATGGTAAGAATTTTAGCAAATATTTAACAAGCACTATTATTTGCATTATTTTCTAAACACTCTTTCCTTTGATCAAAAAGAAACTAACTTAGTATTGCAGGCAAAGTAACAGTTTGTTTATAATTTAACAATTCAGTGTTGACAGCTGATACTATAAATGCACCAACATCTACATTAGCGTACATTTATAGACTAACCAATTAAGATGAATCCAAGTGCAATTAAGAATGTTAAGATGTAGCCACGAAGAGGTTCATTATTTTTCCCATAACCTTTAGCAAACATCTGGAAAGCTGGGTAGATGTTGTCCTTACATAAGGCCTAATGAAGAAATGTAAACATTAAAATGAAATATATCGAAATAAGACATACAGATCTGCTTACAGTTACAATAGGTTAATCAGGAATGGAACCCAAGTTTCTAATTCTTGGTCCTCTTTCTTTCCCCTCACGCTGCTTCACCTACAAACTGTAAAGGAGATTCAAACATTTCTAGCATCAGAAAGACAGGAGGTTTAGAATACACTGAAGTTTTTATCCATTTTATTCCACCCCAGGTTGAAATTCTTATATGAATAAAGAGCCAAAGGAGCAGGCATACACATAGAAGACATGTGGAACCTTGAGAAGTATGACAGACGTGTGACCTATTTTAAGAAAACCAAGTCCAAATCCTAGACTCAAAACAAATGAAAATCCTAATTATAAAACATAATCACCTTTCTTAAAACAATACTGAAAATAATTTTAGTAAATATTCTACACCTCTACTGTACTAACTAGCTACAATAAAAAATTAAGAACAAAAAGAACAAAGGAAATTAACAAAGCTGCAGAATCGATATCTCATTTGTTTTAGTAATAAAAAGTATTTTCTATCCAGTATCAGCCATTTATTTAATGCTCATTAAAGGGAAACAATGTCTATCATACTTATTATTTATATCCTGAGTACCTAACATAATGCATAGCACGTATTAGACATTCAGATATTCATAAAATTAAACATTAATGTTGGCATTATGCTAATAGTAATAAGATACTTTAATACTTTTGATTTATGGTCTTGGACTATACTTTTTATCCTTGGTAAGACATTATGAAAATTTATGCTAACAGTATGTCCATAAAGCAAAAATTCATCACCACTTCCAGAAAGACAACTCAAAACTTACACCCTGAGAGTAGATATAGGCCAAGTGTTTATATATACACATCCACATTCATATGCATAAAATTAAATATGCTACTCTGGATATATGTGTTTGTATATGTCATATAAGTATCAATACATGGGCTTGATAGAAGTAAACAAATAATTTTAAAATATTAAAAATCCCATATTTAAATATATTACCTTAACTGCCCCTTTAATAAAATTTGTAACATGAAAATACTTACCTGAAATATTTTGGGCGCACTCACAAGGGATGCTAATGCAGAAGAAAGAGTGGCTGAAAAGATACCTGCAGAAATTAGTGGTGCAAAGCCTGACACCATGCTCATTACCTTAAAAAAGTGACAAAAATGGAAAAATAAGTCTTACATAAAATTCAAAAAAGAACACAACACTTCATCTTTATTATTCCTATGAAGAACACTAATAGTAATTCTGGGAGAAATCTGATAAAAATAACAATAGTAAACAGTAATAATGGTTACGTGCGTACAAACTTCTGAAACTGATTTACCACCAGCCCTACATGTAAAAAAACTTTTTATTTTGTAAAATGTCAAAGGCACACACAATGGCAGAAGAACATACTAAACTACAAAGTATCCATCGCTCAGTTTCAACAGGGCCAATCTTTTCATTATTGTGAATTAAACCCCAGATCTCATTTCATGCATAAATTTTTGTGTGTACCTCTAATGCGTAAAAACCTTTAAAAACTGTAACTCCAGGGCTTCCCTGGTGACGCAGTGGTTGAGAGTCCGCCTGCCAATGCAGGGGACACGGGTTTGTGCCCCGGTTCGGTAGGATCCCACATGCTGCGGAGCGGCTGGGCCCGTGAGCCATGGCTGCTGAGCCTGCGCGTCCGGAGCCTGTGCTCCACAACGGGAGAGGCCACAGCAGTGAGAGGCCCGCATACCGCAAAAACAAAAAACAAACAAAAAAAAACTGTAACTACAAAGTCACTGTCACAGCTTATAAACTGGGTAATTCCTTAACAGCATCAAATACCCAATCACATTCAAAATCCCCAAATTATTCCTCTTTTCTTGCTTTTTAAAAGTTTGTTCAAATCAGGATCCACAAAAGGATTACATTTACATTTGGTTGATATGTCTCTTAAGTCTTTTTCAATCTACAGGCTCACCCTTTCCTTTACATTTTATGATTTTTATGTCATTTCTCCTAGAGAAACCCCACGCTCTGGATTTTGCCGACAATCTCCACTGCCTTGTTTAACTTGTTCCTCTCACCTCTATTTCTAGTCAACTGGTAGGTAGGTAGATCTAGACAAGTTGATCAGACTGAGGTACAAGTTTTCTGGCAAGAATATTCCAAGGTGGTTTGATATACTTCTGTCAGGAAGGTTGTTTCCTTTTTTTAATGTTAAGATAGTAGATTGGTATTGTGGTTATGTTTTTTGTTTGTCTTTAAAGAGTACTTATTAAAGCTAAAAGTAGAAATATCCAGCTGAAAGGATCTAACTCCAGGATTTGCCTCTAAATAATCTAGGAAGTGGGGAGTCATAAATAAAACAAAATTAGCCATGTGCTGATAACTGATGAACTTGGAAAATGTGTATGTTAGGTACATTATATTGCTTTCTCTATCTTTGTACATGTTCAAACATTTCCCTATGATGAAGTTTAAAAAAAATGGATCACTAACTTAGACAATGAGAAGGCAATCAAATAAATCCAAACAGAGGAGCACAATACAAAATAAATTGCCTGGACTCTTCAAAATGTCAACATCCTGAAAGGTTAAAACAGGCAGGCTGGGAACTCCTCTAGATTAAAGAATTTTAAAGTAACTAAAGGCCATGTGTGACACCAGATTGAATCCTGGATCTGAGAAAAATTGATCTGGGACATTACTGGAAGAAGAGAGGAAGTATGAATATGGAATATATATTTAGACAACAGTATTTCATCAACACTGAATTACTTGGGTGGGAAATTTTACCGTGCTTGTACAGAATGTTTTAAATATTTCAATCTGATTGTCATGTGATGTCTATAATTTATTCTCATTATGTTTGAGGAGAAAAATACTATACATATATATATATATATATATATAAAAAGATAAGGCAAATGGGGCAAAATATAAACTACTAGTAAATACAAATGAAGGGTAGGTACACAGGTTTTCATTGCACTGTTCCTTGTGAACCTTTGAAATCTGTCAAAGTATTAAATTGATTCCTAAGAGTTGTTTAATGGATTCAGGTACTGTCAACTTGATCTATGCATTATAAATTTTACCAGTAGTGAATGATGATCAACATCTAGATTCATTACTTCATTAGTGGAGATTTACCTTTCATTTATATTGACCAAGAACATGCCAACTGAGACCAAGGAGATAAGGAAATCAGGTTTTAGGCTGTTTACTATACACTTGCCTATAATTTAATATTAAGTCTGATGTAAAACTAGCTCTGGGCACAATCCCTGGCCATAATACCTAAGTCTGGTTTCATGTATACATAAACCACCTTGTTTCACTTAAATGTCTCTCCCTGCATCTTTCAGAAGATTTAGGTTTAAACCTGAAGAACATATTTAAGAGTTTTAAGAAACATTAGCATTGACTTCTCTGACTTCTCTGAGAAAAGAAAAAAGATGATTTTCTATTCAGCCTTTTAATACCAATTTAGTAGTTACATACACATGATACATTTTTCATAATCACTATTTTTACACAGTTATTATTTAATGCTAGATTATCTAGCATTGCCAAATCTGTCCTTAGGGAAGGAGATTATAAAGGATAGATAAGGTGGACCAAGATAAAAATAAGCAGACTTGATTTCTGTTATATATACTTCTCAGATAATACAAAATTCCATGTCTGTCTGTAATGCCTTCAAAGTTAAGTAAGTACAAAGGCAGGAGGTAAATGAAGAAAAAAGGGGAGAAAAAAGAATATGATACATTGATAGATTAAGCCAAAACTGACACCAGCAACATTACATATAACCATAACATTTCACCTTTCATGTTTTGAGGAAAAGATTCATTTTCTTTTCTTCCATCATCTCTGAATTAAGATAAATAATGCTCCATGCTTAGCATCTAGAAACTATGCTTCTATGATTTGCCAAGTTTCCTGTTTTCTAGTTATACATTTATCCAATAACCTTTGTGTTTCCCACCATTTTATGGTAAAATATGAGTAGCAAGTAAATGAAATGATTCAAATAATAGTAACATCAGTGTTATCAAAAATACATAGTGGGAACAAAGATGAAAAACAAAAGATGGTCTGGTCTTTAATAAGGGGGGGAAAAAGACAAAAGTCTAATAAAAAGTAAAAAAAAAAAAGTGGCAAGTAAAACGAATGGTGAGATTTTGTGTGGGGAATGTGTGTGTGTTGACGATTTAGGGTCCAAAAAAATGTTCATGGAACTGGGTTTGAAGAGCAGACAGATTTGGACATATAAAAAGAAAAAGCCAGTGCATTCCAAGCAGAGTGAAGCAACAAATAAAGCAACAGAGTAGGGTAAGCGTGTGCATGTATACATATACAAACACGTAATGACTGGAGTTCAGTCTGGATAGAAGCAGTGGGACTTAAGTTTGGGTATGAAAGGCTCTGAAGGAGCAAAGAAGCTCACATTTTGTTTATTAAGCAGTGGTGAGTCAAAGGTTTCAGAGGACATTAAAATGTAGAAATATAAGAAACATAAAACTAAAGAAAATTAAACATTTAAGAAAAATAAAGTGACCCTATTATATATGCATATATTTATCAACTATATGCAAAACAGTATTATATAGTGTGCCTTTGTATAGATTTCATGATGGAGTCTCCACTTACATGCTCCTCAGTTACGTTCTATTCACCATTCTTCATTTTCCAAGTGACAAGCAATTGATAATTTTACAGGATTTTCTTTCCATTCTGTATCGCTTTACAAAGTATTTTTTTTTAATTTACTTAAATTGGAAAAGCAACTTTACGTACACCAAATTCTCACACTTTGCTTGAATGAGTCCATACTTAGACTTGATAAAGACAACACACTTCTGTATTTCAAGGCAACAACACAGAAATCTGATTGGCATTTTCAGTCACTGGGCAGAGACCAACATCTGTGCCTTTCATACACAGTATCAATGTCCGAATTGGCCTGAATAATTAGCTGGACATGAATACTTTCTTTCATTCCTACGATTTTGCCTAGTCTTATGACTAGAAAAAACAAACTTCTATTACATAATTGCGTTCAATATTTTTAACCACTGAAAGTGCAGTAAATTGCTTGAAACTATACAAAAGAAAATACAAATAATGGCATTAAATATTTAAGTTATAAAATTTTAATGTAAAATACATAGATTCTACATAAAATGTCTATATAATGTTCTACAATACATTAAATCCTCAACTATTCTGTTTATTATGTTTACACATTACTGGAGAAACACTAGGAAGCGAAATTTTTATTTTCCACTTTGAATTAGCAGTACCATCTATTCTATAAATTTACCATAGAATATTTTGTTTTAATCTCCTGAATTTACACCTTTATGTTCTTTTGTTTCTAGCATCCTGAGGCTTATCAAGCAACTCTCAAAATATCCTCCAAATTTTAGTGATTCCTTTTCCTCTTCTATCTAAAACCCATAAATTTTATAAAAATTTCATTTTGCTTTCAGTATCTTACAGAGGTAATAATAAAACTGATATTCTCCAAATACTTGAGCAGTAATACTAATCTTCACACAGTTCATACGTTTAATAGTTCACAAACTTTCAAGCATCCATTAATAATTTTATTAATCTGTTGTTCAATAGTGGTTTAACACAGCATCACTATATGATAGCCAGATCTAATGAAATAAAACTACTGATACTAATCAATACTTTTTTAAAAGGGCATTCATATATAAAGCAATTATGGAGAAACCTCAAATTGGAAAACTGAACTCATTTCAATTAGTATGGGTTTAAATTGCTCAAAATAAAAATGAAATACTTAGATGTAAGTCTAACAAAATATGTACAGGATTGATATTCTGAAAACTACATAATACTTATGAAAGAAGTTAAAGAAGATCTAAATAAATGGAGAAACGTAAGTGTTCATGGGTTGGAACACTCAACATAGTAAATCTATCAATCCTCCCCAAATTCATGTACAAGTTTAATGCAGTTCCTATCAAAATTCCAACAAGACTTTTTTGTAGATAAACATAGATTATTCTAAAATTTATTTGGAAAAGCAAAGGGACTAAAATAGCTAAAACAATTTTGAAAAAGAATAAAGTAGGAGGAATCAAGCTACCCGATTTTAAGACTTAAAACCAACTATAGTAATCAAGAAAGTATGGCATTGGTGGAGGGATAGACACAAAGATCAATGGAACACAACAGAGAATCCAAAAATAGATCCAGCACATATGACCATGTGTGAGATGTTTTCTTGCTTTCTGAAACAGTATACTGTATATATGTACTATATATTATACCCTATGATAAAAGTGTTGCCCTCTGGGGCCCTTTTGCCTCTGAACAGGCTCAGATTTCATTCTTTCATATTTTTCTGTTTTCACAATTAGTTGCGTACAGTCTTTATTGATATCTGGGTATAAAGTAACAACAATCCTCCCTTCTAAGTTTTTGCTATACTCTGAATGGTCAGAGTTGATAGCAGTCTGACCTCTAGATGAACACAGAATGTCTGTATAATATAAATTTGATGCTCACCTGGAAGTTGTTCATTAGGCCATAGGAACAAGGATAGCTTTCACAAGATGAAAAGTCAAAGTTAAATTTGCAGGCTGCAGAAGTACAGTTTGTTAGCTCTGTTACAATAGTGTCATTAACGTTCCCCGTAGCATCCCGAACAACACAAGAACCTGAAGCACAAGTGACAATGAGGACAAAAAATCAAACTAATGCTTACATTCATTTCAAAATTATATACACCCATAAAGAAATTACAGTGCTGACTGTATATACTTGCTTATTATAGCATACATTGTATTTACAATTAAGAAAGGTTTACCTGGAACAGAATTTGGAAAGCATCATGGTCCTCAGTATTAAGAATTATTTGGAATAACGTACGATGTACAACTAACAGTAATGACCATTCCTTAGAGTTCATATATTCTTACTTTTGAAGCACTTTAACAATGCTTTCTCATCATATATGATGTAAAAATCACAGGCATTACAACAAAAACTAAACAATAAAACAAAAATTAAGTTTTGAAAGGAAGAGTTTTTTTAATGATAGACAGTCTGTATACAGATCTTCATACTTAAATTTCTTCTTTGGACTTTCAGAGCAGTGTTTGCAAAACCATCTCCTTAAAGGTACTCCTGAAACCACTGGAGGTTGAGGGCAGAACAGAGAGAGCCCTATCTAACCTTAAAGCAGCTATGCTTTTATAGTTCATATTTTGATGTTCTCCATCAGAATTGTCTGGGGAAAAAAGGTTCCACTGCTTGAGCTACTTACACAATTACTAGTGTATAGGTGATCTTTACTGACTCCGCTACTGAATATCAGGGAGAAAGGGCTACTCCTGTTGCCCTAGTGTAAACAGAATGAAATGAGTACAAGGGCAAGCATTATTGGAGCGTCAGGTAAAAACAGAAATGTTTTCCTGCAATAACAAATTATTTCCCATGAAACACAATCAGTTATATCATTTTTTTAATTAAAAGTAAATTTTCTAGCTTATGTATAATGTATATAAACAGCAGTCCCCAATTTTTTTGGCACCAGGGACTGGGTTCGTGTCAGACAATTTTTCCATGGACGGGGTGGGGATGGTGGGGGGTGGGGTGGGGTGGTGGTGGATGGTTCAGGCAGTAATGCGTGCGATGGGGAGTGGAAGATGAAGCTTCGCTCATTCACATGCCACTCCCCTCCTGCTGAGCAGCCTGGTTCCTAATGGGCCGCGGACCAGTACCGGTCTGCAACCCGGGGGCTGGGGATCCCTGTATACAAGCATGCTAGAAACTTTTAGGGGAATACAAAAATATTTTGCTAATGAGCTTATAAATGTAATTCATTTTCTTTTTTCAAAATGAATTTCAGGAATTTCTGTATGCATTGCAATGATAAATGTAATCGAGTTACTTTTTCAAATGTTAACATAGCCCACCATGATAATATTATTAGCATTTCTAACTCTAGTTTAATAAAATTTCAAAATTACATTTATGCAAATTAGCAGCTCAGTTTGTAAAAACAGTTCTGTCATTACTTCCCAACACATGACTGAATATATGGCAAAAATAAAAATTTTCTTACTCAAATACATGGAAAATTTATATTCTGTAGTCAATGAATTTGGAGTTTGTAATTCTTCTGATTAGTACTAGACTAAGATTTATTCTTGTAGTATGCTTAAAATTTTTACTGTAAAACCTGAATTTTAGAATTCAGATATTAAAGACAATGCTTACATTTTAAAAACATGTTTTCCGGGTAAACTATGTACTTTCATGAATGTGTACTAAATTCAAGACAAGACAGTATCTACAGTCAATGTATGCAAATTATATGTAAAATCAGTAGTTACTAAATTTTTTTCTGTACTCTGTTTCAGTTAAGAACCTCCTATTACAAATAGCCTTTTAAAATTATTTATTTATTTGCTTATAAATAAATAAAACACCAAAACCCTCTTTGCCATGAAAACAGTTTTTTAAAGGAAGTGCCATTATCATATGGTTGGTAACAAAATCTCTGACCTTTGACTTCCTTATCTATAAAGATTTAGAGACTGGCTGATCACTTAAGTCCTTTCTTCAAGTTCTAAAATGTTATGATTCCATGAATGTATTAAAGTGGCTTAAAACCATTTTCATTAATTTAATAACACTTTTCATTCAATTCCTGTGCATTGAAATTAGGTTTTATGGTAAAAAATGCCAGGTATTTCTTAATAGCCTTGAAACAATCTTCATACAACAAGATTACATAAAAATATAAAATAACCATCATAAACAAAAATATTCCAAAATTTGTAACGCTCAGAAAGTAAAATGCATTTACTTCTACATATGAATTACATTTTCTGTAAATATATCTCAGTGAAATTTAAGAATCTGCAGATAAGATTTTACATAACTTTCTAGCTTACTAATTAATAGAAATCCTAAAGGAAAAACCTTAGAGCATTTAGTGACTTAGATAATGTCTACAGAATCACCACTAGTTTACTTAAGTATTTTTGAAAATACAAAACTTAGAATCTTTTTATTGAACTATTTCTTAATTTAAAAGTTAGAAATATAATGTCATGAAAATGAATCTTTATAGTATGTACATCATTAAATTTCTGAAACACATAACAAATGTAAGGTTATTTACCTACAGATACTGCAATTCCTATGTAAACCACCGTAGTAATTAAAATGGCTAAGAGTGTTCCTTTGGGTATGGCTGACTGAGGATCCTAGAAGACAAGAACATTTTTTAAGTCTACCTTTAAAAATAAATATAGGTATATCACTTTTTGTATAAAATCGATACAGCATTATTAAAATACTTACTGCGAGATCACCTGAGATATTTGCTCCAGCCAGAATACCAGTTGCGGCAGGAAAAAAGATGGCAAACACAGAAAAAAAGTTCTCTTCCTCTCGAAAATCTGGCCCAAAGTTCTCATTAAATATTTCAGCTGTAGAGAACAAAATATTTTTGGCAATTAATGGATAGCAGATTAGACCATGATAATTTAGGTTAAGAATAAGTGTTTATCTAAGACCCCTGACTTTTCTTCAGCTCAAGTAACTGGTAAATTCTTGAATTATTTCCTAATTCAAGTATGTATTGGTGTTTCTCTTTGCTTATATGAGGGAAATGGTTTACATTCAAAATGATTTGACCTGGTTCATGCCCCACTACTTTTTATACCTTACTAATTATGTTTCAAGCACCTCTAACTTGATTGTTATCTCTCCAAGAGGTCAAAGAAGCAAGAAAGCAGGCAGAAGAACAAAAGGGACATAAAACAAACCTGGAACCACATTTTTCCTTACATCCAGCTTATATTCTATCTATCTGTACAGCTTTCTCTATTTCCTAGTGGTGACTTGTTTGACTTTTGAGGCTATTCATCTGGCATCCAGATAATTTGTAGCTAAGACAAACCAGGTAAAGGTCCTTTCCATTTCAACAATAATGAAAGCTTCAACTAGTCCTGCTGTTTCCATCTATTCTGACAGGCCCTGACACTGAAACAACCAATTAACGGTCATCCATCCATCCATCCAATATTTGCATATACACCACGTGCCAGGTCCTGTACTGGAACCATCCAGTATCTCAAAGTACTGAGAGATCCAACAGCAACAAGCTACCTTCATGGAACTTAAGAGTATCAATGAGGAGCTACAAAACAAGTTAAAAAGGTCACTGCAAATAGCAGTAAATGTACGGATGGAAACAGGGTGTTGTGATAAATAATGAAAGAGAGACAAACTAATTCAATGTGGTTACAGAAGGCTAAAGAGATACAACTAAGGAGCTAACACTTAAGCTGAGACTTTAATGAGCAGGAATCAGCCATGTGATGTTCCAGGAGAAAGAGTACACCAGGAATAACCAACAACATGTAGAAAGGCGCTGAGGCAGGAAAAAAGTTTACCTCTTTTGGAGAACTAAAAGATGCAAAGCCCTCACAGTAAGGGGGAGATGAAATGAGATGGAAGGGATCAGCAGGGGTGAGATTATGCAAAATTTTAATTTTATAGGAGTTTAGATTTTGTCCTACGCCAAGGTGGGCGTAGAACCACACAACTGACATGATGCTTATGTGGATGCTGCATGGACAGTGGACTGAAAGCATCAGCATCTGAAGCAGGGAGACCAATTAGGAGGTACTGCAGTGGTTCAATCTAGTGATGGGAGAATAATGTACTGATTAGAGAAGGATTAGTAAGTAAGAGGGCAAGTAGAAAACACTGAAATCCTGGTTTCTTTCACTTACTAGGATGGAGAGGTCTGAGAACGGTTAGGTAGGAGGGACATCAAATAAACAATTGAATGTATACCTATATCTGGAGTTTAAAGGAGAGATGCAGGAATAGAAATATGTGAATCTCTTGAGAGCATTTTGAGCCATGAGAAAAGATATTGCCAAAGGAAAGAATACAGTTAGAAGATGCAGGACAACACTCTGTGCAACTCTGACATTTAGAGGATGGAAAGAAGAGAAGGGGTAACAGGAGTAATAGATATAGTGACCAGTGAATTAGGTAGAAAAGAACTCACTAGAACACAGTGACTGACATCAAATAAAACAAGAAAAGTGTTTCAAGGAGAATGGGACAACTAAATATAATGTTGCTGAGAGTCAGAAGACTAAAAAACTGCACGCTGTACCTAGCAACATGTTATTGTGACCATGACAGACAGAAGCCAGTTAATAGGGGTTGAGAATGAATGAAATAAGACCATTTGGTGAAAGTAACATGGGGAATAAGTTACACACGGTCTCAAAGTATCTCTCCACAAACTACTTATTAATTACAAAGAAGAAAGTGGCAACCTAACAACAGATAAAACTCTCAGGTAGTACTTTCACCAAGTCATTAAATTTAACACCATCAGTGATGGGGAAAACTGACATCATGTGAGTCTCCTGATGTGAGACTCTGAAGACACACTCTTCATGTAGTGTTCTTGGCAAAAGTAAACAAGTGAATCTATGGAAATCAAACAAAACCAACTGGAGGGACTTTCTAAAAAAACAAATGGTCTGTACTCTTGAAGAATGTCAATGTAGGGAAAGAAAAATAAAAGGCTGTGGGGCGGACCAAGAGGATGTGGAAATCATGTATCCGCACAACTAGGGGACCTACCAGGCACCAGTGGGGGACCATGGACACAAAAGGGGATGGGAGGAACCCCCAGTGACCGGCTTGCAGGATCTTGGTTCCCAGGCTGGAGGTCAGGCCTGAGCTCCTGTGGTGGGAGCTCTGAGTCCAAACCACTGGACTAACAGAGAACCTACGATCCCAGGCAATATTAATTAGAGTGAGGCTTCCCAGAGATCCTAATCTCAGCACCAAGACCCAGCTCCATCCAACTGTCTGCAAACTCCAGTGCTGGATGCCTCAGGCCAAACAACCAGTAAGACAAGAATACAGCCCCACCCATCAAAAAAAAAAAAAAGAAAGAAAGAAACGACAAAAAAATATGTTACATATGAAGGAGCAAGGTAAAAACCTACAAAACCAAATAAATGAAGACGAAATAGGCAACCTACCTGAAAAAAGAATTCAGAGTAATGATAGTAAAGATAACCCCAAATCTCGGAAACAGAATGGAGAAAATACAAGAAACACTTAACAAGGATCTAGAAGAACTAAAGAGCAAACAAATAATGATGAACAACACAATAACTGAAATTATAAGTACAATACAAAGTACTCTAGAAGGAATCAATAGAATAACTGAGGCAGAAGAACAGATAAGTGAGCTGGAAGATAAAATGGTGGAAATAACTGCCAGGGAGCAGAAAAAAGAATGAAAAGAATTAAGGACAGTCTCAGAGGCCTCTGGGACAACATTAAACACAGCAACATTCAAATTATAGGGGTCCCAGAAGAAGAAGAGAAAAAGAAAGGGTCTGAGAAAATATTTGAAGAGATTATAGTCGAAAACTTCCCTAACATGGGAAAGGAAATAGTCAATCAAGTCCAGGAAGCACAGAGAGTCCCATACAGGATAAACCCAAAGAGAAACATGCCAAGACACATATTAATCAAACTATCAAAAATTAACTACAAAGAAAATATATTAAAAGCATCAAGGGAAAGCAACAAATAACACACAAGGGAATCCACATAAGGTTAACAGCTGATCTTTCAGCAGAAACTCTGCAAGCCAGAAGGGACTGGCAGGACATATTTAAAGTGATGAAAGGGAAAAACCTACAAACAAGAATACTCTACCCAGCAAGGATCTCATTCAGATTCGATGAAGAAATTAAAACCTTTACAGACAAGCAAAAGTTAACAGAATTCAGCACCACCAAACCAGATTTACAACAAATGCTAAAGGAACTTTTCTAGGCAGGAAACACAAGAGAAGGAAAGGACCTACAAAAACAAAACCAAAACAATTAAGAAATGGTAATAGGAACCTACATATCGATAATTACCTTAAATGTAAAAGGATTGAATGCTCCAACCAAAAGACACAGACTGGCTGAATGGATACAAAAACAAGACCCATATATATGCTGTCTACAAGAGACCCACTTCAGACCTGGGGAAACATACAGACTGAAAGTGAGGGGATAGAAAAAGATATTCCATGCAAATGGAAATCAAAAGAAAGCTAGAGTAGTAATTCTCATATCAGACAAAATAGACTTTAAAATAAAGCCTATTACAAGAGACAAAGAAGGACACTACATAATGATCAAGGGATCAATCCAAGAAGAAGATATAACAATTGTAAATATTTATGCACCCAACATAGGAGCACCTCAATACGTAAGGCAAATGCCAACAGCCATAAAAGGGGAAATTGACAGTAACACAATCCTAGTAGGGGACTTTAACACACCCCACTTTCACCAGTGGGCTGATCATCCAAAATGAAAATAAAAAAGCAAACACAAGTTTTAAATGAGACATTAAACAAGATGGACTTAATTGATATTTATAGGACATTCCATCCCAAAACAACAGAATACACTTTCTTCTCAAGAGCTCATGAAACATTCTCCAGGATAGACCATATCTTGGGTCATAAATCAAGCCTTGGTAAATTTAATAAAATTGAAATCATATCAAGTATCTTTTCTGACCACAACGCTATAAGATGAGATATCAACTGCAGGAAAAAAAAACTGTTAAAAATACAAACACATGGAGGCTAAACAGTACACTACCAAGAGATCACTGAAGAAATCAAAGAGAAAACCAAAAAACTACCTAAAAACAAATGACAATGAAAACATGACAATGCAAAATGTATGAGATGCAGCAAAAGCAGTTCTAAGAGGGACTTGTTTTTATTGTTTATAGCAATACAATCCTACCTCAAGAAACAAGACACATCTCAAACAACCTAACCTCACATTTAAAGCAGTTAGAGAAAGAAGAACAAAAAAAATCCCAAAGGTAGCAGACGGAAAGAAATCATAAAGATCAGATCAGAAATAAATGAAAAAGAAATGAAGGACACAATAGCAAAGATCAATAAAACTAAAAGCTGGTTCTTTGAGAAGATAAACAAAATTGATAAACCATTAGCCAGACTCATCAGGAAAAAAAGGGAGAAGACTCAAATCAACAGAACTAGAAATGAAAATGGAAAAGTAACAACTGACACTGCAGAAATACAAAGGATCATGAGAGATTACTACAAGCAACTATATGCCAATAAAATGGACAACCTGAAAGAAATGGATAAATTCTTAGAAATGCACAACGTTCCGAGACTGAACCTGGAAGAAAGAAAATATGAACAGACCAATCACAAGCACTGAAATTAAGACTGTGATTAAAAATCTTCCAACAAACAAAGGCCCAGGACCAGATGGCTTCACAGGTGAATTCTATCAAACGTTAAAAGAAGAGCTAACACCTATCCTTCTCAAACTCTTCCAAAATACAGCAGAAGGAAGAACACTCCCAAGCTCATTCTACAAGGCCACCATCACCCTGATACCAAAACCAGACAAAGATGTCACAAAGAAAAAGATCTACAGGCCAATATCACTGATGAACATAGATGCAAAAATCCTCAAAAAAATACTAGCAAACAGAATCCAACAGCACATTAAAAGGATCATACACCATGATCAAGTAGGGTTTCTCCCAGGAATGCAAGGATTCTTCAATATATGCAAATCAATCAATGTGATATACCATATTAACAAATTGAAGGATAAAAACCATATGATCATCTAAATAGATGCAGAAAAAGCTTTCGACAAATTCAACACCTATTTATGATAAAAACTCTGCAGAAAGTAAGCACAGAGGGAACTTATCTCAACATAATAAAGGCTACACATGACAAACCCACAGCCAACATCGTTCTCAATGGTGAAAAATTGAAACCATTTCCTCTAAGATCAGGAACAAGACAAGGCTGCCGACTCTCACCACTAATTATTCAACATAGATTTGGAAATTTTAGCCACAGCAATCAGAGACAAAAAAGAAATAAACGGAATCCAAATTGGAAAAGAAGAAGGAAAAGTGTGACTGCTCGCAGATGACATGATACTATACCTAGAGAATCGTAAAGATGCTACCAGAAAAGCACCAGATCTAATCAATGAATTTGTAGAGTAGCAGGATACAAAATTAATGTACAGAAATCTCTTGCATTCCTATACACTAATGATGAAGAATCTGAAAGAGAAATTAAGGAAACACTCCCAGTTACCATTGCAACCAAAAGAATAAAATACCTAGGAATAAATCTACCTAGGGAGAAAAAAGACATGTATGCATAAAACAATAAGACACTGATGAAAGAAATTAAAGATAATACAAACAGATAGAGAGGTATACCATGTTCTTGGATTGGAAGAATCAACATTGTGAAAATGACTCTACTACCCAAAGCAATCTACAGATTCAATGCAATCCCTATCAAACTAACAATGGCATTTTTCACAGTACTAGAACAAAAAATTTCACAATTTGTATGGAAACACAGAAGACCCAGAACAGCCAAAGCAATCTTGAGAAAGAAAAATGGAGCTGGAGGAATCAGGCTCCCTGACTTCAGAATATACTACAAAACTACAGTAATCAAGACAGTATGGTACTGGCATAAAAAGAGAAATATAGATCAATGGAACAGGATAGAAAGCCCAGAGATAAACCCATGCACATATGGTCACCTTATATTTGAAAAAGGAGGCAAGAATATTCAATGGAGAAAAGACAACCTCTTCAATAAGTGGTGCAGGGAAAACTGGACAGCTACATGTAAAAGAATGAAATTAGAATACTCCCTAATACCATACACAAAAATAAACTCAAAATGGATTAAGGGGCTTCCCTGGTGGCGCAGTGGTTGAGAGTCCGCCTGCCAATGCGCGGGACGCGGGTTCGTGCCCTGGTCCGGGAGGATCCCACATGCTGCGGAGCGACTGGGTCCGTGAGCCATGGCTGCTGGGCCTGTGGGTCCAGAGCCTGTGCTCCGCAGCGGGAGAGGCCACAGCAGTGAGAGGCCCACGTACCGCAAAAAAAAAAAAAAAAAAAAAATGGATTAAAGACCTAAATGTAAGGCCAGACACTATCAGACTCTTAGAGGAAAACATAGGCAGAACACTCTATGACATAAATCACAACAAGATCCTTTTTCATCTATCTCCTAGAGAAATGGAAATAAAAACAAAAATAAACAAATGGGACCTAATGAAACTTAAAAGCTTTTGCACAGCAAAGGAAACCGTAAACAACACTAAAAGACAACCCTCAGAATGGGAGAAAATATTTGCAAATGAAGCAACTGACAAAGGATTAATCTCCAAAATTTACAAGCAGCTCATGCAGCTCCATATCAAAAAAACAAACAACGCAATCCAAAAATGGGCAGAAGACCTAAATAGACATTTCTCCAAAGAAGATATACAGATTGCCAACAAACACATGAAAGGAGACTCAATATCACTAATCATTACAGAAATGTAAATCAAAACTACAATGAGATATCACGTCACACTAGTCAGAATGGCCATCATCTAAAAATCTACAAACAATATATGCTGGAGAGAGTGTGGAGAAAATGGAACCCTCTTGCACTGTTGGTGGGAATATAAATTGATACAGCCACTATGGAGAACAGTATGGAGGTTCCTTAAAAAACTAAAAATAGAACTACCATATGACCCAGCAATCCCACTACTGGGCATATACCCTGAGAAAACCATAATTCAAAAAGAGTCATGTACCACAATGTTCATTGCAGCTCTATTTACAATAGCCAGGACATGGAAGCAACCTAAGTGTCCATCGATAGATGAATGGATAAAGAAGATGTGGCACATATATACAACGGAATATTACTCAGCCATAAAAAGAAACGAAATTGAGATATTTGTAGTGAGGTGGATGGACCTAGAATCTGTCACACAGAGTGAAGTAAGTCAGAATGAGAAAAACAAGTACCGTATGCTAACACATATATATGGAATCTAAAAAAAAAAAAAAAAAAAAGGTTCTGATGAACCTAGTGGCAGGACAGGAATAAAGATGAAGACGTAGAGAATGGACTTGAGGACACAGGGAGGGGGATGGGTAAGCTGGTACGAAGTGAGAGAGTAGCATGGACATATACACACTACCAAATGTAAAACAGATAGCTAGTGTAAAGCAGCTGCATAGCACAGGGAGATCAGCTCGGTGCTTTGTGACCACCTAGAAGGGTGGGATTAGGAGGTGGGGAGGGAGGCACAAGAGGGAGGGGATATGGGGATATATGTATGCATATAGCTGATTCACTTTGTTATACAGCAGAAACTAACATAACATTGTAAAGCAATTATACTCCAAAAAAGCTGTTAAAAAAATAAATAAAAAATAAAAGGCTAAGGCACTGTTTCAGATTAAAGGGGACTGAAGATTATGTAAAGAACTAGTTTTAAAAAAAGGAGATTGAAGAGGCATGACAAGTGAATGCAATACAGGATCATGGACTGGATCCTGGAACAGGGAATAAAAAGTCTGTACATAATCTTTGTACAAACAGTTGGAGGGACTTCCATGGTGGTGCAGTGGTTAAGACTGTGCTTCCAATGCAGAGGGCCCGGTTTCGATCCCTGGTCAGGGAGGTAGATCCCACATGCATGCCGCAACTAAGAGTTCACATGCCACAACTAAGGAGCCTGCCTGCCGCAACTAAGACCCGGCACAACCAAATAAGAAAAAGAGAAAGAAAGGAAGAAAGAAAGAGTTGGAAAAATTTGTACATGAAAAATGTTATATATAACATTATGCCAAAGTTAAACCTCCTGAACTGTCCTTTTCCTTAGTAGATGCACACTTAAGTATTTATAGGTAAGAAGTCATGATTTCTGCAACTTCTCTCAAAAGGTTTAGCAATCATAGTAATAACAATTAGATATATGAGTGATAAAATAAATGTGGCAAAAAAGAACATAAAAGTGTAAATTTTTTTGTGAATGTACTTAAAGGGTGCAAGGAATTCATTTATTTTTTTATAAATTTATTTATTTTTATTTATTTGTTTTTTGGCTGCGTTGGGTCTTCGTTGCTGCACGTGGGCTCTCTCTAGTTGCGGCAAGAGGGACTACTCTTTATTGCGGTGCGCGGGTTTCTCATTGGCTTCTTTTTGTTGTGGAGCACGGGCTCTAGGCACACAGGCTTCAGTAGTTGTGGCTCGCGGGCTCTAGAGCGCTGGCTCAGTAGTTGTGGCGCACAGGTTTAGTTGCTCCTCGGCATGTGGGATCTTCCTGGACCAGGGATTGAACCCTGTGCCCCACATTGTCACATTGTCAGGCAGACTCTTAACCACTGAACCACCAGGGAAGCCTCCAAGGACTTTATTGTATTAATTTTTCAAGTTGTCTGTGAGTTTCAATTTTTTTTGAAATAACAAGCAATAAATGGGAGGTAAGGATTTGAGAAATTTGTCTGTGAAAGGGGCCTGGAAAGTAAGGTGGTAACTGGAGGAGAATAAAAGACCAGAGGTAGTATTTTCAAGGATGGGAATTACTAGAGCAAGTATGTAAGGTTATACAGAGCTGACAGTTTTGATGCAGGGAAGCAAGTAAATTACCAAAGGATAAATGCCTTTGAGAAAGTAAATGAAATGGGATCTAGATCACAGCAGAGGCACCGGTCTTTGGCAAAAGGGAGATATTTCTCATATCAAAAAGGAAAAAGGAGAAAATGAATATCCCTATTAGGTAGTCATTTGAACTGACAAGTTTATTAACATAACCTGTTCACTGCAGACACTACCTTAATAAAAGGAAGGCCAAGCAGTATCAACTGCTAAAAAGGAAAAGTCATATTCCAAAGTATATTTAAATTTATTTACCTCAGATTGAGATAAGCCCAGATGTGCTATTTGAATACAATATAAATTATTACTATACTAGATAAGGATGGATCTGAAAAAAAGGAAATGAAAAATATGGCCTAGCAGATATTTACAGATATTTTTAAATCAATTAAAGCCATAAACAGAAAATACATATTAGGAATCTTTTTAGAAGTAACCATCTACTATAATTTTAGAAATAAAGGTGGCAAAAACGAATGTTCAAAAGTCTATAATGTAAAAAAAATTTAAGTAAAAAACACATTCATAATTAGAAGAAATGTCACAAATACAATTTATGAGAGAACGAAATACAGAAAATTATCTAACTAATAATACTAACCTTCACTTCTGGCATGCCTAAAAGACACCTCTTCCCCTAATTCAGGAAATCATGATTAGACATTTAGTGCCTGGTTTCAGAAGTAGGCATAAGCGCTAGTAACCAGAACAGACATCACACTATCTATCAACTCAGGATGAGTAGGTAAAATTATTGCAGGCAGGTGTTCTTGCTTAAGGTAAGCACCTTGAAACAACTCTTATGTGAAAACTGCCCAGCCAAGTCAGTGTCAGACATAGGCCAAACAAGCGCGACTCATATATGTTCCAAGGATGGTGTGGTGTTACCAGTTGGCAATTAGATTAAGGAGCTTACACCAGAAGGTAAATCAACTAGGTCTCTAGGATCCAAAATTAGTCAACTAATTTTTTTCCAGTAAGACTTTCTGAAGGAAGAAGTGCATTGATTTATTGTACATTCTGCATCTTTTCACAAATCTGTATGCATAGCTCTGGGCTAAACAACTCAGGAGAAGTGAAGCTAGGCTTTTCCTTCTAAGGCTTCAAAACAAGGAGTTTTTGTCAATTTAAGACAGACACACCTATTACCCTAAGTGATAAGCACCTCTGATGCTACTGCAACTATTCTTTCTGGCTTTCATTCTACCTTGCAGAGATAGGTTCAGAACGGCTGCTCAATGGAGGGAGTGGGGAGAAGAGGAGATGCAGAAAGACACTTTAGGAAACAATAAGTGACAAGTAAATTTCACCTGTAGTGAAAATTAGATGCAGACTGAAAGAGGGTATGGAAGATAAAAACTGGAAAATTCTCACACAATTAATAATGTAAACTGTAGAAAAACTTAGGTTGCAATTATACCAAGAAACTAATATTTCTAGTTGCTTTCACAGTCTTAGGCACTTTTAGATTATTGTGTTTAAATACAACTAAAAGAATGAAAAATGATGTTAGAACAAAACTTACAATTTCAGTAACAAATTCTCCAAATGAGAAGAGAACAAAAGCACTTTTCCTCAATAGCACTGATTTCTCTACATTCTATCACCTTTTGTTGCTAGTAATCAGAAATGAAAGATGTAAATAAAAGTGATTTTTTTTACTCCAATTACACAACAAACATAGAGGAACCAAACTAAACTGGAAAGTCAATTACTGTTAGTCACTACACCAAACTCAATTACATTACAAACTATGTAAAATGTACTAAATTTATTTAACACTGGAATGCTGTAATATGCACCTTTAAAAAAAATTCTATCTTTCTTACTTACACTTATAACCAAAGAAACCTTTGGGTTTCTTGCTCTCCAATGGGATAAATGTTCCTATGATGAAATCAGCAATAGCAAGTAGTAGAATCACCAAAAGCACAATCTGAGCCTGAAATTTTAAACGTGAAAAATCAAAATCAAATATATCATGTCTATACATTAATTCAGTTCGACTAGAATATAACTTCCATGAGGGAAAGCTTCTGTCTTATTTCCCTGGTGCCTCACACAATGCCAAGCACAAAGCAGGTGCTTAATAAATTTTTGTTAAATGAACAATCTTTAAAGAACTATCCAAAATGAATAGCAAAAGTAGGATCAGGCCATATATTTCTGAAATGAATTAAAGATGTGCATGTCCTGTTAACAAATAACAGAAACTTTAAAAATATAGGAAAAAAATCACAGTACTTATATTACCTTTACTAAATCCCTCTGACATACCCCATAATTCTTTTTTTTCCTACATACTCTGATTACCTCTTAAAATGACTGTTATCTCCAAATCCTCACTACGTCGCCAAATAGAAAATGATCTTATACGTGAACTTCTTTGAAAATGGCCACTTAGGAACCTTCAAAATCTGAAAATATTACTACACCTTAGAACATTCCTAAAACACAAGGTCTAAAAGTTTGTACATTCAACATTTACAAATGTTCCAATGATATCACTACTTACTTTTGCCTCCCACTCCATTCCAGCTACTGAGATACCTAAAAGGATTACCACTGTAATGGCTCCAATAATTCGGATATCATTGATTTCATCTATCATAAGTATGGAATGTTCCTACAAAAAGAAAATAATAGGATGAGCAGTATTAGTTAGTTCAGATAAATTCTTCAATTCTCTTTGAAAGTTTTAGAACTATCACAGTGCCTCACATGCAGAAGTTGAATAAATGCCTACTTAAGGAATGAATAGAGAGACCTAGGGAAAAGGAATGAATTACTGTTTACTATTAAGGTGTCATTCAAGCAGCTGAAGACATCAAAAGTATGATCAAATTATTAACGCTGCTGTATTTTATACAGACTCAAATATGAAAAAGAATTGCTAACAAGTAAGGAAAAAAATCCTAATATGACTAAGTAGTACTAATAGGATTTTTTAAAGTTACAAAGCAGAAATATATTTTGCATTCATTGTGGTTAGTGAGCTCATTCTTTTAATGGTCTCTTATGTTGCATAAGGAAAAGAGATGAACACACTATCATGCTGCTGTCCAAATCACACCAATCCGTTCTAAGAGCAAAATTACTTGTGGCTAAATATCAATGACATCAAAAACATATACTAAATTAAACAATGAATGAATATGAATTCTTAATGATTACACCGCTTTCTCACTTCCTTTGCTTTGTCTCTTTGGCCTACACAACTAAGGTCAATGCCAATGCAAGAGTCAGTCCTTTCAGATGTCACACTTCCTAACATACCATGTACTACAGTAGATGAACAGTTACAACCTAACATGACAACTATAGGTGTCACTCAAGGTTCCTCTCATTTAATAATACTGAATCCTATTTCACTTGTACTGCTTTAACTACACACATACTAATTACTCTTTTCAAACAAGTTCTCTTCTCAACTCCAGAGCAATATTATCAACCACTTTCTGGCCAGCTCTACTTAGATATACTACTTAGATATACCAAATTAGACATCCAAAACGAAAATGTTCTGCATCCTCTCTCACAGTAAATGGCATTACCATCCGTCTAAATCTTCCTTTCTCTTTCTCTAATTTCCCACATCTCATTCATCAAGTCCACTTACTCAACTTTTTAAAAATCTCTCAAATACACCCACATCTCTCCAGCCTCACTGGTCACTGGTTTAATATTAGCCACCATCTCCTCTCAGGACAGCTACAACAACCTTTTAAATGGTCTCCATCTCCAGATGTGATCCCTCAAATACATTCTTTATACTGTGGTCAGATATTTCTTTAGGCCCCAAATCTGATTATCATGGATCCGCAACTCCAGTCAAGGTAAGATTCAAATTTAAGAGCAAATAAAACCCTTCCTGGCATGATCCTTTTTTCTCCCTCTCATCTATCTCTTGCCTCTTAGTGCTCCAGCCATACTGAAATATTCTGTTTTTCTTTTTTCTTTTTTAATATATCATACTCTACTCCTTCTAGATCTGTTTCCTTTTCTTCCCTATTCCCCTCATACCATACTTTACCTCTCCTATCTGCCTGCTAATGGCTAGACTCCCTTCCTTGGAAAACCCTGCCTTGACACTCCTCTGACACCCCACTCCTGGATGGTATACTAAGTGATCCCCCTCGTGTTGCCACGGCCCCCTACAGTTAGCCATTTCTGACACTCTATAATAAATTTTTTTGTCTATCTCCCATACTAAACGTCTTGAAAGGCGAGTTTCGTGTTCCTTGCTGCTTTCCTAGTATCATATATGGTAAGTGGCACAAAAACCCTCAATAAAGATTTGGGAAACAAATGACTGGAAAAAGGTGAATTACCTTAAGCAACTCCACCACAGTTTCGGCAAATCCAACCACATACA
This sequence comes from Aethalodelphis obliquidens, assembly GCF_003676395.1. Taxonomy (NCBI): domain Eukaryota; kingdom Metazoa; phylum Chordata; class Mammalia; order Artiodactyla; family Delphinidae; genus Aethalodelphis; species Aethalodelphis obliquidens. The sequence goes on from NW_020837948.1 coordinate 11,612,396, forward strand.
TAGCAACTGCAACAGCATTGGCAAAAGCGAAGATCAGGCCAATCGCACCACCAAATTCTGGCCCTAGACTTCTAGATATTAAATAATATGCTCCTCCTAAAGAAAAGGAAAAAAAACACGCCAAAAGTACTAATGTTAGAATTTTAAATGTCAATCCTTTTAATTATACAAGACTTCACAAAGCACATGCCACCAGTCAACACAGCAGTTAAACTCATAGGCAAGTGGGTGAGCATATTTTTAGGAAGAAACACCCAGAAAGAATTCTTTACAACCCACTTCATTCATAACAGTTCTGAATATCCAGAGAATTCTTCTCATGTTAAATATAAAATCATCCTGCTATTTAAATATCTTTCTCTTCTAAAACTTAGATTAAAATGGGTAACAGCCTCTTCCTCATATTCAGAGACACCAAGATCATTTCCCAATGATTTTCTAAGTAGTAGTTTTAATCTTAATGTAACATTTAAATTCACAATCGACATGATTCCAGTTACTTAAATTAGTGTGGTAATTTGCTGGTGACGTGAATACTAAGGCAAAAAAGAAAGTATCAGAAGAAACTTAAAGGATAGCACATACTGGCACCCTTAACAGATATATTAATAGTTTGTATTCTAATAAATCCTGCCTAAATGGCAGAGTAGACAAAGACATTAAATAAGCTGTCATGAAGCAAGTATTTTTCTAACTTGAAAAACAAATCGGTATGATGATTTTGAGTCAGTCTAGTCTTAGTTGAAGTCACTAAGAGCTCTCCTTGTTGGACACTGATGAAGTATTTATTCTTAAGACCATATAATGAAATGCCATTAAACAGCTTAATATTTATTTCTACTGCTTTCCCAGTATAATGAAGACAAACGCAACAACAGATTCTACAATTTAATAAAGTACTAAATGTGCAAACTTTATTTTGGAAATATCTGTAATAGGTTTTGTAGTTAATTTTTATCAAGTTTCTCAAAATATTATATACTTTAAACCTGTCCAACAAAACTACCTTAGTAATTCACTTTACTAATTAATAATTTTTATCATCTTGAAAATTCTGAAGAAAAAGAATTGCAACCTGACCATTTAGTATTAGTCTCACTTTATTTATGAGATGAAATGACTTAAAAATTTCCCCCAAATCTTTCTGAACACTAAAAATTCTAATGGACTTATATAATGACAAGTTTAATTAATCACAAGGAAAATCCCTGGAATATAATTAATCACAGCCTACATTTAACAAACATGTTTTCAAAATTCATGTAAATTATTTCATTTAATCCCATTACCAATAATGAATTAAGAGAAGTATTATCTATCCCGATTTTATAGATAAGAAAATTAACTCACAATAAAAGGTTAATTGAAATCAGTCAACCATTCACGTGCTTCAGTAGTTGACAATACAAACTTTAGAATGAGAAATATCACCAAGAGAGCCTATAAATCATGGAATTCATTTGTTATGTGTTTAAAGTTTTGATTTTATGAAATTTCAAATCTTTCTATTACTAAAAATATATATATCTTCTTTTTAAAATTTATTTATTTAATTTTATTTTGGCTGCATTGGGCCTTTGTTGCCGTGCACAGGCTTTTCTCTAGTTGCCGCGAGCGGGGGCTACTCTTCGTTGTGGTACGGGGGCTTCTCATCGTGGTGGCTTCTCTTGTTGCGGAGCATGGGCTCTAGGCACGCGGGCTTCAGTAGTTGTGGCACACGGGCTCAGTAGTTGTGGCTCGTGGACTCTAAGAGTGCGGGCTCAGTAGTTGTGGTGCACGGGCTTAGCTGCTCTGCGGCATGTGGGATCTTCCCGGACCAGGGCTCAAACCCATGTCCCCTGCATTGGCAGGCGGATTCTTAACCACTGCACCACCAGGGAAGCCCCCCAAAAATATCTATCTTAAGGGGCATTTAACATGGGTAAAGATAATGGGAAGGGAAATATGAATATTCTTTATATGAATAAAGATAATCGGAAGGGAAATGAATATAAGTAACAAATTCTGACATTTCAGAACTATTTAAAAATCTTCTTCCAATTGGGATACCTAAACTTAAAACCTAGGACCCAGTTTCATTACTTTTTAAAAGATTTTTATTTTTTTTTAAGAAAAAGTTACATATGAAGAATATAAAAGCATCTGCTTATCGTCCTATACTTTAAATTCCTGATGAAAAGCAAAAGTACTCTGCCCTATTTCTTCTCACTTCCATTCCTACATCCTAGAGGTAACCAGTTTTAAGAGCAGCTTTCTCCCCCTTTTTTTCCTTAGCAACAAAATAGATAGCATAAAAGATCTACTACTCTGAAAGACTGGTCTATTTACTAATCAGCATAGAGTGGCATCTTAAATTAAAATTTTTATTAAATTTAAATTTTATTAAATTTTTAACTTAATTCTAGCAAGTACAATTGACTCTTGCATGACACAGGTTTGCACTGTGCAGGTCCACTTATACGTGGATGTTTTTCAACAAATATATTGAAAAACTTTTTGGAGATTTGCGACAATTTGAAAAAACTCACAGACGAATCACACAGCATAGAAATATTGAAAAGATTAAGACAAGGTTACGTATGTCATGAATGCATAAAATATATGTGGATACCAGTCTATCCTTACATAGGTATGAGTTGAGTGATATTTAATATAAAATTAATGTGTTAATTTTCTTAGTGTTTTATGTAACTTTGCTCTCAGAGAATTAATTACCATTCAGTATGTGCCGTATTTCCCCTCACCCCTTCTAATTAGAGAAACTGACTATCATCACAAATAAATGTTTTTTTAAAATGTTACAATGTTAACAATATTGTATTATGAATATGACTGTACTGCTATATGCCATAAAAATTGTACAATGATTCACTCAGTGTATAGGCTAGGCTATCTTGACACAATCGTATCATTATACTGGGTTACAATAAAGCAATCATATTGCTGCCTCTTTGTTATCAATGTATGAATTGTTATACCTGTAAGTAAATACAAATTTCTTTTTCCACATTAGCCTCTCTTTTTTTAATGTTTTTTAATTTCTCATATTTAAAAAAAAATTTTTGTTGGAGGATAGCTGATTTACAATCTTGTGTTAGTTTCAGGTGTACAGCAAAGTGAATCTTTTCATATTTATCTCTCGTGTTAGTAATATGTGTAACATACACTACACAGTGTTTTGTATTATATAAGACAATATTGATGTAGGCAGTGACAGATGATACATCTTGCAAACAGATGATATAAAACATATGGGATCAGTACAGTACTGTAAATGTACCTTTTCCTCCCTAGGATTTTCTTAATAACATTTTATTTTCTCTAGCTTACTTTATTGTAAGAATGCAGTATATAATATATATATACAAAATATGTGTTAATTGATGGTTTATGTTATCTGCAAGACTTCTGGTCAACAGTCTATTAGTTAAGTTTTGGGGGACTTCAAAGTTATACATGGATTTTCGACTGAACAGGGGTCATCAGCACCTCTAACCTATGTGTTGTTCAAGGGACAACTATACTATTACCATTCCCATTTACATATACGAAAATTAAAGCTTAGAGAAGTTAAATAACTTGACCAAGGTCATGCAAGTAGTAAGGGAAGAAGTAGGCTTAAACTCAGGTCTCTCTGACTTGTGTGCTTACTTGGTACAGTAGGTATAATTAAATTAGCCTTTTTATTATCATTGAATAAGCTGAAGAGTATGAAAAAAATTATGATGAATTAAGAGGCAACAATAGAAAAAATAACTATTTTATTTACAAAAAATCTACTGCTCAAGCAAACACGGGAAGTCAATATGGAAAAAATACCCTCATGGACTCTCATAATTTGGCCATAAAATGCCCTGTCTCCTGAGTGTAGAAGACATCAATGAGTCAGGTACGAGAGATACTTAAGTAATGACAATACTATATACACTGGGTTCCATTATTACTACACATTGATCTGGGGACACATGCCCCTGAAGCTCTCACTAGATTTCAAATCAACAACCAAAACACTGACTAGGTTAATCAAGAGCCATATGATTACTGGCCATAAAGTAAGTCACTATAAATTTCAAAGAATTGAAATGAGACAGTATTACTGACCACAACAGTGTTAAATTAAATGTATAGACTTCCCCTAACTATATCTAAATTATGCAACACACTTTTAAGTAACCCACTAGTAAAAGAATAAACCACAGGGAAATTAAAAAGCATTTTGAATTGAATGATAATGAAAAGAAAACATATCAAAATTAGTGGGATATATCTAAAACAGGAATTACAGGGAAATTTATAGTTTTAAATTCTTATATTAAAAAATGATACTTCAATTAAAAATAAATAAATAAATAAGGTGAAATCAATGATCGAAGCTTCTACGTTAAGAAAGCAGAAGTAAGTAAACCTAAAGTATAAAAAAATAATAAAGGGTTAAAACCACTGATGCAGAAAACAATAAAGAAAAATCAATAAGGCCAAAATAGGCAAACTCCTTGAAAAACCTGCCAAAACTATAACAAGAACAGTAAACTGAAATAATCCTATAGCTATCAATGAAATTAAATTTGTAATACACACACACACACACACACACACACAACCATAGGCACAGGTAGCTCCATTGTTGAGGAAGAAATAAGATCAATTTTACAAAAACTGTTTCAGAAAACTGAGGATGAAGGAATACTAGCCAACACCCCTTATGAGTTTAGCATAATCCTAACGCCAAAACCTGACAAAGTTTATTACAAAAAAAAGAAAATTTTAGACAAATATTTCTCATGATCATAGATTAAAAAATCTTTAACAAAATGTTAGCAAGTAAAAAGTAGCAGAAAGCATAATATCTTTGACCAAATATATCTTTGATCTTTGTGGGGTTTATGCCACAAATGCTAGGTTATTAAGATTCAAAATATCATATAATTTGTGATAATAACAGAATAAGAGAAGAAACCCATATAACCATTTCAACAGATGTAGAAAAAATCATGACAAAATTCAACATCCATTCATAATAAACAGTCAGCAATTCAGAAACAGAACTGTCTCAATCTGACAAATGACATCTTCCAAAACTCCATAGTTAACATCTTAATAGTGATATATTGAACTCAATCCCTCTAAAACTGGGAACAGGCAAGGATGTTTATTCTCACCACTTCTATTCACCATGGTATTGGAGGTCCTACCTAATTGAACAGTGTGAAAAAAGAGAGGGAGAGAAAGAGGGAGAGAGGAAAATACTAAAGATTGGAAAGAAAGAGTATAAACCATCTCTATTCACAGATGACATGACTGTTTATGTTTAGCAAAGTCACAGAATAGAGAACCAAGATATGAAAGTCTATTGCATTTCTATACACAATCATAAAAAAATTGGAAAATGAAATTTACAAATACCATTTACCAGATGAAAAACATGACTGATGGGTAAATTTAACAAAACATGCAAGACTTGTATACTGAAAATATACAACATTACTGAGAGAACCAAAGACCTAAATAAATGGACAGATATAGCATGTTTAGAGATTGGAAGATTCAATATTGTTAACATGACCATTCTTCCCAAAAAGATTTTTTAAGAGTGAAATTCCAAAGCCCCACCAAGGTTTTTTGTTTTTGTAGAAATTGATATTGCTAATTCAAAAATTTATATGGAAATACAAAGAACCTAGAAGAGCCAAAACAATTTTGAAAAAGAACAGAGTTGAAAGACTTAGGACATATAAAGCTAAGCAATCAAAACAGGGTAGTCTTAGAATAACTGGCATAAGAGAATAAACAAACAAATCAGTGGAACAGGATACAATACGGACAATACACAGAAAACTGATCTTTCAACAACAGTACCAAAACTAATTCAACATGGAATAGATAGTTGGTTGACAAATGGTGCTGGAAGAAGTGGCTATCTATATGGGGGGATAAGAGTAGGGGAGAGAAGAACAATCTCTGTCTCACATAATGTGAGGCTATTCATAGTTAAGAATCTAAAAATAAACCATAAAGATTCTAAGGGAAAACATAGGGAAATATCATCATGACCTTGGGATAAGCAAAGATTTCAAAACAGAACAATAAAAGCACTAGTCAATAAATTAAATAGACAGATAAATAAATCTGAGAATCTGGGCTTCCTCAAAATGGTAAACGTTTCCTCTTCAAAAGACATGATTTAGAAAACGATAAAAAAAGATGATGCAAGTCACACACTAGGAAAAATATACACAATACATGTTAGACATAAGACTTGTATCCAGAAGATATTTTTAAAAATTCCTCCAAATCAGAAACAAAAAGATAACCCACTTTAAAAACTGGCCAAAGATATGAAAATATTACAAGGTAAGATATACAAGTGGTCACAAGCACATGAAAAGATGCTTATCATCATCATCATTAATCATCAGGGAAATGCAGTGGCGGTAAGACACTATTAAACCTCCATAAACACAGCTATAATTAGAAAGCTGTAACAAGTGTTGGCAAGAATGTGGAAAAACTGGTAGTCTCATATATTGCTGATGGGAGTATAAAATGGTACGACCACTGTAGAAAATCACTTGGCAGTTTCTTATAAATGAAAAGTATACCTACCCCATGAATCAAGAAGTCATTCCTAGGTAGTGTCCCAAAATGAACAAAAACATACAAAACCACAAAGACTTGTACAAGAATGTTCATGTCAGCTTATTCATAATAACCTCATACTAAAAAATAGCCCAAATGTCCATCAATAGGCACTAAATAAACACATTTTTTACTATTACAAATTTTATAGTGATAAAATGGAATACTACACAGTAACAAAAATGAACAAACTACTAAAATGGATATATTCCAAAGACATTATGTTAGGTGAAAGAGATGAGACATAAAAAGAGTACCTTCTGTATAATCCAGCCTGGGCTACCAGTGAGGATCTGATTGTCAAGAAACTTTCCAGTGTGATGGAAATATTCCATGTTTTGATTGAGCTAGATGTTACGCAGGTTTACATGCTTATGAAAACTCACAGAACTGTAAACTTAAAATCTGTGCATTTCACTACATGTGAATTTTACTTCAATAATGCTTATTTAATAAGCTATAAATCAACTGTCAACAACTAACATTTTTTAAATTGTACCATAGTCAAAATGAGATAGCAGGAAGTAATCATATATGTTAGACTTCAAAAGGAGATTTCTGGAAAGGGGCATTATCAGATACAGCTTTCACGAATACTCACAACAACTGACTTCAACTCAAACTACATAGAACCTTTAAAGTAATATGCACAAAGATAAAAAACCCAAACAACTATACGCAGGAAGGTAGGAGCAGTATTTATTAAATTTTGACCAGGCACTCTGGATGTTTGTCTAATAACTATGCCACAAAACAGACATTTCTTAAACCACATGTGGCTCTTAAAAGTTCTCATCACAAAGAAAAAAAAATTTTTCCCTTTGGTATCTATAACAGATGATGGATGTTCACTAAACAATGTGGTAATTATTAAAATATATATAAGTCAAGTCATTTTATGCCCTATTAAACTTGTACAGTGTTGTATGTCAATTATATCTCAATAAAAATAAAAATAAATCACACATGGCTCAATTAGCACCATATGGCTCTATGTGCTAAGGTGGACTAAATGTTTCATATTAATGTGAAAAATATTTGAATTTTTAGAAACACTAACAAACCTGTTCAACTCCAAGTTAATTTCTTTTGGACTATTTAATCTTCATTTATTGTAACTAATGCTCACTCTTAGACAAAAGTTGGACAACAAATCTTACTGTCCATTGTGATGCTGAAAAATCACAGCAAGCAAGTGGTCTAGGACATCCTCAGTGACTCAAGGTTGTGGGTAACAATCTCTGAACAAAACCAAACTTTGACACACATTTTCTATCAAAATTAATTTCTTTCAAAGATTAGCTTGAAGCCCATTCAATTTAAAATACAAACTACAACTACGAGGTAGAAAAATGAACACATTTAAAATTTAATAAAGTCTGAAAGGTAATAAGCTCCAGTTTTAAACAGTTTTGTGAAATGACAATGTGATGGTTAATTTTATGTGTCAATCTGGCTGGGCCCTAGAGCCCAGCTATGTGGTCAAACATTATTCTAGATGTTTCTGTGAGGGTGTTGGGCTGAGATTTACATATAAATTGATGGACTATGAGTAAAGCAGATTGCCCTCCATAATTTGTGTGAGCCTCATTCAATCAGCTGAAGACCTAAATAGAACGAAGACAGACATCCCCTCTCCAACAAAAGAGAATTCTATAGTAGATAAGCCTTCACATGTGAACTCAGGCCATTCCTGGATATTCAGCCTGATGGCCTTCAGATTAAACTGCAGCATCAGCTCATTCCTGAGTCCTCAGACTGCTGGTTCACTCTTGAATATTTTGGGCTTCCCAGCCTCTGCAATCACATGACTCAACTCCTTCCAATTATTCTTTCTACCTATGTACACTTCCTATTGGTTCTGTTTCTCTGGAGAACCCAGACTAATACATACATGATACAAGGTAAAATGCAAATCACACCAAAAAAGGTCTTGTATACAAAATATATAAAGAACTCAAAGCTCAATAGTAGGAAACCACAATAAAATAACCTCAATAAATACCCTCCAAAACACTGGGCAAAAGATTTGAGTATAGAAAGAAAACTATTCAGCAATTACTCTTCAGAGTTCATCTGGTATGATTAGCAAATACTCCAGAATCCTTTGTCAGCGCAGTAAGCTACCTACTTCTGTACACTCACTTAACAGTTTATTCAAAGACACCTTGTATAAAATTCTGAGGAACAACTTTAGGAATGCTATGGGGTGATGATGGATCCAAATGGATTCAACATCCATTTTAGTTATTGCTCTAGGAAATGTATCCTAATACCCTGGTTAACAAATACGCAACAAGGAATCTGCCTGTTAACATTCAGTAAATTTCCTCTATTCCGTTGCCATTATGAAGCCATACAGGAAAAGGCGAAGTGACAAACATGTAATCTTCAGACCATAATTCGGTACTATGTTATCATTGTGACTGATCACTTGAATACGTTAAACTTTAAAATCAAAGACATGTAGCTCTAATTCTGCAGCAGACAATTTGGGAACCAAGTTAAAGTATTTTTAATCATTAAAGACTGGCAAAATTGAAAGGTCACCAAATGAATCAAAGAGAAAACCCAAGCCAAATTATTTACAATTACTTGCCAGATTCACGTTTGAGTTACTTGTGGTGCATAAGTAGTGCTTTACTGAACTGAAAACACAATGTTTATGTTTAAGTCCAATAACTCATAATATAAGTTATAGAACTGCTTTTATTCTTTTTTTCTTGGCCATGCGGCATCTTAATTTCCCCAACCAGGAATCGAACCAGTGGAAGTAAGGAGTCCTAACCAGTGGACTGCCAGGGAAGTCCCAACTGTTATAGAACTGCTTTTTACAGCTTCTTCAAACATTTCACTGATCTGAAAAACTACAATTTGAAATAATTTAGCAATAAAAGGAAAGAACTACAGAGCTGAAATCTAATTTACAACTCCTTGGTTGGTAATGATAGGAACTGATAAAGTTATACAATAGGCTAAACAAAAAAATCTGACAATCAATGATAATCTGATTTTTTACCAATACAGAGAGTACTTTCTGTCACTTACAAGATGTGAAAAATGTTAGTTTTTCCTCACTTCCAATGGTTTTGGCTTTACCTATATACAAAAGTGAGGAGGTCAATTATTTCAGAGAGAAGGAAAAGATACCAGTATGTGAAGGTAATTCTGACATATTGCAGACATTTTTAAAAGGTTTACCAGTAGAATTTGCATAAAATTAATTTTGTTTAAAAAAAAGGCTGTTTAATTTTGTATAATGCAACATCAATGTTGTATGACATCAGACAATGTATTTCAAACACCATGGTACCATGCCTAGCAGTTAGATCTCAAAAAATAACTGTCACTATTATCTGAACATAAGCTCCAAGAAAATAATAGGGTCTTGTCTGGCTTGCACTGTTACAAACCCAGTGCCTGACACAAAGTGCTCAACAATTATCTGTTGATTGACTGAAATACAAGGAATATAAAAATTTGATCTTAGTCACTTATGCAGATTTCTATTGACTTTAGATTCTCAGAACTGCCCATCACAAATTTGATGTAGCCTGGGCTTTTATGTGAAAGTGTACTGACCTCTGCTTTTTTTTTTTTTCTGACCTCTGCTTTTAATACTCCAAACCAGAAAGTGGTTGAAGAACTGTTCCCTTCTATTGCTCAGTTCACATAATACACTATAATCCACAAGCAGAATTTACATTTCCATCTTATAAAAGGTTGCCTGTGGTTGTCCTCTATTTCACAGATGAGTTGATATTCAGAGGTTAATTATCTGAGAACAGAAGAGACTCTGGTCTGTGAAATCTAGGAAATGCAGACCTGAGTGACAGTGGCTGCTGGCCAGCGCCATCTAAGTTGCAGAACCTGTTGCACACGGTCCAAGGAAATTCTGTAAAATCCAAGATCTCAAGGACACTGGGAGGACTTGCAGAACAGGAAAGAGCTCTGGGCTCCCAGGTGCAACAATCTGTAGAGCCTGAATATGTGCGCTAGGGCAGGGAGTATGCCAGTGACTCCATCAGCTAGTTGCTGGTGCTAGTTTTATTCTGTAGAGGCAGAGGGCCTAGGGGATGGTTCTCTAACCTGCCACCAGTAGCTTTAAATAGCAACCCCCCATATTACTATAGTCTAATCAAGACTGAAACTCAGAATCTTGTATTTTCTAAGTTTTTACTTTTTTTCCCAGAAACCCTGAATATTTCCATATTATTTTTATCCTAGACTTCATAATTGGACACTATTACATTTGTTCACAAGTTGACAGTTAATTTATATTTTTTAAAAAACTACACTTTTCTAGATTGGTACCTGTTTAATCTCTAAAATGTACTGTTAAAGCCAACGTTAAGGCTATTTAGTAACATTAACTAGCTGTGGCATAAATCACACAACACTAGGAAAAGTACACATTTCACACACTTACATGGAGTTGGAAGTACATATACCTCACAAAACAAGAATAAAATATTATTCAGTGTTAATATAAAAATACATGTCATAATTCAGTTAAGAGTCAAGATAAATAAAATTAAAATGTCAAGCACTACCTCAAAATAGTTCTTTATATTAATAACTACGCACTCAAGTTTACAAAAGGGCTCTTAAGACAGAAATTAGTAAAGAGAGCAGCCACAACCTCTCAGCAATATTTCGAGTAAAATACTTCCTTGTTAATGCCCTTAATAATCAACTTTCAGTCCACAGAAAATTAAGATGGGTCTCCAGACATCTCTGTTCCCGTAGTATCCCTCCATTTCTCCTATCTAAGTCTTTGTACCCTGACCCTCCAGATAGCTCTAGCTCTACTGCTCTCCTCTTACGCAGCCCTTTCAAGGAAGGAAGACAAAGTCCTCAGTGGTTGGGCTAGAGGGCATCCAATGCAGGCACCCTTGGTCCCATATTACTAAAAGATAAAAAGCTTATTGTGAAGAACAGCAAATAAACTGCATCTATACATTAAGTCTCTTAAAGTTTGTTTTAAACCATAATTCCCTCTCTCTGTTTTTTGCTCCTTGGAAAGTTTTATTGAACAAGGATTCCTTGTTCCAGAGAGATTCCTAGTCTGGCATTTGCTGTCGTCATCCTACAGTGTCATTTGTAAGTTTCTCTCTCCCCTGAATACTCTATGCTTCCTGAAGCTATAGGCATGATGTGATTCATATTCGATATTTCACAGGTAGTCTTATTAAGTAAAGCATTTACAAAGTTGGAATATTCCCTTTTCTTCTTCACTTATTTTGTAGAAAAATTACCCAAAGGATAAATCTCTTATCAATTTTTTGCTTACAATGAGTTCAGGTAAGGAGTTTTCACTCAGAAAACTTGATTCACACTAGATTCTTTATCAATTTTCAAAATAAGTTTTAGTTCTCTAGCATTCTTCAAAGGTGAAAATGACATTTGTGTGTGTGTGTGATGTCTGTGAACCTAGGGATTTTATGTTTTCATTTAAATCAGTTACTATTAGTAGTAGTATTGCTGTTCTATCCAAATTTAAGTCAGTGTTAGTTTCTTCAAGTTGGCTCCTTGGTCCTTTTGACATGAAACAAAGTAGGCTTTGTTACCTTCTTTACTTTTTGATGTGAAAAGATGTCTAGACTTCTCTAGTACATTTCCCATCCAGATCTGGAATCAATGCTTTCTCCAAGGTTCCCTGGTTCCTTTGAATGGAAATACACAATGTGGGCACTAAGGGTGTTCACTGATACTGGGCTGGTCATTTGTTACAGGTGATATTTGTGGACAGAGCTAAGAAATATATACTTTTGGGATAAAATGTGTGAGTCATACTGATACTTTCAATTTAGAACCATGAATACAGAATACAATGTAATCTCACCAGTTTTATACCTATATCTACTTTCTCCCTTGTGGAAATACCGTTTTTCCAAGAAACCAAAATAAATCCTGTTAGGGATCTCCAAGTCTACAAAGCAGATGGAGAGGAGACACAGGGTTTTACATTTATTGCAAGAATCTCCAGGAACTTTCACTGCAGACGATGCAGCTCATTTATTATTCTATAAAGGATTAGCCAGCTTTCTAACATCACTAACTGATCTAAGGGAAAAATGAATGCCTTCTAGCAAAGCTTCAAAGCATTTGGTCACTTCTTTAAATTAATGGCTTTCTCTTTTTCTATAGGTTTCGTTATTTCAGCAAATGTATTTACTTTGTCATTTATGAACAAATGATAACAGAATTCCAAATTGTATAATCCAATTTTTTTTTCTCTATAGTCAGTTACTCTCTGTGAACTATCATTTTGAGGGAACTCAGGCAAAACTGCAACAACATATGGTACTTTGCTGGGACACATCTTCATGCACTCCATATTCTCATACTTCCTTGGTGTCCAGGACAGAAAACTAGATACAAGTCTCTGAGGTATTCATAAAAATATAAGAAAACTACTGGTAGTATTGAAACATGAAGTGGCTTTTTAGTCACAACGCAGGAAAATCTATACTTTCCTTAAGTTTGCACTCACACAGAGAACAGAATGGGGTTTGTGCTGACAGTGGGTCCATGCCCCACTCCCCTTGAGGCTTACAACCTAGATTTGAAGGGCTGAAGACAAGGAGAAATTTTATGATGATTTGCTGATCCTCTCAAATACCTAACACAGCATCCCATTTCTCCCCCTATGTCCATTCCCCAATAGCAGCAGAATGAAATGAAGCATGGGGCACCCAGTTACATAAGAAACCAAGAATCTCTCAGCACTGTCTGATCAATCGTTGGACATAACCACATCTTGGACCCCAATTTGCTCAACCCGGATTCAGGTACATATAAAACTTCAGCCAGCAGTGATGCATGCTCAGCACAGTCATAACTACAGATGTGAGCTACCAGCTTCCCTTAGGGCCATAGTGATCTGAATTCTCTGGTATATAAAAAAATATGAAGACGACTGGGGAAAAATGAAAAGCTCAATCCGGTTCTCTCTTTTTCCAAGTACTAATGCAGAAAAAGCAGAAATTGCATGTATATAATGTCAAATACAGATCTTCAAAATAGTTGAGGCAGATGGAACAGGTAGATTCTTTTCTCACTTGATCTGCTATGATGAATTTACAGAAGCTGGTATACATTTTCTCTTCTTTCCCTTAGGATCTTCCCCTCACTCCAGCTGAATGATGAGTTTTTGTTTGGAAAATGGATTTCTTTTCTTCTTGTTCTCAGGGGTCCCAAGGCCATTCTCCTGGTGTCCTGGGTGTTCTCCCTGGGAAGAGTAAAACCTCACAAGGCAGGTCTTGTGGGCTCCAATAAAATAGGCCTCAGGGTACCCAGAGAAGAGAGCTAGAGTTGAGGGCATGGATTCAGAGTCCCAGGTGTAACTCACACAAGCTATTAGACCATGAGGACAGAACTCTGCCTAAGTTTCCTTCAGTGGGGAGGAATGAGGTTACACCTGTTCAATACTGACCAAATGCAGGATGCACACCACCGATCCAAGGGCTGAAGCCTGGGAGAAGGCAACAAGGGGTGCCTTGGTGGAGAAGAAACCCAGTTAGAAGCTCCATTCTTGTTACCAAACACACTGAACAATCTGAAGCATACATGTTTGTGTATGGATCAACTTAAAATTTTATATTCAAAATATTAGTTAAAAAGTACTTGATAGCACTTTCTTGCCTATATAGAACCTGATATGTTGCTTCTTTAAGGTAAAAAATAACTAGAGATATTTTAAAATCTCAATTTATTTAGTGTCAGTAATCCAATGCTGATGATGTAAAAAGACTGAATTTACCTCCTCGTACAAATCCATTAGTAGCTATTGCCGAAGTAGACAATCCTGTGATAGTTGTCACAACAGTGGCCATTATTATTACAAGGACTGACAGACCTTTAGCGAAAAAGAAAAGAGACTTGAGAATACTTACACTCTCATTTAAACCTGCCACATCTAGAACTGGTTAGTCTAAGTATACTGAATTTACATTACAACCTATAAATTATCTTACTTTTATCTCATATTAGATCAAATCAGAATTATGAAAAAAGTGACATTAAGACAACAGTCTGATACAAAGGAGAACATAATGTAGAATGATTCCAACTGCTTGAATTTTATGAGGTTCAGACTACACATGCACACAGCCCTTTCCCTATTCATTCTCAAATGAATCAAGCAGTATGTCACTTCACTTACCTATTCCAGCTTGACCCACAATCCATGACAATCTAATAAAGAGCATTACTCCCCAAATGTTTAACATACATCGTACCTAGAAAAAGAGGCCAAGTCACAGATGAAAAGTAATTAAATACACAGTAAATGCTAAACTAGCCAATAGTAGGATAACATACGTTTTAAACTATAGAAGGTCCTTTCAAATCTCTTATCCCACCCTTAAAGTTTTTTTTAAAGAGCTTTATTGAGAGCTTAAATGTGAGCTAATTAAAGTATAATGTAATATACAAGTATATGTGTGTGTATGTACTTTATACACACACATTTATCTGAAGCAGAAGCAAAAGAACAAGAAAGGCACAAGGAATATTTTAAGACTTCAGCCCTAAAAAAAGGAGTTTATGTTCCCCCTTATCAATGCAAGTCAGTTTTTTACTTATTCTTTTATAACGTCTTCACTTCATGATTTCTACAGCGGATTTAAGTATTATGTAATATCTGTCAACACAAAATGCCAACTGTTCACACATCTTTCGAAAACCTACTCTTTGTAAGACAGCATCCTCAATTTATTTTTACTTTTATTTATTATGCTCGTACATAGAATACAGCCTTCCAAAATAGTAAAATCTAAGAATAGGCAAACAACACAACTCAGAGCTTAAAATACACTCTACTGATTAGACAATAAAATCACTACTAGAACTGGTATTTTTCCCTCTACTTCTCCCCTAAATGTCAATACAACTCTATATTAGTGCTTCCAAAGTCCCAATGAGACTCTCTACTCCAGTCAGATCCTTAGTGCCTATTCAAACACAGAAAAAGAAAGTAAATCTGAACCTTAATCACCTAAACCTGTCTACTGAAGTGATCTCAACACTTATGTCTCCTTTATTCTGTTGCTTGTTAACATCTATACATTTCTCTTCAAAAGACAATACAGTAGCAGGAAAGGAAGCAGGCACATTTCAGCTATATTACCTGCCCAGCTTTCTTGATTGCGTTGCTCTCATCAATTTAATAGCTTCATACTTAATTTTTGAAAAGTGACAATATGTGAGATTCAGAAGAGGTTATAAAATATAACTTAGAAGTAATCAAATATAATTTGATTAAATTAATAAATATATTTACTTCACTGAATTTAATACCCACAAGGAAAGGAGGTGCAAGTATTCATTTGGTCCTCCATAACAATCAGATAAAACCGTTTAAAAAAGAGAAAGCATTATCTCGAGAATGATGACATTAGGAAGATTGTATAATAAACAGAAATGTGTAACTCTAAAATTAAGTCTATAGGTACATACTAGCACACCCTTGATCCAGCCAAACTTCACAACTCCTTTACTTTCCGCGGTATATGTGACCACAGCCTCTCGGGTTGGTGTACTTTCTTCCCCGTTTGCAAAGCCATCCTCAAAAGGTTCCTGGTTATAAGAGGAAATGTGAATTATGCTTAAGAATTATTTAAAATTTAAAATCACCTGATAAAAACAAACATCACTAAATACACTTAGTGTATTTACAAGAATCAAGGGTTTCTGAATATTTTACCTAAGGACTGAGTTTTAAAAATTTAATTATCATGAAACCCATTTTAATAATTTAAACTTTTAATTACATTTTGGTGGTATCTGGAGAACACAAAGAATACTATTTGCTAAGTATAGGCTAACCAGGTCAGTCAATTCAGACCTTGTCTCTCCAGCCACAACTTTATATTGCCTGGATGTCACCCTTCCCCTATCTGGACTTTCAGTGTTAACAATATAAAACTCCTCTTCGTCACCAGTGAACAGTTTTCCCTTTATAGTCTCTGACAGCGGGACTCCGTGGATCCCAAGATTCACCCCTAACTCCTGCCTTTACTCACTCCTGAGTTCAGTCACTCAGCACTCTTCATTCTCTCCTTTCTAATTTTTCTCAGATTCAGACGTGAACTGGTTGACACAATGCATTTTCACTAGTGTTTCCTTCTAAGGCTTTTATGTTTCATGTCTGATTCTATAATTCTTAGTTTTTCTTCTTTATATTCTCTCTTTCCTTCTCTCCATGGCTCTCAACTTTTGTTCAGTCCCAACACACCCAAGGCACATGACAAACTTCCAAACCAGTGGCAGTGCCTTAAACAGATCATGAAGGGTGGAAGGGTGTTGGGAAATAGAAAATGTTCTAGATCTAGAATCCTGTCCCTAACACTAGCCCCATAGTTCTTCCTCTACCCATATCTCAACAGCAGGGAACAAAGTACAGCTATATTTCAAACATTCAGTCTTTAAATGAAAAAGAGCCAACTAAATTAATTATCATTTAATCCTGAACACTGTGATCTAGATTTCCTACAATACTTTTTTAAGAAATCATTTTCAGTGGTTATACCCTCTACTGAATTCTGAATATAATTTTTTTCATAGAAATGAGCTGCAGCAAGTTCTGTGTTACAACAGAGAAAAAACTATGTAATAATCCAAACTTCCTTTTTCTCTTTGACTTCTGTTAACCAAGTAGACTCATTTAATTCCCTTAATGCATTATTGCTATATGGCCTTTCAAAGTGCTATCAACCTAGATCAGCTCTTATATTCCATATTTTTATAATGTACCTACTGCAAATTCTGAGATTTTTAAGCAAAAGAAGAAACAGTATAATAAGTTAGATGCAGTAATTTCTTTAAGTATATTTTTTTTGAAATTATTTTACCAAGGCTCTTTTAAATAATCAAATTTTAAACTAATCTCCACGTTTACGCTAAAAGACATAGCTATAACTTCAACTACATGAAATACATGGAAAATAACTCATTTTAAGATTACTAAGAACTTAAAAATGAACTTTAATGTTGACTAATTCTGATAGCTCACAAACTTTTAAAAACAGATCCTAAGAGAAATAAATCATCATAATTTCCCTTACAGCACAGTTTCATAACTACTGTCTACTGTATCAAATGATTATTGTACTTTAAAAAGGATGCCCCAGGCTTATGGCATATAAGACACTTCATAAAAATTCTGTAATCACCCCAATCTTCTATACTTTTTAAAACCGCCTTACTGAGCTCTTATTCACATACTCACCCATTTAAAGTGCATATTTCAATGATTTTTAGTATATTCACAAAGTTGTACAATTATCACCACAGTCAATTTTAGAACATTTCCATCATCCTAAAAGAAGCTCCACACCCGTGAGCAGTCACTCTCCATTTCCCCTTTTCTGAAGCTCCTGGCAGTTACTTACTGACTTTCTATCTCTATGGATTTGCTCTTCTGATATTTCATATAAACGGAATAATGCAATCATACACATGTGGCCTTTGTGTGCGGCTTCTTTTCCTTAGCATAACATTTTCAAGGTTCATCCACGTTATAGTACATATCACTCTTTTTTATTGCCAAATAATATTCTGTTGTATGGATATACCCCATTTTAAAATCTGTTCATCAGCTGATGAACATTTGGGCCTATTCTACATTTTAGCTATTATGAATAATGCTGCCGTGAATATCTGTGCACAAGTTTTTGTGTAGACATGTGTTCTTCATTTACCTTGGGTATATACCTAGAAGAATTTCTGGGCCATGAAATACTTTTTGCAATGACTATTTCTGGTTGTCTTTCCCACCTCTTCTTTTGTATCAGTCTGCAGACTGTCACTCCTCATTTTAGTCCATGTGTCTATTTTTATCCCTCTTTCGTGCTTAGAATTTGGTATAAACATGGAAACCAGTAATAGTTAAACGTGTGAGAAATACGTACAAACAGGAAAAAATGTAATCGGGGCCTGTGTAGCTCAGCAACCCACTTTGGCTTTACGTCCACTGTTGTTTATGTTCTATACAGTAGGACATCACTGATGAATTCCCCCAACGCTGCCCCCAAAAAAGAAAAAAAAGAGAATTGATGGCTCAACTGTTCAATTATTCAAATAAAGCCAGAACAAAAATGTTTGCCTATTAACTCAATCAACTTTAAAGTAGACAGAAGTTCCTTAGATTTCACTCTAGGATATTTGGTGCTCTTCAGTTATAAAATAACATAAAATATTATATAACCTGCAAGTATTACAGGAAAATATAATGCCTATAATAATACACAAGAAAATACAATGCCTATAATTATACACAGAGAGATATTTCTATTCCCATCTCTATTAAAAGAAAACTAAAGATGTGTGTACTTAATAGGCTACTTTCTCCAAGGCTAAATTCTGATGTGCATGTCTTTTTAATAATTCAGAAGCAGGCAGGCGTCTTAATATTTTTGCTGTATTTATTAGAATTCCACCTGAAAATTGAAGATCTAGCAATAATTATACCGGTTTCCACAATACTATGAACAACTATATTCAAAAAACACCGTAAGATTTTTCTGCATGTATAACATATTTTAAAACAAAAATGAATCCAAATAAAATTTAAGTTTAACTTCCTTATCATGTTCCAATAGCTCTATTTTAAAAAGTGTTATTAATCTTTAAAATACAATTCAAAAATTAAAATGAATTGAGTATGTTATTTTTTATATTTCAATCAACAGATTTAAGTTAAATAAAATTGGGTTTATATTTATTTCCTGAAATAACAGGAAACCAAGGTAGAATACATTTTGTTTCTATAAATACATTAGTTTCAGAGAAATAAGGAAATTGTTGAGTATGGCGTTTTATCTACACACACACACACAAAATATTGTATATAAATCTTATTACCAGGAAAATTTCACATATACAATTATGAACTATAAATTATACTGATAGAAAAGTACATAAATAAAATCTTCAATCTACCTACCATTTTCAGAGAAATGAAGGGTTTGTGTTTTTTACTGTTTTTCACATAATGAATACAATGTCAAAAATAACAACATGATTTTTTGGATAACACCGTATTAAATGAGGTGGAACAAACTAATTTAAATTTATTTGGGGAAATTATCTTTCAAAAAGTAGCACTGTAAATCTGAGTCTACAAAGCAAGGATTAAGACTGGGCATGAGGGACTTCGCTGGTGGTGCAGTAGTTAAGAATCAGCCTGCCAATGCAGGGGACACGGGTTCGAGCCCTGGTACGGGAAGATCCCACATGCCGCGGAGCAACTAAGCCCATGCACCACAACTACTTAGCCTGCACTCTAAAGGCTCATGAGCCACAACTACTGAAGCCCACGCGCGTAGAGCCCAGGATCCGCAACAAGAGAAGCCACCACAATGAGAAGCCCGTGCACTGCAACGAAGAGTAGCCCTCGCTCGCCGCAACTAGAGAAAGCCCGTGCACAGCAACAAAGACCCAAAGCAGCCAAAAATAAATTAAAAAAAAAAAAAAAGACTGGGCATGAGAACAAGAGTGGGGAAGAGAGGAAGAGACAGAGGAAACAATGGAAAACACAGAGAGGTAGACCCTCAGTAACTGGAAGGATTTCTTAATTTGAGGAGCCATGAAACACAGAGTTCCACCAGGCTGTTAAAAAATTCATGACTGGAAATTAGGAGAGGGGCCAGGGATAAAGAGCTAGTGGGTGAAGCTATGGAAAAAGAATGAAAAGAGAAACTTTGGGAAAGAAAACCTGAGTAGCTGAGCATTTTTCTGAGAATACAGAAAACATAAGAATGAAAGGGAACTCTGGTTTCCATGGTCATTTATTTCTTTGCAGGGAGTAGAGAAAAGGAGAATTTCTGCACTGTGGATACTCTCCCTTGTATATTCAAATTTCTACCTCAACTTGATCATTCTTTGTCCTCTAACCATAGTTATCTTTTTGCTGCACACCACACACCCCACCTCCAAATGTCCAGCCAAACGTGCTGAAATACTACCCCACGTTCATCAATGCACACCAACCTGGCTTCACCATGCCACAACACTGGAATAGTTTTAAGACATCCAAGGACTTCTCTGCTACCAAATCTAATAAATCTAATGTACAGTTTTTAGTCCCTGTCTCAAAGGACTTTTGAAACAGCTCATGATACTGTTGACAACTCCCTCTTTCTTCAAACTTCTTTTGAAATACCACACTCTCTTAGCCTCTTCCACCCAGCAGTTAAATGGTAAGAGTCCTTTCAATACTTGGTCTTAGACCCATCTCTTTTTTTCAGTCTGTTTCTCCTATGGTCATCTCACCAGACCTGTAGCTTTAAACACCATCTGTATGTGATAAGTAATAAGTGACGGCTCCCATACTTTTCCAGATCAGACCTCCCCTCTCAATATCAGCCCTGTGTGTAAAATACTGATGTTGCCACTTTTATAGTTCATTACTTTTACTACTCCAATTCTTACCAAATAAGAAAAAAGAAATTGTCAGTGTACTACAAACAACTTTCCTCTAAATGAAAAGGAGAGGGAAACAGTTTCTCTTTTTTGGATTAGTTTTTAATTCTTAAAGGTTTCAGTGGACACTTAAATATCAAAAAAGGTATCTGATCAGAAAGATAGTATGTTCTAGACTCACAGATTTAGAGAACAAACTTATGGTTACCCATGGGGGTGGGGGGAAGGGGAGGGGGGAGGGATGGATTGGAAGTGTGGGAGTGACTTGTACACCCTGCTATATTTAAAACAGATAACCAACAAGGACCTACTGTATAGCACAAGGAACACAGCTCAATATTCTGTAGTAACATAAATGGGAAACGAATTTGAAAAGAATAGATACATGTATAACTGGATCACTGTGCTATATGCCTGAAACTAACACAACATTGTTAATCAACTATGCTCCAATATAAAAATTTCTTAAATAAAATTAAAAAAAAACTTTCCATCAAAAAAATTCTTAATAATTAAAATCCTTTATAATGTAAATTGATTTTAGATTTATTCTGCAATACACATCTTAAAATTTTAGTTTTTCAGTTTCCAATATCCAAAAATTAACTTGTTTTGAATTCACTAATTTAAATTACCCTTTACATATCAAAGGTCATAACTCACACTCTGCTTGACCTAAAAAAAAAATACAACTGAACACAAAGGCTAGGCTTACTGATGATTTCTCAGTAAAAAAATTCTTAAAAAAATCAAGCTATCGTTTCTTCCCTAACACCAGAATTTTCTTCAGTATTTTAGAGACAACCTAGGATGAAGACAGATTTTTTAAAGTGATGAACAATAAAGCTTTAGGAAAAAATACTTATCCAAGCTTTTAAAAAATTACAATTAGAAACCTTAACACTGCTTTCACTGGCTCTGTAACCGAGAGTGCAGTATTGTCTTCTGTGTACATCCTCATCATGGGCACACCAACACACTTTTCATTGATAAATGCTTTAGGTACACATTACACTAAAATGTCAGTTATTTTCTTTCTTCAGACATCCCAGTTACTAAGTCCACAAGACTTTCATCTCAAGTATACAAGGCAGTATAGATGGTCTCTGCGACATCACTGGACAAGGATGTTAATACCCATGAAAGATGATTGTGCAGTGCTCAGAATGATTTATGATCATGTTTTGTCCAAAGTTGAATAAAGGTGCTTATCATTGTACAAAGAAAAATCAAGACTGTCTAGACAGTGCAACTTTTGAATACAGTTAGAATAAAACACATTTCTGGCAAAGCCTATTACCAAATATATTCATTTTTATACAAATTTATTCGCTTTTTTATAGTTAAACTGGTAAAGACTTGGCAAAAGTATCTTAGCTCAGCAATTTCAGGCCATAGTAGGCAAAAGACAGTAACCTACATAATTTTTTTAAAATTTGGAAGGAGGGGAAAATGTTTGGGTTTTTATTTTGTCTTACTGGTGTTTCAAAGAACAACTGAGCAAAGCTGTACCAAACTATCTCTTTAGGTCTATGGCTGCTACAATATTGTTTCCAGGTAGACTTAAGGGTGCTCAAATATGGACACTTTTTGAAGAGGGAAATGTACCAGTCCCTTAAAGTAACTTCTGATATTTTTCTGTTACCTGAAGATTCTACAGTTGCAAAAAGCAGTTTCTGAGCATAAACCACAACTACATCCTTCCACTCATTCATTAAACAAATATTTATTAATCAGTTTTATCAAGAACCACACTAGGGACTTTTCAGCCCTCCCAGAGTTGATATTTTTATAGTAGAGGCTAAAGATCATGGGTAGGTTTTCTATCTTCTATCCAGGGCATTTTCTACTATACCAAGAAGCCTCTATTAATTGTTTAATCCAGTTTAAAAAAAAAAACAAAAAACGGTTGATGCTTCTTTTCAAGTCACAGCCTCTCTGTGACAGTCTCCTAATCTGTAAAATGGAGATAATAATCCCTGACCACCTGTACCATTTCCTTGGAGTCTCAAGACTGTAAATAAAGATCAATGTGTTACAGCCACATAAAGCAGCTGAGGTTTCTTGGGCTTGACTATCAAGCCAACTGATACAGCTTGATTATAATACAGCAATTTAAGTTTCAGTGCCATGTTAGAAATGTAAAAGTGTGACTCACAGTTACACACTTCAAAAGGCTTAGTAGGAAAATTATTCCTAGATGGCCTGGCTTTTCAATGCCCAGCCACTTCTCAACAAGAACAAGATTACACACTCAGTTGACCCTATCAGAGCAAAGGCAGCATTTTCTTTTCCCTGAGGCTGTACATGCTCTCAGCGCCCAGTCAGTGTTGCTCTTGCGGCACCTGCTGGGAAGCTCAAACCCAAATATATTCATTTTTTATGAATGTTATAAAAAGGTCCTCCATGTTAATACAGAGGACCAAAACCCATGCCAGTGAGCACCCCTTAACTCCTCTTGCAACTAAGGGTCCTCCTCCTTTTGTCCCCACACTGCATCTCTGAAATATATCTTGCATTAAATCTTGATCATGTTTTATGGATCCATTATGAATCCATGCTTCTGTGTTAAGGTTCATTTATTTAGAGAAACAAAATTTTCTTTTTTTATTTTCTTTTTTTTTCTTTTTGGCTGTGTTGAGTCTTTGTTGCTGCGTGTGAGCTTTCTCTAGTTGTGGCGGGCAGGGGCTACTCTTCGTTGTGGTGCACTGGCTTCTCACTGTGGTGACTTCTCTTGTTGCGGAGCACGGGCTCTAGGCACGCAGGCTCAGTACTTGTGGCTCGTGGGCTCTTGAGTGCAGGCTCAGTAGTTGTGGCGCACGGGCTCAGCTGCTCCGTGGCATGTGGGATCTTCCCGGACCAGGGCTTGAACCTGTGTCCCCTGCATTGGCAGGCACCGGGGAAGTCCATAGGGAAACAAAATTTTCTATTAGCATTATCTCTGCAACTGGAAAGTGGTTATTAAACTAATACATTAACTTACATAGTTAATGTGAGGATTGGGTAAGATAAGGTATTCGTTTACATAAAAAAAAAAGCTAAAATTATTGAAGATGAAGAAAGCTGCAAAGGAATAAAGATAGGATATGAGATGGCTTTATTTTTTCAATATAACAAAATTATATGTATTGGCTAATCATTTTCTGGCTGCCACAAAATATGCATCAAACAATCATTTACCCTGCCAAATGAAGACTAGGGAACTACACTGCATCCTAGCATTTTGATCTATGAAATAAAATTTGGATCCCAATCACAACTGATGTTACTTTTTTACACAGTAAATCAACCTTACCAAATAATCTTAAGCAACAGAAAAAAAAAAAAACTACCTCAACTGGAAAACAACATTGTGGGGGGCAGACATATACCTTATAAAATTTTGCATGCATTTAACAACTACTTATTTTGAAGATGTTATGTACAGGGTAGTAGCTATGGTAGAAATAAGAGAAATTTTTAAATATACAGAACTGTCTACCCTCATTCAAATTATCTGATTTCAAATTATTCTGGCAGACCATATCATCTAAATGCTAAAAATTTCTGTTAATTACAACTACCAAAAAGGTCAGAAGTTCAACATGAAGGGTGATCACACATAAATAGAACTGAAACAATAATCCATTCCAGAAGTTTTAAATTCTCCCCAATTAATATTTGTACTAAATGAAAAACAAGATGGAAAAGCGTATTTAGCAGTGTAACAATCTGCCTCTTCCATCTTTTTCTGAGCAATTCTCTTACTATTTCCTATAACTACAAACACACTTGGAAAATATAACAGGGAAAAGGATGACTTTTTTTCTCCATGACTTTTAAAGAGTTTGACTCTGGATAAGAATTGATTTATAGGTTAGGCAATAATTTGGTTTTGCATATTTGGGGTAAGGTGAACCCTGGCATAGAATCCAACCCAATTCAAGTTTATTGTGATATACACCAGATTTTTTGTTCTAAGTAATATTGCAAGATACATCAAAATAGTAGTTTTTCTACTGTCAAGAAACAAAAGTTTCATACAAAATACAGTTGTACATAATCTAGGTTTGGCTATCCATTACTCATGGGGTAAAATAAGAATTCGTAGTATAGGAGACCCTCATAATCTCTCCGGCTTCCTTTAATTACAGCCAACATTTACTGAAATACTACTGTGTTCCAGACACTTCCCTAAATGCTTTCACACCCTATTTCCCTGAACTGGCACATCTTTGAGAGACAGATCTAATCTCCACTTAACAAATGTGGGAACAGTCTTTTGACAGGTTAACTTACTCCAAACCGTGTAGCTATTAATGTGGCAATGCAGAGAATCTTCTAAATGGTAGAATTCCACATATTACAGGGAGCCAGGGTGAATTATTTAAAGTTACCTATTTTGGACAAGGAGACATTAGACAAATCGCCCAACTTAAGAAACTGTCCTGCTCAAACTTCCCAATTCCTCAGCTATTTTCGCTCTTTACCTTGCTTCATCCTTCCCTCCTTCCTCTGCTTCCAAACCTACAGAAGCTAAGGATTTCTGACACAGTTCTCATAAAAATGACAGCAGAAGTTCTGCGCTGTGTATGACACCAGAGGGTATTTTTAAAAATTTCTTTGCTCTTTGTAGAAATTCCCCCAGGGTCTACAGTGTATGCGAAACTCTTTGCCCTACAGGACTGTTACAGACAGCTGGATCAGACCTCCTACGGAGGAGAAAAAATTGCTAGTGTACAGATATAACCCACCTGGAAGGCACGTAAAATGTTTAATATGAAACTGTGTCCTAAATAGAGTTATACGAGTTATTTAACTTTAGGAGCTTATTTGGAGGCTATGGTGGTAGACAGGGTAGTTAGACCAATAAATCGTTCAGTTTCTATGTTACCTAGAATTTTCTTTTTCCAATTAAAAACCGACATTAGCAGCGCAAGCTAGCAACTCCTTCTGATCAAATGCTCTTGGTCATACTGGGTTCCTTCTTCCCGTACATGCTTTACCATTGCAACCTCTTCACCCCTGGGTCCACTTACACATCCATGCCCTTTCAGGAAGCCTTGAAAAAGAAAATTATCCACACAGAATCCTTGAGATTTGTCATCAATGTTTTATTACCACACATAGTAAGATTTGACATGATTAAAGAAAAAGTAAATATTAGTCTGTTTTAGAAGTCTCTGTATTTTTCCAGTCATACACCACTTTATTATTTCTATTAATTTTCCTTGAAGTTTTTTATACACCTTCAAAATCCTATCCTGTAAGTTAGAAAATTTCTGAGAGTTCTATCAAATATTTAATTTGATATAATACTGCTTTATTGCTGAAATGTTGATTTTAAAGTATTTTCTCCTGGGGGACTTTTTGCCTGCTATTCCCTGTCTTTAACACACTTTGAATATGGCTGGCTCCTTCTCAAACTTTAGGTCTTAGCTCAAGTGTAGCCTCCTTCCCAGACCACCCAACATATAGTTTCTTCTCAGCAGTGCCCCTTTTTTCTTCTTCATAGCATATATCACACCCAGTAATTATTTTTTTTATTTACTCAGCTCTTGTAATATATGTACCTACCTCCACTCCTTCAATGTGTATTAAAATGGAAGGTCCACAAGGGTACAGACCTCTCCCTGTCATTTTTAATCAAAGACATAGTGAATGAATATTGAGTCTTTATGGGCAATCCTTGTTTTCCAAATAATGTCCTGAAATAGTAACAAGTAAAATTTTAAGCGTCTGCTCCTGAGTCAGATCCAAGTTCAAAATCTAGCTCTGCTATCACTAGCTATGTGAACTCTGGCAAATTGTTTAACACCTCTGGCCCTCAGTTTCCACATCTGTAAAATGGAGATAATATTACCTATCCCATAGTGTTTGAGAAGATAAAGTGAGAAAATATCATGATTGTATAGAACACAAAAACTCTCATACACTGCTGGTGGGAATATAAATTGGTACACAACTTTGGAAAAGAAGTTTGGGCATTATCTTCTTAAGCTGAAAAAAATGCATACCTTTTAACCCAGCAATTCTAATCCTAGATATATCCCTATAGATAAACAACACTTAAATGAAGTAGGACACTTATATTAAAATGTTCGTATCAGCATTGCTAAAAACTGCGAAGGACCAGAAA
Source organism: Aethalodelphis obliquidens (assembly GCF_003676395.1). NCBI lineage: Eukaryota > Metazoa > Chordata > Mammalia > Artiodactyla > Delphinidae > Aethalodelphis > Aethalodelphis obliquidens. The sequence continues at coordinate 11,639,577 of NW_020837948.1, forward strand.
CTGTCTCAAACATCCACAACTACAGAATTGTAGCATTTCATATAATGGAAGATAATTAGCAATACAAATGAATGAATTAAAAATACACACAAACATAACAGTGAGCAAAAGATGACAGATAAAAAAGCACTGTATGATTCCATATAGTTTTAAAGCAGGCAAAACTAGACTAATGATCTTCCAGAATACATAAAGGTGACAAAAACAAACAAACAAAATACCAAGACCCAGACCCAAATAAATGATCACCATTAAGTCAGGACAGTGGCTACTTTTGGCACAGGGAGATCAGTATGGGGTGCACAGAGGGTTTCTGGAGTGCCAGCAATGTTCTATTCCTTGATCTGGGTGGTGATCACTTGATTAAGTTATGCATTTAGTCTTTACATTTTTTTTCTCTGCTATATACCACCATTCTAAAAAGACCTTTAGGGCTTCCCTGGTGGCGCAGTGGTTAAGAATATGCCTGCCACTACAGGGGACACGGGTTCGAGCCCTGGTCCAGGACGATCCCACATGCTGCACAGCAACTAAGCCCATGAGCCACAACTACTGAGCCTGTGCTCTGGAGCCCACAAGCCACAACTACTGAAGCCGTGTGCCTAGAGCCCGAGCTCCACAACAAGAAAGGCCACTGCAATGAGAAGCCTGCGCACCGCAACAAAGAGTAGCCCCCGCTCGCTGCAACTGGAGAAAGCCCACGCAGTAACAAAGACCCAACACAGCCAAAAATAAAATAAAAATTTAAAAATAAATAAATAAATAAAGCAATGGGCAAAATGTCTAAAAAAATAAAATAAAAAGACTTTTAAAAGATTAAAAAACAAAATGTATTAACTGCTTGGTACATTGTCTGACATTAACAGGGTAAGTGGTTGATAAATTTTGGCTATTATTATAAACAACAAATAAGTGATTATTTCAACTGCCCATGGGGTGAGTTTAAATAACTGGATGTTGAACAAATACACAAAAATAAGTACTGCAAAACATTATTAATCTAGACTCTACTACACTGCTTCCTATAATACTGGCAGTTTAAGATTACCTCTAGAAGAATAAACAAAAACACTGACCTATATATAGAAATGTGGCATTTCCATTCTGAATGGTGGTAAAAGATTTATTACCTACACCATCAAGAAGTCAATAGGATATAGTGTGAAGAACCTGGCTTTGAGGACCAATGATCACACTACTAGAAATCTTTTGTAACTTCTCTAGTGCTAAAAATGTGTTTAATAAATGAAAGCTTCCTCCCTGTGCTGTTTTCTTTGGTGGCACTGATAAGCACATCATAGCAACACTAGCTAGGGTTAATATTAAATTGCACAGTAGGAGAACAGAAGCATAACTTGTGGGCCTAGCTTTATTTAAGCAAATTAAATCACTGTTACTGACACTCAGAGGAGTGGGGAATCTTCATTTCAGGGCACAGTTAGTATAAAAGAATTCACTGCTTTCTTTACAAGCAGCATATTATTGATTTAAAAAAAAAAACCAAAATTACACTTCAAAAAAGTTAAAGTTCACCAAAAAATGGTATTTAAATCCTAAAAACAAACTTCTGAACTAAAGTATCCATCAAGATATTTTAGATAAATATTTCTCATATAGTTTAATAGCATCTTCTTAATACCAAAGTAAGCTAAAGTGTTAAATTAATATTATGAAACAAAGCCAAATCACTAACTAAAAATGGACGCATACATATGCAAATTTAGATGCCAAAGTGGCTGGGCTTATTCTAACCGTTTTTTCTTTAAGTACTAGCCAATTATATCACCCCAAAGCTACCAACATTTCCTATCCGTGCTGTCGGTGATTGGTGTATTCAGTGTAATGCTCCCCATACAGACTATGCTCTCAAAACAAAGTATTGTTTTACAGGAATCCAATCTGCTCTGGTTAACAATGGTCTATTAATATCCAGTGGCATTAATGCAAAGCTCAAAACTCAAGTGCCACAGATAAAAGTGGATGCTGTGACCATGTGACTTTACAATGAACCAAGTCAGAACTGCTGATTGCAGTCAAAGAATTCAGTCCTCTACCTAGCCCATCGTGTTCAAGACTGAGTTACAACAAAATGCATTATGCATAGCATAATTTATACATTATTTCAAATCCCACACAACTTGCTAATGTCAACAAATAGCTTAAAAACATTTTAATTCAACTTACCAGAAAACTTATATTATTAAGTGATACTGGAAGGTATAACTGTGTCATTTACATTTCAAATTGTTTTATTTTTAAAATAAGGAGAACCAAAAGTTGTCAAAGATATAAATATATGACTTAGCAATATCCTAAATGGGTAAAGTATTAGAAAAGCAATATACATGGAGAACCGCGCGATAACAAAAACTACATTTAGCACGTGGTATGCACTTGATAGTTCATGTATTTCTCACATGAATATGTGCTATTTCTCACTATGAATTATCATCTTTCCCATTTTCTATAGAAGGAAACTGAGAATCTGAGGTGACAAGTTCTTTTTCTGAAGGTTACACAAGCATTAAGCGGAAAGGCCAAGATTTAAACCCCTGAATGACAGCTAAACTATCTATGTATGGGAAAAAAACTAGGACATATTGAAAAAAAGCAAAGACCAGAAAGGAAATACTCTTAGATAGATACAGCTGCACTGAGTGTGCTTTCTTTTTCAACTGAGAGCACTTCCCCAAGTGTGTGCAACTTGGATGGCTTAAAGTGAAGCCTTCCTAGCTTGAAATATTAGAAAAGAGAGCCCAAGAGCCAAAAGAGGAACTAGAAATTAAGTGGGAATCTCTAGGAAAAAAAAACAGAATGATAGCGAGGGTAAGCCCCAAATCTCAGGTGACCACTAAATCACACAGGTACAGGGGAGGATCTGCACCACACACATACACACATACACACACACACACACACCCAAAGAGACAGGCTAAAAAAGCAGCAGCTGAAAACACAGGACCCAACAGAGATATCAGGTACTGCATAGTGGGGATAGAGGACTCAGTGTGCAGTTTGAATCTAGGCAACTTAAGTACCTGTTAGAACAAAAAACAATAATCCTTAGCAGAATACTGAAAAAAACAACTACCCGAAGTTGCTACAATGTGTTATCTACATAGAAGTCTAGTCTTTACCCCCAAATATTACTGAACAGGAAAATATAACCCATAATCAAGAAAAAAAGTCATTAGACATTAACTCCAAGTGGGCCCAGATGTTAGATATGAGAGACAAAGACTTCAAAATAGCTATAATGAACATACTAAAAAATTAAAGGTAAATACGGTATCAGTGAGTAACAGAGAGGGAATCTCAACAGAGAAATGGAAGCTATATTTTAAAAATTAGAGATTCTTAATCTGAAAATCAAAATAATTGAAATAAAAAATTCATTAGATGGATTCAACAGCAGAGTGGAAATGGCTGGAGGAAGCAGTGAAACCCATTAACTTACAGATAGAAGAAATTTAAACCCAAAAAGGATCCACACAAAGAGAAAAGCCCCTATGTACAAATTCCTGAAAGCCAAAGGTAAAGAATATATCTTGAAAGCAACCACAGAAAACCAATGTATCATATACAGATGAGCAATGGTATGATTAATGGTTGTCTTATCAGAAATAATGGTGGGCAGAAGACACTGGAAGTGCATACTCAAACCACTGAAAGAAGAAACTCTGGCAACCAGGAAACTGACATCCAGCAAAACTATCCTTCAAAAGTGAAGTAAAGACATCTTCAGATAATAAAAACAAAGAATTTTGTTGCCAGTTGACCTCCCTTACAACAACTACTCAAGGAAGGGAAATAGTATCAGATGGCAACACAGATCTACAAGAAGAAATGGGGGAAAAAAAAAAAAGGAAATAAAACACCATATAAGCATTCTTTCCTTTTTTTTTTTTTAAAGTCATAGGACTTTTGTTGAAAACAAAAAGTACAAACTGTATTGCTGGGTTTGTAATTTACACGATGACCAAAGTACTAAGAAAAGTATTCTGTTTTAAGGTTCCTATATTTTAGCTGAAAAAATTCAATATTCTCTGTAAGTGGAACAACCACTGAAATAATGCAAAGAGATATATAACAAGAAAGTAAATAGAATTAAAATGGATATTAAAAAATATCTGATTAGCATAGGAGATGGCAGGAAAAGAGGATTAGAGGAACAAAAACGGGTATGAAAACCAACAAATAGCAAAATACCATGCCTAATAACAGCCAAATCACAATAAATGTAAATGAACTAAAGAGTCTGCAGAGAAAATGCAAGTTATGGTACACATATCATATGGTACATGTATGAGACTATCATAAAAACATTCACTTAAATAGAAGATTACTATGGGTGACATAGGAAACTGATTACTTATGATTAGTTATTTAATGCTAGGTGGGAAGAGTAGGATATAAAATCATAATTTTTACATGTATAAAAATGTAAAAGTGTTAAGGATTTGAGGTCTTTAACTTTCTCTGTTTTTCAAACCTCCTATATTATCTTCTCTTCATAATGATACGGTAACAAACATTTTAAATAAACAAAGTACAACAAAACCCTTGGAGTAAATTTTTAAAGTGTTGGTTCTGAAAAGGACTAATACTTAGCCTCTTAAAATGCGATACTCTAGGATGACATGAGACTGAAATTTTCCAAACGTGTAGTTGGCTGACTCTTTTTGTATTGAGATTTAAAACACCATGGTTACTCTGTGCCAGCACTATGCTAGACGGAGATACTGTGACAACCAAAACTCAGGTCCTGTCTCTGCATTTACTCAAGAGCTATTCTAAGACTACTATTTTCTGCTTTTTATGATTTTCTTATTTTCTATCTGTATAACATGCTGGTCATCTTTGAATCCACCTCTGCCAGTGTTCATTTTCCCTTCTAATCTGCCCTCGTTCTGAAAACCAGAAGGCCATATTTGTTATAACTGTTTATAAAGTTTAACTATGTAGTCCCCAAGTGCAGGTGTGCTGAACCCTTTTAAATGAGGCCTTTTTGTTGTTATTGTTGCTGCTTTGCTTAATTACTGAATCAGCTTTGTTTCTAATCAGCAAATCTGCCAAATAATTGAGACTGAAATAGGTGAGACGATAATTTTTCAAGTGCTACAAGCCAAATCTATTATTTCTGGAAACTTACAGGTAAGCCAGTACTAAGAATAATTTATCATAAAGCTTAACTTCTAAAATAGTAAAGCCTGATTATTTGTGTCTGAAACCATTAGGTTCTATAAAAGAGAGGTAATATCTCACTCCAACTATTCCATGTGAACTCATCAGGATTCAGACTTACCAGTTAGTACTTGTGTGTCTGACTTCCCTACAGGATTTGTCCTAGCACCTCACATGTGAGCTTTCACTAACGTGTCTATGTTTAAATCCAGCATCTACCACTCACTGGCTGTGAAACTTAGGCAAGTTGCTATTAGCCTCTGAGTTTGTCTATCTGTAAACTAACTGGTTTGGAAGATTACTGTGCACAGACTACAGACTGCTCCTGAAACATGACAGATGTTGAATAATTGGTAACATTATACAATTCATTATACAGTTATCTAAGGATTAAATCCAGATCTTTGATAGGTTCCTATAGTAGGATGTTTCAAACTGACAATCAGCATATCAAAACAAACAAACAAAGCAACAAAAAAACCCACAACTATGTACTACTGTCATAATGATAACCAAAGTCTGTCTAGGACATTGGTTCTCAAACCTGGCTCTCTGGGAATCACCAGGAAAGCTTTTTTAAAATGGCATGTATACTCTTTGAGAGAGAGGAATCTGTAATTTTTCTCCAGGTAATTCTTTTAGAAATTTGGGAATCACTAGTCTAAAAGAAAAGGGAGACAGAGAGCTAGTTTCAAAGAGATGCAGCCTTACCAAGTATTAGTTAAGTGCTTAGGCAAACCACAACCTTGCAAAATATGACTGCTACTCTACGACCTTCTGAAAACCCATTTCCTCCAAAGATAGATTTGAAGATCAAATACAGATACATGAGTTAAGAGTGCTTTGGAAACTTAACACTTTATACAACATTAAGAAATTCTTCACAGCCTTTGCAATATTAAAGACCCAGATCTCCATTCTCAGAAAGAGATAAATTCCACTGATTCAACAAACATTTCATTGAGGGCCTAATATGTTTAGACAACTTTATTTAAGGAAGGATCTCATGCAAAATTAGAGAAAATTTGACTGTTTAATAATTTTAAACTAGTGGTGACTATTTAACATGTAAGAAAAGGAAGGGAGAAATCCAAGAAAGGAGGAATGAGGGAAGGGAAAAGTTCCTTTAAATATCACTTCCCCTGACAGCACTGGCTAACTGATTTCTCTGTGATGAGGGAAATGTTCTGTATCTTCATTGTCCAGAATGGTAGCCACTAGCCAACATGTGGGTATCGAGCACTTAAAATCTGGCTCAAGTAAACACATTTTTAACTTTAATTTATACTTAGTTTAGGGACTTCCCTGGCGGTCCAGTGGTTAAGAATCCGCCTTCCAATGCAGGGAACATGGGTTCAATCCCTGGTCAGGGAACTAAGATCCCACATGCCGCAGGGCAACTAGGCCCATGCACCACAACTAGAGAGCCTGCGTGCCTCAACTACAGAGCCTACACACTCTGGAGCCCGTGCACCGCAACTACTGAGCCGGTGCTCTGGAGCCCACGCACAACTAGAGAGAAGTCTGCACGCTGCAATGAAAGATCCCGCGTGCTGCAACTAACACCCAACACAGCCAAAAATAAATAAACAAATAAATATTAAAAAAATAAAAAAATTTAGTTTAACAGCCAAATGTGACTAGTGGTTCTAGTACTGAAAAGTGCAACACTAGAACATTTAAACATTTACATCACACTTTTGGGAGATACAGATAAGAAAAGCAGAAGAAATTTTAAAAAAAACCAAAACTTACTATGATTCCATTTATAAGAAACTTTCTTATACTTAAATTTTTTAAAAAATATTTTTTTATTGGGAAAAGATCTATCCATACAGTGAAACTGAGGGGTCCAAATCTTTTCTACTTTACCTTCAATGAACTAAAACACAACTGACATGGGAATTTAAAAACAAAAAACAAACCAACAAAAAAACCAAAATAGCAAGAACTTACATAGTATTAAACTGTAGGACATTGGAATTAACATCAACTGGGAGTCAAAATGGTTGTTGCAAGTTCCAACCGTGGCTCTGCCAGTTACGGGTCTTATGATTTTGGACAGGTTATTTAGTTCTTTTGTGTCTTAAATTCCAAACGTGCAAACTGGGGCCATCTGCCTGTCAAATGTCCTTTAGAGATTCTAGATGACAATATAAGGTACACAAAAGAGTTTAAGATTCTTCTGTACTACAATAATTTATAAAGAATAGTTCTATTATTCAACGTGTATTGATTGAGGGTCTGCCATGTAGTAGGGACATAATGATAAACAGTCACAGACATGAGTCTGCTCCTCATGGAACTTGAAGTCAACTCAAGTTTACTCAAATAACCATCTTAACAAACATACTCCCACTAACTGAAATAAGGGCTCAAAGAGAAAAGAGGTTTGTCCTAGACTGGAGGATAAAGGCTTCCTCTCTCAGGAAATAAAGATTGAAGTGAAATATTAAGACTGAAAAGTTATCAGTGTGGTATGGAGGAGAAGGGAGGAAGAATTCATGGATAGTATTACATACAAAGGCACTATGGCCAGAGGAAGTACTGTGCCATTGAGAAATTGAAACACTAAAGAAGAGGCAGGCCAGAACTAGACAATGCAGGGCTAGTTTTAAGCCAAGGAATAACATGATCAATTTTGTTTTAGAAAGATCACTCCAGGCTCAATAGTAATAGGAGGGCATAGTGAATAGAGGAAACCATAGAAGGCTACTGGAGAAAGATATGCTGCAGACTGCTCTAGGATGGTAGCAGTGAGGATGAAAATAATATTTAGGAAATAAAGGTGATACAAAGAACTCGGTGATGAACTGGATGTAGAGAGGTGAGAAAAAGTGTCAAGGATCACTCAGTTTTCTCACTTGTGCAATATGATGAATGGTGGTACCATTCACAGAGACACAGGAAGAGGGCCTGGGTGGTTTTGTTTTCAGAGGTAGAGGAAGAAAAATCATAAGTTTGTGAGTGTGGGGTGTCCTTTAGGCAGGAAGCAAAAACGTCCAGCAGGCTCTGGATGCCCAGAACTCACAAAGGTAGTATTAGTACGAGACAAAATTTGGGGAGCAATTAGCCTACAGGTGATATAGACAGGGGATATACAGAGAGAGAAGACGGCAGAGGAAGAAGGAAAGCCAGAATCAAGCCTAGAGGATGGCCAGTTTAGAGACGAAGGAAAATGCAGAAGACATTGGGCTGAAAGAGCCAGAGAGAAAGAAGTAAAACTAAAGGAGAGAGTGATGTTACAGAAGCCAAGGAAGTATCAAGACGACTTCAAAAGAATATCAAATGCTGCTGGAAGGCTGAATGCTGCTGAGAAAAAACGTTTGCTGGAATTGGTGATAAGGATGGAGAAGGTCACTGGTGACTTTAATAAGAACTATTTAGGTGAGGGGCTTCCCTGGTGGTGCAGTGGTTAAGAATCCGTCTGCCAATGCAGGGGACATGGGTTCAAGCCCTGGTCCGGGAAGATCCCACATGCCACGGAGCAACTAAGCCCGTGCGCCACAACTACTGAGCCTGTGCTCTGGAGCCCGTGAGCCACAACTACTGAGCCCATGTGCCACAACTACTGAGCCTGCGTTCTAGAGCCCGTGCTCCACAACAAGGGAAGCCACCGCAATGAGAAGCCCGCGCACCACAGCGTAGCCCCCGATCTCTGCAACTAGAGAAAGCCCGCGCACAGCAACGAAGACCCAATGCAGCCAAAAATAAATAAATTTTTTTAAAAAAGAACTATTTAGGTGAAACGATGGGGTAAAAGTCATGCTACAGCAGATATCAGGGTCCTCATAGGTCCTTTAAGTCTTCCTCCACTGGAGTATAATAAAGCCTGCTCTACCAAGCCACCTACCCACAAAAAAGCCCCAAAGTGACTCGCACGCTAAACTCTGTTAGAAGCTACATCATTGAAGGAACCAATTCATACCAACCCAACAAAGAACCATCCAGAGGTTTCTAGTATTCTTACTTTAGATGAATAGCTAATTTGTCAGTGTTCAGGAACAGCATAGTGAAAATTTAAGGCAGAGAAATTTCTGAGCCCAAGGGTACTATGACTACACCAGCCACAATCAGCTTCTGCAGAGAGACAAGATTCCACTAAGCTATGTTTGCCTTTCAGACTTCCCCCTTCTTCTAATCAGAAATCCCCAAGTCCTCCATGGGCTCCAAGTTTTTCATAATAGCTTTAAGAAAGTACTACTACAGGTTCTAGTGAAAAATGGAAGAATCATAAATCCAATGGCAGATGATAAATTTCATATTTAATGGGAAACCATTGATATATTTTTAACTTCAGTATTTAAGTAGTTTTCCTCGTCCATTCCTCACTCTCTCACTTTGTGGAGTCAACCCACTAGTTCCCCATCCCTTTATACTCTATTTGAAAAACTACCGGTTCTCATGGTTTTACCTGAAATTTGCAGCATAAAAGCACATTTTTATACTACAAATTAAAACCCATTTTCTTAGGTTCTATTATTTCACAAACCAGTAGCTGCAATTTTATAAGTGTTTGCCCCATTGTAGAACTAATTTGTAGAAATGAAACCCAACTCTTAGAGTCCACCTCCAAAACTTGCTCTTCCCAGTCTCCCACCTCTTCATAAATATCGACTCCATTCTCAACAGGGGAAAACCCCCCATCCAAACAGTCACCAAATCCCAACAATTCCACCTTTTAAACATATCCAGCATCTAAACAGCTGTCATTGTATCAAACACTATCACCTTCATAAAAGTCATCATCATCTTAACTAAAACACTGCAGTAGGCTTCTAACTTGTTTCCCAGCTTCCACTCTTACCCCCTTACAGGATACTCTCCACACAGCATGAGAGTGATGTTTTAAAAATGTAAGTCAGGTCATGTCAAGTCTGTGCTCAGAGCTCTCCATGACTCCCTACCTCACTCAGGGTAAAACCCCAAGTCTTCATCACAATATACCAAGTTCTACACTGTTTGCTTTTCACTATTGCTCTAACCTCCTCCCCTATGACTCTCCTGCTAGTCACTCCAGTCTTGCTGGCCCTCTTGTTTCTCAGTCATGCCAAGCATACCCCAGGCACACTGCCATCTCAAGGTCTTGGTGTTTGCCGTCCTCCGCCTAGTGTTCTTCCCCTCAGGTGTTTTCACGGGCTGATCTTTCACTCCCGTCTAGTGTCTGCTCATGTACCAGAGGGGGCTTCTCTAACTCCCCCAGAATAACACCACCCCAGCTATCAGCATCTATCCACCTTTCGGTTTCTTCTCGGCAGTTACACTGACCTATCTGTTTACTCTCTCCTACTGCTAGAATGAAAGCTCCACAAGTCTGTTGTGCTCACTGCTGTAACCCCAGCACTCAGAACAGGGCTATTATTGATGCTCAATCAAGATTTGTTGAATAACTAAATTCATATTCATTTCACTTCAGCATGGAGCCAATGTGACTAGTGCTACAGACTTTACAAACACGTATGAAACATGTAATTAAAAATTAGTGAAAACAAACACACTAAATACATAAGAACCTAGAAATGCTCTTTTGGTCCTTCAAATTCTGGTCTAACAAGATTGGGAATGTGACTATGAACCCAAACACACATAGAGAAGACGCTGATTACGACAGCAGTGTATAGATTTTTTGCCAAATTTTAAATCCCCAAATTTATCTTTCCTTCTCCCCAGGCAGTTAGTTGGTATATACTTGGAGAATGTGTACAGTCTTACAGGTAAACCAGACTTCAGCTCTGGTGGCATGGGTTTAGAGGGTGGGGCCCCTGGCAAAATTGTGAAACAGTGCAAGTTTGTGCCCTGCACAACTATTTCTGATCAAGGTCCCACCTTTACTCATTCCTGGACCTACTCTATTCCTTATCCCCAGGGATGTGACCCATTCTGGTTCCCCCAGGGCGACCTTCAAAGACTCAAGCTCTGTACTGACATGATTAGTAGTGTGTGGAATTTCTTGTCCACGGCTCAGCACAGCGCATTTAGAGCAGCAGCTACACTTGTTTAGTGTTTTAAAGTCCCTGTTAAGTGGGAGGGACTGCCCACCCTGATACATTCGATAAACGAATCTTTATTAACTACCTATTCTCTGTCTAGAGATGAATGAGACACCAGCTCAGATCCTAGTGAAAGAGACAGTCATATTAGTCAGTAATTACATTGCCACAAGAATTCCTCCTCTTTTCTCTCAGTTATGTAACCATTCTACTCTCAGGAGGTCAAGATAGAAGAGTGATGTTGGCAACCCCCAACATGTCCCCCTCAACGTCCCTGCCATCTCAGAGCAGGTCCACGGGATAGGGAGAAAGAAGAAACAACAATAAAGAGGAGCTACTATGTCCTGGCATTAATAAGAAAAACCTGGGTGTGAATGCCAGCTGTACCACTTTCTGTGAGAGTGGCATTAAGCAATTTCTTCACTTTTTATGACCCCATTTTATCATGAGTAAAATGTGTATAAGAACTTATTTCTTAGGAATTAAATGAAAAAACCAACAAGTTCAGTGAAACATAAGACACTTGATACAGCTGTTCCCTTGACCTTTCCCTTTTTATTAATAAGAGAGGCTAAAATAGAGAGGCCACGTACAAAGATTTGACATACCACCAGCAAAAGGCTCCAAGTCTTGGCCTACGGACAAAACTGCAGTGGTAATGCACTCTTTTCAAACTACTTTAAAACTGCTTCAAATCCAGTAGGAGCTATTATGGATTCTCCACCACACACTTTTCCACATTTGATAATCATGCTTTCCATCATACATGTTGAAGTTGTCTATCAAATACTTATTTGTTTACCCCCCACTTTTTACTTTCTTCTTGTAGGGGCAGGAATCACTACTTCGGTTTTATTCTCTGAAATACTTAAAAAAAAAAATCAATTACTGGCATATCTCTGAAGACTTTGTGCCTTCTTTAAAACACTTTTCTCTCAGCTTCCCTGACACTGCTCTCCTGGCTATTTCTCACCAGCCTTACAGCTCCTTCTTAATTTCCTTTGCTAGTGTTGACACAATCTCTAGTAGACCTTTAGACATTCCCCAGGCCCAATCCCAGACCCTGTTTCTGTTCTCTTATTTACCCACTCTCCCCAAGTAATTTCATGCACGACTTTAGATGATAAATACATAAATATATATACATGTACATATGTATGTAAATATATATGTATATACACATACACACATATATTTCATATACATATAAAATATATTCTGCCCCTTCTCCCTCAAAATGACTCTTGGACTAAGATATCTGCAGGCTACTCAAAAGCATTCTTTCTTTCCTCCCCAATCTATATTCCTTCTCCAGCCTTTCCCATCTTAGGCAAAGTACCAACCATCTATTCAGCTGCTCAAGTCCAAAAGCTGGGAATCAGCTTCTCGTTCACTCCCACATCCAATCCACCTACATCCCACTCATTCTGCCCCCAATCCTTACTATCTGTAAGGAGACCACAGTAAAAGCTGCTTCCATTCTCACCCTTCTCCATCCAGCAATCAAAAGCTGTCAAAACAAAACAGATCTTGTTGCTACCTCACACAAAACTCAGTAACATCGCACTACCTTTATAATAAAATCTTATAGTGGCCTCCTCATAGTTCTTTTGACATACCACTCTCTCACCTCACTATCTTCACAGATTTTGTTCCTTTGGCCTGGAATATTGTTCTGCCCTATCATCAACTTAGCCTTCAGGTTTCAGCTTCAATGTCATACTTTGTATACCCATCACACAGACGACTGTTTAAAAATGGATAAGTTTATACTGTATTTTCTTGCTTTTGCACCTTTAAAATAATAAGGTGCTTTCATTTTGCACTCTAAGTTGTTTATTACTTTATTTGGTAATACCTAATTACAGTTAAAAAAAAAAAAAAAAGGCTTCCCAAACCCCAATTAAAATTAGGTCCTATTATATCCTCACCAGCATTCTAACCCTTCTCTTTCATAGCACTGGGGGAAAAAAAAAAAAGTTTGTAACTAGGTTATTTGTGCAACCATTTGGTTAATGTAAGCCTGAGTATGACAGAGTCAGTATCTGTTTTGCTAATCACGGCATCATCCCACAGTGCCACAGCCAGGTGGCCCACACCTAAGAAACTCTTCTCCCCAATAAATATTTGATAAATGGAGAACTCATAAGTCCTGGCCCTAGAATGGCTGCATAATATAGCAAGACGCACCATGGTTATTTAACTATTCCCCTTCAGTTGGATTTCTAGGCAAAATACTTTAAAAAGTCACAATGCTGGGCAAAAAAAGGAATTCACGTAGAAGACACTATAGTCCTTTCCCCCAACACGTTTCTGGAGTGCATTTCTTTTACTTCTTTTGTTCTTCCATAGTTCCTAGTACAAAGTTAGATCCATGGTAGATATTTAAGCATTCAGTGACCCAAGCAGACTACATGACAGTCACTCAAGAGCTAAGATTAAATGTTACAGAATTCTAAGTATTATGATTTCACCTAGAGCTACAAGCATCAGAAAAGGTTTTAAGGAGTAAGAGTCAATCTAAAAAGTGAAGAACAACTTTTGGGAATCGAGCCAACCTATACTATCAGGCCTCCCCTGCCCTCCTTGAGCAGTGTTTTATCTATAGCCAGATTTGTATTCCTTAACATGACACATCTCTTTAATCCATTCACTCAATTCTAAACAAAATTATCTTCAAGAGGAGGTTCTATGCTTATTTAACCTAATAAACCTTTTTTGCTGTCCATAAAGGGCCCGAATGGTAAAAGGTAAAAAACTACAAAGAACTCATTACACTACATGCTGCACAAATGAATTCTGAACATAACATTTTAGATACTACATTCACTGAAAAATGCAGAAATTAGGAGAATCTAAAACTGAAGTCCTAAAGTTTAACGATGTATTTTCTTAAGGGCCAATATAAGATTCAAATGGTAACTATACTAGGCATTATTTTGCAGGCACTGAACGTGGGCCTTTGCATACATTTTTTCCCCCTAATCTTCAAAATAACTCTGAAAGGTGAGGAAGCTGAGGCTGAGAAGCTAGGTGACTTCTTCAACTACTATACATCTAAACAATATAGGTGTTCTTTTTTATATACTGTGAACTGACCAAAAACACCAAACAAACAAAAACCTGAAAACCTGGAGAACTGGAAGGGCTTTGTTATTGACAGAATTTAGTTTAAAATAACAAAAACATTCCTAGGAAGCATACAAGATCAAGGTATATAATATCCTTCAATTAAAAAAGCTTTTAAGACTTATGGGTAAATACAGACTGTTTTACTACTAAACTACAGGGCTTTGGTGAAATCTGAAACTATCTATATAATATTTCCAATAATAAAAATGCTCTAAAAGGGAAATTACCAGCTATATAATCTGCTTTATGAGAATTTTGAGTTTTGAAAGGAAAATATAATAGATTTGAAAGAAACTACAGGAATATGGATAAAATAAGTGTTTTAAAAATCGTTTTTCTTCTTATATGACAAAATACCGTAACAGAATGAAAGAAGTAGTATTACCCAAAGCTAAATGATGTCAGGCTTTTAAACAATCAATAAGCTGTAAGTGTTGGGACCTCGGCAATTACTTCAATGAATGTTATGAATGTTACATTTTCAAATACTGGGACAAGTACAGTCTTGTATTAAATGACTGTATGAAGTCAAATAATCATATCCAAAAGAAATTACATACTTTCTGTATTTAAACTTTCCGACACTTCGATCGTGTCAAACTATATGGTGCTAACTCTTTGCATTCACAAAATTCCATCAATGTAGTCATTATACACTTATAAAGGCAGTCTTCAAGTAATCCTAAATCATAAAAAATTATTAATCAAATCTCAAAAGCATCAATGTCATCTCAAAAGAACGATTTTGTACCCTGAAAAAATAAAAGTTGTATGCGGCCATAAAAGAAGAATTACAGAAATCAATAGAGTTTATAGGGATGGTTTCTGTTCACCAAGTATAACTACTTAGACAAGACCCCAGAAGGTCTTTCTGGACATCTTCCACAGAAAAAACAATTCTATTTCTCTCTCCCTCTCTCTTAGACCCCCGCCTTTTTGATGTAACCCTCTTCCAAAAGGTTTACATTATAAAAGTGGATTTATGCCATTATCAGGAAGAGCTTGTCCCAAGACTTAAGATTTCTATATCAAGATTGCAGGAATTGAGCTTTAATAATTCATACACCACAAACACACCCTGCTAAGATTTTCCCTTCAAATACTAATGTTCCCACTCTTGGGACCCCTAACGGGTGTACATAAGCCACACAACACAACCTTTAAAAAAAGACACGGATGGTAGGTGCTCTCCACTCCCTCCTGAGAAACGTCCTCACCACCTAAACCTCCTGCACATTCCCTTCTCGGGGCCTAAAAGTACAACTGTCATTCAGAGGGATGGTAATTGTTAAGCGTGGGTGAGAAAAAAAAGCATACACAAGATATATAACTGGATGGGGGAGATTGTTAAATGCAGCCTCTCCGGTATCACGTAACTAGCCTAACCCGCTGCCAACTTTTAAGAGATTAAGTTACATTCCTCTGCAATTCCACCCTTGACAGCTGAATCCAGAGACGCCAGCGAGTTGTGCACGTCCATTCACGCCGCCTCAGCAGACGAGAGCCGGCAGCTACATCCCGCGGTCAGCGCGGACCAGCGGCTGGGGTGGGGGGGGGGTGGCTGGCGAGAGGGCTGCAGAGAGGGCCGGGAGAGCTCACCTTTTCTAGCTCATCGTGGAGCTCCGCCAGACTGGGCCGGAGGAGCTTCTCGCCCAGCTGCGCTACCGTGTGCCGGTAGTAGTCGATCCTGGGCACGGCGTCCATAGTGTTGTGGCCGAAGGTGCGCAGGTAGTAGGTGTTGGTGTGGGTGTCATAGTAGTAGTGCTGGTGGTGCCCACTGCCGCTGCCGCCGCCGCCGCCCGAGTGCAGGCTGCTCCCCTCGCTCAGCACTGTGTCCCCGCCGTTCTGGAAGTTCACGTTGGGCCCGTCGCCTCCGATCCCCGCTGCATCCGACATGCTCTCGTCTGCCGACGAAGAGGCAGCTGGGTCCACGAAGTTCACGCGGAAGCGGCCCTTGGCTTCCTCGCTGCCCTTGGCTAGCCCGCTTTCGCCGCTAGCTTTCCCGTCCACGGGGGTCTCCCTGGCCCTCGCCCCAGCGTTAGCCGACGCCGCAGCCGCAGCCGCTCGCCCGGCATTCTCGGAAACCAGATCCACCTGGAAACGGCTCTGGCTCGGGGTGGGCCCCAGGGGTCTGCCCAGCCCGTCACTGGCCGCCGCGGCGCCCTCCCCGCGGACCCCGCCGCCGCCCCGGCTCGCAGTCGCAGCATCCTCCGGCACCAAGGGCACTGCCGTGCTGGGCAGGTCCATCCCGGCGGCGGCCAGCGCGGCGGCTGGAGGCGTCTCCCCGACCCCCGCCAGCCTCGCGGCGCCGGAGGAGGGCGCCGTGGGCCCCGGCTCCATCATCGCCCGACGCTCGGCGGACCCGGAGAGCCTGGCGGACCTGGCGGGCTGCACGCCCTCCGCGCCCCCGGCCGGCGGTGGTTGCGGCCGCAACGCCAGGTGAGGGAGTCACACTCTCCAAGCCGCGCACGCGCCGCCGCTAGCCCAGGCCGGCACGAACGCCTCCGGCAGCGGAGTCTGCGCGCGAGTGCGGCGGGCGCGGGGCGGGCCCCGCTGTTTAAAGCCTCGGCGGGGCCGCAGCGTTGGTGTCTCCCGCTGCAGCACGCGGGAGGCGGGGCCCGCGACTCGTCCGCCCCTCAGCCCGCCCAGCCGCTGTCCCGCAGTGGCGCGCGGCGGAGGTTCCCTCGGCTCCCGGCCAGTCCTGGCTCCTGCGCTACTCCACTCAGGGATCGCGTCCGGCCCGTCCACGCCGGGCCTCGGGCAGCATGAGCAGCGCGATCCGGGAGCGGCCAAGCGCCGCCTCGCCGCCGTAGCCGGGAAGATCTCTGCGCCGCTACCTCCTCTTCCGTCGCCCTCCTCCCACCCCTCCACCTCCTTCCCCCGCCCCGCTCTGCGGCGAAGAGGAGCGGGGCCCCCCGGCCTCCTCCCTCTCTCCCCGCCCCTGGGTCAGCGCGTCAGTGGGCCGACGGCACAGGCCACGGCAGACCAGGCTGCGGACGGTGTCCGGCCCACCCGGCCAGAGAAAGGGCGCGCGGGCCCTGCCTCGGCTCACGCCGACTGCTGATGCTCCGGCGGCGGCTCCGGAGGCAGTCGCCCGCTCGCTTTTTTTTTTTTTTTTTTTTTAAACGTTCTAAGCTCTCAATATGGGGCTGAGCCGGCGAGATCTCGCGAGATGCTGCCAGGGCTACCGGGCCGCTTCCCCTGCGGCACGTGGTACCCGAGGCGATGCAGGAGCAGCGGGCGGCCCTGAGCTCCTGCGGGTGATGCCGGGGGCTATCCCGTCCGGACCGCAGGTGCTTCCGAAGTTGCGGGCAAGGTGCGCCTCCCGGGGAGGCGCGCCCCCCGGCGAGGCCTGCTCGGAGCTCCGGCCCGCCGCGACTCCCCTCACCCACTCCAGGCCTGAGCCTAGAGGGAGGCAGGATTTCCTCTGTGCTGCCTTTGAGGCGTTTACCTGCCTGGCAGCGTTAGATTTCCATAACCAGATACTAATTCCAGTCGTGATGCATTGGGTGTATACACATTTCCTATGACACCTTCATTTTAAAAGCTGTGATATTTGAAGGTGAGAAGGGAGCCTAGTTGTGATACCGTATTGTTTCAAGACGATTTTTAACTGGAGGCATTTCCAAAAAGCATAGAAATGAATACACTGAGAGCAATAACTAACCGTGGAGCACTAACCGGGAAGTTTCGACGTGGTTTAAGTTGTGAAGAATTCCGCTATTTCAAGTAAAACAGAAAGGTACTTCTCCTGTGCAGACCTATTTTCTCTTCTTTAAAAAATAGGGGAATATAATTACTTTGCAACTTTCTTAGCGGTAGAATCCATTTTTAACCTAAATTCTACCCACAGCCCTACATAAACAGATAACCATGAATGGTTTCTTCCATCACTTGTCTTTTAGTTTTGTATTGATGTTTACGTAATTTTAAATTTTATTTATGGGGATAAACACATCCTTTGCTGAATCCTGGAAGCATGATCAAAGAGAGGCAGAGTTTGCGGAACTGTTTGGAAATACCGTCAAGAAAGATGCAACCAGGCAATTTTCAAAAAATTGTCCTATCCGTGATTTTATTTGACATTCACAACTTTTCATCTCAGTTTATTATCTCTGTTGTAAAGATGGAGAGAGAAGGAACCGCTCTTGGATCATGGAGCCACAGTTTTTAAAGTCCCTCATGAGCTGTAGTAATATTAGAAAACTAGAAGAAGCCAGAACAATCAGGTGGTCCTTTAGGCAGTACAGTTTCTACTACAAGATTGCTGCCTTAGTAGTTGATGCATGTGGTACCTTTTAGCTCCAGAGCTAATTTGGTGGCTGTGGGTATTCAACATTCACTGGTCTAAACAAATAGTAAGCACCTACTATGAGGTGCTCTGTGTTATGGGGATCTAGCAATGAGCAAAACAGACAATCCCTTCTCTCGTGGAGCTCATAGTCTAGCAGGAGAGGCGATAAACAAGATAAATAGGTAAAATATGTAGCATGCTAGTAGTGAGTGCTAAGCAATGGGGAATGGGATATGTGTGTAAGATGGAGGTGGTAAAATTTTTCATACGATGGCCCCAGTGAGAAGGTGACATTTGAGTGTGGAAATGAGTGATGCAAATACCTGGGAAAAGAGTGTTCCAAGCAGAGGAAAAGCAAAGGCCTGAAGGTGAGAGCATGCCTGAAATGTTGATGAAATTGCACGTAGGCCAGTGTGGCTGAAGCTGCTTAAGGGTTGGGGAGAATCAAAGGTCAGAGAGTTTAGGGGTTGGGGACATGACAGTCCAGAATGTATAGCACCTCTTTGGCTTTTACTCTGAGTGGGATGGTATGTTAGCTTGGGCTGCCTTCTCACTGTGTCCTCACATGGTAGAAAGAGAACTGTGATGTCTCTTCTTCTATAGGGCACCATTTCTCTCTGATCAGGGCTCCACCCTTATGACTTCATTTAACATTAATCACCTCATTAAAGGCAATATCTTCAATACAGTCACATGGGTTAGCACTTCAACATAAGGATTTTGGGGAGACACAGTACAGTCCCTAGCAATGGCAAGTTATTGGAGGGTCTGAGTAGAGGAATGACATGATTTGATGATATATAAAGGATCAGTCTAGCTGCCTTGTTGTAAATACACAAGTGGGTAAGCAGTGGTGACAAAGAAAAAAGCAAGGGGATGTGTTAAGAGGTATTGCTGCAATCCGGGAGGTGAAGGTGTGGCTTTGACCACTGTGTGTAGCAGTGGAAATGGGAGGAAAGTGGTCAAGCTCTGAAGTGGAGGCAATAGAATTTGCTGATGGATGTGGAGTATTGTAGAGAATCCAAGAGTTTTGGCCTGAGCAACTGGAAGAATGGTATTGCTATTTTCTGAGATGTAGAAGATGGTAAATGGAGCAGGCTTGGGTTGGAGGAATATCATGAGCTCAAACGGATATGTCTGTTGGAGGAAACAAAGAAATGTATAGTAATAACAAATAATAGTCACTCATAAACATGTGATGGCAAACCGAGAGGAATATGGTACAATGAGAATGCAAAAGAGAGGGACCAAACTTAGTCAGGGAGGAAGTGACTCTTCAGTGAGGTCTGAAGGATGACTAGGATTAAACTATAACTTTCATAGGGGTTTGAGAAAAGGGAAATACGGTGAGCAAAAGGCCTCTTGGAATGAACTTGGTCAGTTTGGTTAAAGAATAGGGATTAAGGGACAAGAGTAATAAAAGATGAGTCTATTCTAAAAGCCCTATAAAACCTATAAAATGGGTTTCCAGGAAGATTTGGGGTGGGGAGCACAAATGATCAGATTTACATTTACTAAAATTCTCTCTAGTTATTATATTGTGGGCAGAAGATTGGAGAGGAGCAAGAGTAAGTATGGAAAGTCGGGATACAATTTCAGTAATCTAGGCATGAGCTGATAGTAATAATAGTAGCTAACATTTATAGGGAGTTTATGTCCTGTATACTGTGCTAAACTCTACGTTCATAGTCTTATTTAATTCTTACAGCAACACTATGAAGAACATTATAGTATTATTCCTATTTTACAGATGAAAAGCTTGGTTAAGGAAAAGAGTTTAAGAAAATTGTCTGAGGTCACTCAGCCAAAACCAAGATTTAAATCCAGGGAGATTTCTCCACTAATCAAGTTATAGGAGTTTGGATTATGGAGGATGCAGGGAAATGAGGAAGGGGAAAAATTTGAGCGATATGGTACTTAAGATGTAACTCAGAGGACTTGGAAACAGATTGAAGGAATGAGGGAAAATGAAGGATAACGAGTTTTCAAACTTGTTCACCTGGAGTTAGTTGGCAGTGACATTAGTGAGGAAGGACATTCTAAAGCTAGGTTTGAAGATGAATATGAGAAAGCTGGTCTGGGGCATTTTGGGCTTTGAGACATCCAAGTGGAAAATTAAGACAGCATTTGGCTACATGGGTCTTGTGCTCAAAAAGAAGTTTGTATGACAGTTCAAATGTGAGGATTTTCTGCAAATAGATGATAGTAACTGACACCATGGGCATGAATACGGTCACTCAGTAAGATGGAATAGAGCAACGCCGTGCAATAGAATGTTGAAAGTATTCTGTATCAGTGTGGCCCAATGCAATAGCCATGAGCCACTTGTGGTTTTTGAGCCCTTGAAATGCCTAGGGCAATTGAACTGAATTTTTAAATTCTGTTAACTTAAGTTTATTAAACAGCCCCATGGGCTAGTGGCTTCCATATAAAACAGCATAGGTATAGAGTTCAAAAGAAGGCCTAGGGCCCAGACTTGTGTGATTCCAACATTTGATGACTAGATTAAAGGAGAAGTGGCCTGAGATATGAGAAGAAAACCAGATGAATGCATTTTCAAAGTAGGATCAGCTGTGTTAAATTGGGCCAAGAGGTGGAAAAAGATGAGAGGTGAATATATATTGAATTTAGTAACATATATTAGCCAACATAATGAGAGGGTAATGAGAGAGGGAGCAAGGGCTCCAGGAGATAGAATCAAAGTATGCATGTGAAACTTGTAGAAACACTGTCAGGAGAAGTCTCATGTAGTTCACTGCTACCAAACATTTATCAGATTTACCAGTTGTCAATTTAGAGACACTCTGAGGAGAACAGACTTGTTGTAAGGGCCACGATGGAGGAGTAACCCAGGCATTTTGCTCATCTTCCCCTTTTGCCAGGAAGTCGGTCTGGCCATGTATGTACCAATGTCCTTACTATGTATCGAATGTACTCAGAATTTTAGGACTGGAAGGGACTTAGGATGTTGTTCCAAGCTTCTCATTTCACAAATGCTAAAATGTCCTAAAAGGAGATAAAAATTATGTTTGACCTGCAACTCTTCACATCTTGCACCATTAGAGCATGTGAGATACAAAACCTTGAGGAGCTTTAAAGTCACAGTTTTTATTTATCTTTTTTTTACACTGAGTTTTAGCTAGATGTGCTTGCTGTGCTCACATTCTACCTGGTTATGGTTTCCCATTTTTACTAGCTAGCAATCAGCATACAGGTTAGGTCAATGGTATTGACCTTGAGAAATTGATTATCATGGGAAAAATAAGTTACCCTAGAGAAGCTTGTATATGCTATAAATGTTACAATTTTGTTTTCTTATCTAAGTCTGATCATATTCTTCTTAAATTAAAAATATAAAGATTTTAAAGTCAGTCATAGAATTAAACATTAATCAAAATCTGACTTGCTTTTTATCTAAATAACACTTAAGTTAGTATTTGTAAATTATGTCTTTCAGAAAACATAGCCCAAGATTTTACTGAATCGAAATCTTTTATGTTTTGTTTATCCAAGCAGTAAATTCATGACAAATACGTTTAAAGTAAACACAATCTCTTTTCTCATTCCCTACCTCCACCTACACATGTGTTTGTCATAAAGCTAATCAAGAATAGATATGCAATATTTTTCCAACATTATTAATTAATAGAAATATTCTAAGTGATAAATGTTGTTAACTCCTAGTTAACTATAAGAAACAAAATTTGGGGCTTCCCTGGTGGCGCAGTGGTTGAGAGTCCGCCTGCCGATGCAGGGGACACGGGTTCATGTCCAGGTCTGGGAAGATCCCACATGCCGTGGAGCAGCTAGGCCTGTGAGCCATGGCCACTGAGCCTGTGCATCTGGAGCCTGTGCTTCCCAACGGGAGAGGCCACAACAGTGGCCTGCGTACTGCAAAAAAAAAAAAAAAAAGCTAATCAAGGAAATCACTAAAATTTTGTATTGGAAAAGTTATTTGTGTCTGCACTGATTTACTTCTAATTCTGCAGGCTGTGAACATTTGCAATAAAGTTCAAAATTGTTATCAAATATTAATATGTCAAATGAATACTTTTACAAAATAGCTAAGTGATTACAATCATGGTCCCCATAGCTAAGCAACCTGGATTTGAATCTCAGCTTCACTGGTTACTTACTAGTCATGTGACGTGGACTAGTGTGACCTCTGTGCCTCAGTTTCCTCATCTGTAAAATAGAGATAATGATGGTAGCTAACTCATAGAGTTATGAGGATTACATTAATTACTATCTATAAGGTGCTTAGGACAGTGCCTGATACATGGTAAGCCCTAATATATATAAACATTAAATAATTATTTGAAGCATTATAATGTTTTATTGAAACTTTAAAAAAATGGCTCTAAGGCTAAACATTTAAATTGTATCTTTTTGGGGGAGTGTGTCCTGTTTAGTTTTAAATTTTGCTTTTCATTTTGATTTTGAGAAGCTTTTAAATGATTTTTGAGTAGCATGTAAGCTGTCTTTTTCTGTTACAGATTTGGGGTTTTTTAAGCAGTTGTTAGTATAATTATTTTGCTGCCACTTAATTTGTGTTTTTTTAATCTTTTTTTTAATATTTATTTATTTGGTTGCTTGAGGTCTTAGTCGCAGCAGGTGGGCTCCTTAGTTGTGGCTCACAGGCTCCTCAGTTGCAGCATGTGGGCTCCTTAGTTGCGGCACATGGGCTCCTTAGTTGCGGCTTGCCAGCTCCTTAGTTGCGGCACATGGGATCCTTAGTCGCACTGCCACTTAATTTGGAAGATAGAACAGCAGCCCAGACTGAGGATTTCTTTTTTATTCACCTTAAATCCATTTTTTCCTCCTACTGTGCCCTTTAAAACTAATGGTTTGTTACTAAAACCATTATGCACTAAATGTATGTTACATACTAAAGTATGTTATAGGAATGTTTTGTCTGTATTTCACTATACTTTCCCAAAAATAAAGATTAAAAATACACACACCAACACTTTAACAAAACACACAGGCCTTAAGAATTAAATTACACCTACTTTATGGAGTCAAATATTGTAATGTACCCCATAACTAAATTACATACCTTCATTTTCTTCACTTTTTTTTTTTTTTTTTTGTCTTTTTTTGGCCGCACCATACAGCTTGTGGGATCTTAGTTCCCTGACCAGGGATTGAACCCGTGCCCTTGGCAGTGAAAGCGCAGAGTCCTAACCACTGGACCACCAGTGAATTCCCTACATTTTCTGCACTCTTAATGAAAAATCTCTAACTTTTTATCCTCTATTATATTCCTTAATGATTACTCCAGTTTTTCGCTTTCAAAAAGCCACAAGTATAATTGAGATATGTTTTTGTAATTGTGTAAGATTCCTGAAATTCAAAGTCATAAATATGGAAGGGATTTTAAAGGATTATATAGTAAACCCCTATATTGAGGAATAGAGTACTTGTTCTGCCTTTGACATTTAAAAAAACAAACTTTTTTTTCCTTTAGTAACACATACTCATGGTTACAAGTCCTTACAGCCATAGTATTAGACATGTAATAAATGCTCAAATACTTATTTAAGAACAGTATATTCTTCCTAATGGCTAAACTAAATTATTCTTCTAACAATTCAGACTTTTTGCTTCATGTCCTTCAGAGGTTATGGAAACCCATAAAATGTAAGGTTATTTTTGGTTTTATTTTCTAAATGATTTCCTCTTGCATGTCATTATAGAGCCCAATTTCTAGGTACATAATTATTTTTATTACTTTTCTCTGGGATCTTTCCAAGTAATTTAATCTTCTTTATATGTGGGCCAAAACTATTAAATTCAATATTCCACTTAAAAAAACAACAGGGACTTCCCTGGTGGTCCAGTGAGTAAGACTCCGTGCTTCCAACGCAGGGGGCCTGGGTTTGATCCTCTGTTGGGGAGCTAGATCCCACATGCATGCCGCAACTAAGAGTTCGCATGCCGCAACTACGAAGTCTGCGTGCTGCAACTAAGAAGTCCGCCTGCTGCAAATAAAAGATCCCGCATGCCTCAACTAAAACATGTCACAAGGAAAATCCCGCATGCTGCAGCTGAGACCCAGCACAGCCAAAATTTAAAAAACAAAACAAAACAGAAAAAACAACAGATGATCATAAAGTTAAGGACAGACTTTTACAATTCAAGTAATTATTTTTTCTTGAAACTGGGCTACCACATCTGACTTCGAAGATGGCCCTGAGTAACAACTCTTCCGATAAGTCAAAAAATGTTTTTTGTTTTTTAAGAGTTTTGAACTGAAAGTCCACCACTATTTCAACCAATTTCTAAAGACATAAAGTTCCAGAATATAAATTTTAAAATCCACATTTATGAGGTCAATTAATTAGATTTTTATAATATTTTTCTAATTATAAAGGTAACACATGTTTAATAAAGAAGTCATAGGAAAAATCAAAGGGAAATAGTACTTATAATGCCATCGCCCTACAATAGCATTTACCTTTTGCTTTTTGATATTACAAAAAGATTTATTATATATTTTGTTTTGTAATTTTTAAAACTTACCAGTAACATGAACGTCTTTCTGTATATATAATTATCTTGCAAATGCATGAGTCCTAATGGCTTCATAATATTGCAGTATTTGGATTTTCCATAATTTACTGAATTTATCACCTATTTTTTAATGTTTAGTTTATTTCCTTCCTTTGTAAATATAACAAGCAATGTTGCATTGAATGTCTTTGTGCATATAAATTTTTTTTTAATTGATTATTTTCTTAGGCTAAGTTCCTAGACGTGAAATTTCAGGGTATGTGTATTTTTAAAACTTTTGGCATACATTGCAAAATTGATTTTCAGAAAGGTTATATCGGTTTATTCTTCTATTAGCTTTGTATTTGAGTGCCTGTCTCCCACCATCCTTAGAAATTCTGAGAAAGATCCTTCTTAATCTTTGTCAGTCTCATTAGCAAGGTTTAATTTTCAGATCATCACTTGCTAGTGAGGGTGAACTTTTAAAAGTTTATTCATCATTTACATATCATTATTTCTGAATTGCCTGTTGATATCTATAATAGACATATTCTGTATCCTAGAAGTCTGGCTTCCATTCTGCCTTGTTTTGGTAATAGCGTACAAATGTTTTTTTGGTGGGGTGTTGGGTATGGCCTCTCTGTGCAGTTTTGGAAGGACAGAACATTGGAGGACCTTGACTGCCCCAGCCTAACTGTGGGCACATGACCAAATGTGCCAGTCTGGTTCTCCTAAGACTTTTGAATTTTGCGGGGTGTGGTGCAAAGTCAGAAAGTAAGTCCGGTTGCTGGGTCTGTTAGCTGCTCGTACTTCACTGCCTCCCTAACTAGAGAGCTGCCTTGCCTATGGGCAGCCGAAGGGTGGACTGGAGAAAGGGACAAAACAAAGGCCTTTGCCTCTCCTTGGGACTACTCTGATGAGCGCCCTGTGGGGTTGGCTAAGGCTTCAGCTGCATCTGCAGCGTTAGTTGGCTTCTCCCTCTGCCCAGTCTCGCCTCCTCATTTCCTTACAGGAGTATCTTCGGAAAGCAGTCACCAGCGAAACTTCATCTTCCACCTCAAACTGTTTCCATGGAACTGTCCTTTTATTTCAGTGATAGCACTCAGAAAAGTCTGTATAGTAGTCCCTCTGGAACTACTTCTCTTGTCCTTTTTGCATCCAGTTCTCTTTGCTTTTAGCTTTCCTATATTCTCCCAGTGATTCACTCTTAAGTTAACCAGAGTTGGCTCCCATGGCTTGCTTTTTGATATTACAAAAAGATTTATTATATATTTTGTTTTGTAATTTTTTAAACATACCAGTAACATGAACATCTTTCTGTATATATAGTTATCAATGTTCCTTGCCATTTTTCCAATGTCTTTTACTTACCAATTTTAGGAGTTTTTAGGTATCACAGACATAAACCTTAAACTAAATTGGTTCTCTTCAGTTTATCAGTTGCATTGTAGTTTTGTTCATCCTAGTGTTGACATGCAGTTATTTTTAAAACAGATTGCGATCCAGTATCTCAATCTTTTCCTCTGTGATTTTTACCTTTTATATAATGCTTAGAGAGAACCACGCCATTACAAGACCATGTGCATAAAATTAGTATGTATATATGTTTCAGTTTAACATTTTATGTTTAATCTCCTAATTCTTATAACATTTACTTTTGCTTTGGTATAAGGCAATGATTTAATAATTTTCTTCAAATAATTTGAGTATTTTGGCTTTTATATTAAAGTCTACTTTAACAGTATCCTCAAATTTCAGTGCAGGAATAAGATAAACATTTATCTTTTACTCAGACAGTAGTGCAGAACTGTGGCTCAGGCTGGCCAGGTAGCTCCGCCATTCTCATCAGGAGCTCTCATCTTTGGGTCAGAGGCAGTTGCTTCCTATCTTGCTTTTTTCTAGTCAGTGGGAAGGGGGAACTAGAGAGTAGAAAACAAGCAACTTCCTTAACAACACACACGTGTGTGTGCACGCACACACACACGCGCGCGCGCGCACACACACACACACACAGACATACTAACACACACACATACTCGCATTCTTGCATCTTACTGGCCAAAATTTAGGCACTTGGCTATGCATAACAGGTTAGGAAATGTCATCTTTTACTGGGCAGTCATGTGGCCAGCCAAAACCCATGGAATTGGAATTCCCTTTGATGATGAGTCCTGCCAGTGGGTAGAAATCTGCATTTTGAAGGGTTATAAAACATTCTATTAAAATGGCAATTATGTTGAACATGGAACTGAAAATGTACCTAGAAATATTAAGTGAAAATTATACATAGCTAACATTTTGTGGGGGCTTCCCCATACAAAATGGTGTGTGTGTGTGTGTGTGTGTGTGTGTGTGTGTGTGTGTGTAGGTGTACCATAGCAATTCAAAGCTTCTCTTCCTCTTCCTTCACCATCACCACCAATATGTATTTGGATGTGGAGCTTAAGTTGAGAAGAGATTTTCTTTTAATTAGATGATTTTAAGCCTCTTGACATACCTCACGTACTTCTTTTGTTCAGCTCTCAGATTCCTTTTTTGCAGGGTGGGTAAATATAAGCAATGATGATAGGAAGAATACATTAGTATGAATATTTAAGAGGATTTGCAATTTATGTAGTAAATTCATCAAGAAATACTATATTCTTGAAAAGGAATGGCTTATATCTGATTTAGGAAGAACTATTAAAGATCTAATAATGAAGAATAATCTGAAGTTCTGTCTTCTCATCTATTCTAAATATACTCAGTAATGGGACTGATTTTTATTGTGATGGTTTGGGCACAGTTTTATATTCAGTTTCTCTGTACTTTATTTTGGGGTTATAAATGCCCAAACCTTAGAATTCATCCTGCAAGCCCAAAAGATGACTCCTTGGAAACTAACATAAAATATTCTTTGGTATCATAGACAGAATATTGGTTTTGTGTAAACTATGGTGTTGATGCAGAATGGTATTAGGTGCTTTGTTTTATTTTTATAGTTTTTAATCATGATATATAACAGATACAGGGAAGTGTTTAAACATATATGTACATTTTGATGAAAATTACAAAGCAAATATCTGTATAAATCATGATTTGGTAACCAAACATAACATTGCCAGGTCTCCAAAAGCCCCCAAGTGTGCCTTTTCCTCCTTACAGCCCTTTTGTCCCACTCCCAGATAGTTTGTGATAGTCATTTCCTTGGTTTTCCTATCTGTATATACACCCCTAGACATAATATAAATGGATTCATACTGCATGTTTCTTTGTGTCTTGCTTCTTTTCGGCATATGTTTGTACAGTTGATCCACGCTGATGTGTCATAGTGCATTTATTTTCACATTATAGCTTTGCCTTGTATGGCTATATCACAATTTATGTAGCCATTCTACTGTTAATATTTTGGTGGTTTCCACGTTAGCTTTTGTTTTTGCTATTGGGAACATTTTTGTCGTGAACATTTTAGTACACGTGATGGTGAATATATGCGTGTTTTTGTAGGGTCTATATTTAGGAGGATATTGCTGGTTTGTAGGGTATGTTCTTCACCTTCTATAGATGGTGACAAACCATCTATAGAAGGTGACAAACCATAGATGGCAAACTTTTCCAAGTGGTTGTACCAAGAATGGTATTATTTTTAAGATTCTTTACCATATCTTCAAATATTTGCTAAACGTTTCTTGAGAGAGGAAAACAAACTGGTTATACTATGGTATTGTATTTTATTATAAAATAAATTTTGTTTTTATTTTTAAATTTTATTTTATAGAAACAACAGTACATTTTATTCACCACACATTTTCATCTCTTTTGCCTATCTGCTAAGAAAGATGGATGATTGTAGAATGAACAAACCATAAGCACCCAGAAGGAAATAATAATTAAAATAATCAGGAAAATGATATTATGTTAAAGCTATTTTGGATGATGTTCTTTTTTTAAATTAATTTTTATTGGAGTATAGTTGCTTTATGTTTCTATAAAATAAATTTTAAAACACCATCTAGAAAGGATGGAAACCCATTCTTTCCCAGTCATGATTTAAAAAGGTATCTCAATATGGATGATATATATTAATATATACTATATAAAATATTTATTATATTATAAATTATCCAGTATTAATATATAAAATATAGTATAATATATAATTTATCAATGATATATTCATATAATATAATCATATGTATATATATCAAATATACTATGTAATACAGCATAAATATATAATATAGATAAATATATATGGTAAAATAAAATTTTAAATCAAGCAAAAGTCATAAGATGCAAAGTAAAGTCTCTACTAATTCCTCTCCCTAAAGTTCTGCCTTAACTGACTGCCTAATTAACAGTTTCTTTTGTATGATTCCTGGAAAATTGTTTCTATATATTTCTCCATGTACATAAACAGATGAGAATATATATGGTATTGTTACTGAGTCTAAGCTCGCTCTGCTCGCTGCATGACAGGCCAAAAAATCGGGAGATGAGGTGTTGAGGCAAGGAATCCGACTTTATTCGGAAAGCCGGGAGTCCGAGAAGATGGCAGACTAATGTCCTAGAGTACCATCTTATTGGGGTCTTGATGCTAGTTTTATTTTTATAGAACAGAGAGGGGGAGGAGGTGTGAAAGTAAAGTAAAAAGGCCATAAGTCTTACAAAACATCTGCTGGTTTGGCCAGCCTCAGGTAGAGGATGTGTTAATTTCTTCTTTCTTGCAGCCATTCACAGGTGGGCAGGGTCAGAATGTTTCTCTGTGAGATCAGCAAAGGCACTTGTAGTTTAACATTTAGGCAGAGAGGCAGGCTTCCCCCAGGGAGGCCATTATGTATGCCAGTAGCTATAGACAACATACAAAAAGCAACTGAGAGCAGAGGTTAAAGTAAAAGAAACAGATCCAACATGGAGTCAGATTTTGTTCTTTCCTGTTACAGTATTTTTTGTTTATATTCACTTTATGTAACAGCATGTACGATTCCATTCTTTTAACAGCATGTATAACTCTTAATTTGCAATACTAAATAATGTTGAATTGTTTGGGTGCATAATAATTTATTCAACCAAGCACACTAACTGATGGATGTTTAGGTCATGTCCAGGTTTTTGTTATTAATGATGATGGATCAGTAAATACATTGGAACATATGCCTGGTAACTGTTGAGAGTTTATTCACTGGATGAAATCCTAGCTGTAGACTTACAGTTCACAGTGTACAAGCATTTTAAATTCTGATAGATGTTGCAAAATTACCCTCCAAAAAGTTGTATCAATTTACATTTCCATCACCTGCTTTTGCCAACATTGTGCATTAGCAGAATACTTTATGCTTGCTTTTCTGATCATTGAAAAATATTGGTGTGCATTTACTTAATTATGAGTGAAGTTAAGGATGATTCTATTTGTTGTTCTTTTTCTTTCAACTGCCTGTTAATATCCTTTACCTATTTTTGTATTGGGTAGTTGCACTTTTTTCTCTTAGTGTTGCTGAATGCAAGTTTATGTGCCCGATGCACAGTGAGGCCAAACAAATGGAAACGTTGGAGTTTGGAGCAGAGAAAAGTTTATTACAGGGCCGAGCAAGGAGAAAGTGTGGCTTGTGCTCAAAACCCCAAACTCCCAGATGGTTTTCTGGAAGAAGTTTTTATAGGCAAAATTAGGGGTGAGGGCTACAGGTGTGACTTTCTTCTGATTGGTTGGTGGTGAGGTAACAGGACAATGTTCTAGGACTTCGGTGCTCAGCCTGGAGTTACCATCCTCCACCTGGGTGGGGGCCTTATTTCCTACCGAAGAACTCAAAGATATATTTTTATGTGTATTCCTTGAAAAGGAGCTGGAACTCTGTTTTACTGCTGCACTATTGTTTGTTGATTGCTCCTCCTTTGTTTCTGCATTCCCTCACTTTTCTGATTAGCAACTATTTGAGTCTGCCCTTTGGTACCTTTGGAAGGTCTAGGAGGCTGAAGTCTTTTTCCTACAAACAAGAAACAGGGGACAAGGAAAGGCTTTTGTGTCCAAGAGGGCCCCGCAAGTTCATGCTCAATTTCATTAGTGATTTGTAAAACTCATTATAAATTAAAGAAATAAACTTTTGGCCTATTATGTGTTAACAAATATTTTCCTATTTTGTAGTTAAGTTTTGTAACTTTTGTGGACTAAGTTTTAATCTTTTTTATGGTTTGGGGGTTGTACATAACTTGAAAATTGCTTAGAAGCCTATTTCACATGTTGTCATTTGTTTTGTAAATTTATAAAGACAGCTAAATTTCAGCTCCAGACCACCCCAATAAAGTGAATAGCACAATAAAGCAAGTCACACAATTTTTTCCATTTCCCAGAGCATATAAAAGTTATATTTAGGGCTTCCCTGGTGGCGCAGTGGTTGAGAGTCCGCCTGTCGATGCAGGGGACACGGGTTCGTGCCCCGGTTCGGGAAGATCCCACATGGCGCTGAGCGGCTGGGCCCGTGAGCCATGGCTGCTGAGCCTGCGCGTCCGGAGCCTGTGCTCCGCAACGGGAGAGGCCACAACGGTGAGAGGCCCGCGTACCGCAAAAAAACAAACATAAAAAGTTATATTTACACTATGCTGTAACCTATTAAGTGTGCACTAGCATTATGTCTAAAAAATGTACATGCCTTAATTAAAAGATTTTATTGCTAAAAAATGCTAACCATCTTATGAACCTTCAGTGAGTTGTAATCTTCTTGCTGGTGGAGGGTCTTTTCTCAATGTTGGTAGCTGCTGACTGATCAGGATGGTAATTGCTGAAAGCTGGGGTGCTGTGACAATTCCTTAAAAATAACAATGTAGTTTGCCACATTGATGGAATCTTCCTTTTATGAATGAGTTCTCTGTAGCTTACAATGCTCTTTGACAGGATTTTATGCACAGTAAAACTTCTTTCAAAATTGGAGTCAATTCTTTCAAACCCTGCCACTGTTTTATCTACTAAGTTTATGTAATATTCTAAATTCTGTGTTGTCATTTCAACAGTCTTCACAGTATCCTTACCAGGAGTAGATTCTATCTCAAGAAACCATTTTCTTTGCTCATCCATAAGAAGCAATTCCTCATGCATGCAAGTTTTATCATGAGATTGCAGCAATTCAGTCACATCTTCAGGCTCCACTTCTAATTCTAATTCTCTTGCTATTTCTACCACATCTACAGTGACTTCCTCCACTGAAGTCTTTAATCCCTCAATGTCATCCACGAGGGTTGGAATCAACTTCCTCCAAACTCCTGTTAACATTGATATTTTGATCTCTCCCATGAATCATGAATGTTCTAAATGACGTCTAGAAAGGTGACTCCTTTCCAGAGGTTTTTTAATTTACTCAGATCCATCAGATGAATCACTATCTATGGCAGCTATAGCCTTATGAAATGTATTTCTTAAAGAATAAGTCTTGAAAGTTGAAATAACTCCTTGATCCATGGACTGCAGCATGGATGTTGTGTTAGTAGACATGAAAACAACTTGAATCTCATTGTACATCTTCATCAAATCTCTTGGGTGACCAGGTGCATGGTCTATAAGCAGTAATATTGTAACCAAGCAGGATCCTATGAGGGCTTCCCGGGACAGACCTCTCCCCCATATCCTCTACTTTAGCTCCTCTCTGAAGTACCTAGATAGTAGTATCTAAAGCACATTTCCTGGGTTGTTTTACAGATTCTAAAACCCCCACCAAATGGAAGGTGTTAACTACTTGATGACCCCCAGGCCCTCAGGCTTACTGGAGCCTAAGGATTGATGCTGTTAACCCTTGTGACACCACCCTGTTACCTCACCATCAACCAATCAGAGAATTGTACATGAGCTGATCACTTACCCTGAGACTCCCCTCCCTCAACTTGCCTTTAAAAATGCTTTGTTGAAATCCATGGGGAGTTCAGGCTTTTTGAGCATTAGCTGTCCTGGACTCCTTGTACGGTGCCTTACAATAAATGCTGCACTTTCCTTCACCCCAATCTGGTGTCAGTAGATTGGCTTTGCTGCATGCAGATGAGCAGACACAAATTTAGTTAGGTAACAATATTTTGAAAGAAATCTTTTTTTCTGAGTAGTAGTTCTCAAAAGTGGGCTTAAAATAGTCAGTAAACCATATTGTAAACAGATGTGTTGTCATCTAGGCTTTGTTGCTCCATTTATAGAGCACAGCCACAGTAGAGTTAGCATAATTCTTAAGGTCCCTAGGATTTTCAGAATGGTCGATGAGCACTGGCTTCCACTTAAAAGTCACAAGTGCATTAGCCCCTGACGGCAGTCAGCCTGTCCTTTGAAGCTTTGAAGCCAGGCATTGACTTCCCATCTCTGGCTATGAAAGTCCTGGATGGCATCTTCTTCCAGTATAAGGCTATTTCATCTACAATGAAAATCTGTTTTGTAGTGTAGCCAGGTCTTCTGGTTAACTTGCTGCAGCTTCTACATCAGCACTTGCTGCTTCACCTTGCACTTTGATGTTATAGAGACAGCTTCTAAATTTAAACCTCAGAACCAACCTCTGCTAGCTTCAAACTTTTCTTCTGCAGCTTCCTCACCTCTCTCAGCCTTTATGGAATTGAAGAGAGTTAGGGCCTTGCTCTGGATTAGGCTTTGGTTTAAGGGAATGTTATTATGGCTTATCTGATCTTCTATCCAGACCACTAAAACTTTCTCCAACTGGCAATAAGGCTGTTCTATTTCACACACAAAAAGATTTTAAAACCATGATTGGAAGACAGGAGAGGGGAGTAAGCTATTCCATGACTTCAAAAAATGGTTCTGATGTTACAAAAATGTTAAACACGTATTATATTTTTTGGGACACTTTTGGTTGCAAGCGCTAGAAACCCAAATCAAACTGGCATGAAATAGCTTAAGCTAGTTCTATAGAACCATCTAATAGAAACTCTAATGATGGATCCAGGGGCTCATTATCAGTCATCTACCACTGTAACCGAAAGTGGGGGCCAGAAGGCTGGTGGAAAGGAAAGTTTGCTTTATTTTGGATGACAACAAATGGGGTAGGGGTGGGGGAGGGGACGCCTGAGGCCGACTCCCCCCACCCCCACCACTGACTACTGACTATCAGTGGGCAAGAGTTTTATAGACAGAGAGAGGGAGCTACATGCAGAGACAGCACAGTCAGCTCTGACAGTCATCTTGAAATTGGTCATTGGTAGTCTGACCAGCGACATCTTGATTGTTTTAAGTACAATTCATCTTTAGTTCCAGGGTCAGTTTGTTCCCATTTCCTTGAGGCCAATTCTTAGAATTATGGCAGCTTATGTCATGGCTCTACTCTGGTCAATCATGTAGTTAACTTCTTCCATCTGGTGAGGGCTTCAGTATCTACAAGGCAGCTCACAGGGTATGGCTCAGAATATTACCTATAACAATCGAGAAGGAACTGAAGGTCCTTAACTATGCTTAATTACTAAATTATTAATTTTTAGTCTTGTTAGACTGTTTTCCTTTGTCTCTGCATTTTCTCACATCTCTGATTAAACTTACTCTTTGGCTGAAGTTTTTCCACAGACAAAAGGCAGGTGGAGGACGTAAGGGGCAAGGACCATAGGGTCCTGCTCTGTTTCACCACCAGCCAACACACATAGTAAATAAATATTTATTGAATGAAAATCAGAGCTCTTTCTCCAACTCTAGATTTTTTTTTCTCTTCGTACGTTAGCATTACTTCTCTTCCATTGGTGAAGGATTCCTCCATGCAGTAATAAAGATGCCATAAGCCATTCCTGACATTGTCCTTACAGCTTACAGTCACAGAAGAGGACTTCTGAAAGGGTTCAGAGTGTACCACCCTAAAATATGCCACTCTGGCCTATGGATTATTTTGAGCTGAAGGCAATTGAGAAAAAACAGAGACAAGAAAAACTCTCTGGCCTCCCCATCTGTACCACAAAGGGCAGAACAATCCTTAGTCATTGGAGATAACTCTAGACTCTTATCAGCCCTGGGATGGCACCAGAGGAATCTACATACTATACCTTACCAACTAGCCCTTATCTTCCATTAGTTTTCCCCATATATTTACCTTCCCACAGTTTGCTACC
This sequence comes from Aethalodelphis obliquidens, assembly GCF_003676395.1. Lineage (NCBI taxonomy): Eukaryota > Metazoa > Chordata > Mammalia > Artiodactyla > Delphinidae > Aethalodelphis > Aethalodelphis obliquidens. The sequence goes on from NW_020837948.1 coordinate 11,674,716, forward strand.
CTTAGAAGTCTAAAACCCTTTCCTTTGTCTTGTCACTTCTCTACAAATTTTTTTCTTTTGTTAAGAACATATATAAGCCCCACTTCTAAATACACCTCTGAGTTACTTATTCATCACTGAACTCTCCCGTGTGTATGTGCAATGCATGTGTTAATAAACTTCTGTATGTTTTTCTCTTGTTAATCTCTCTTTTGTCAGTTTAAACCCCGGCCATTGAACCTAAGATGGGTAGAGGATAAACATCTTTTGTCATTCACACTTCCCATTAACTGACAGAGACTTCTCGGGGGGGAGGTCTCCCGCCACGCTCTGGACTACCTTGAACTGGGTTGTGTGCGTAAGACTAGGACTGGCTGTGGATGGGTAGGGGTAAAGTCAGTCTTGCCAAGACCTCATAGCAGAGGAGACAATGATTCCCCAAAGGAATGGATGCTGGCAAACAAACTAAACAACTGCGTCATGAAATCCTTTGCATTACAACTATCTTGGTCTTAACTGACCTAAAACAAATAAACTGCTAGTTATTTCTGCAGCGAGAATGGTTTTATTTGGGATCAACAAAAGAATTGCAATTTGGAGTCTACCACTTTGGTGTGCCCTGAGCAAGTCCCCAACCACAAGGAGAGGAGAATTCTTTTAAGAGGGGAAAGGAAGTTGGGAGAGTTATAGTGAACAAAGAGTCCTTTGGAAGAATTGAGAGTTGGAAGTATAGTGACTTTTCATTGGCTGAGTTGTGACAGTCTCTCACTGGCTGAGCGCTTGCCAAGCAGGAAGAAGGAGTCCTGTTGGTCTCTGCTATCCTCTTAGGGCATGAGAGCTCCCCCTTCTGGCCTCCTGACTCTATTTTAATTAAGGTTTCTGTTTATTAATTTTCACAGTCTATCTATAGCAGTGCTTTTCAACTCATGCTGCAGGTTAGAATCACTTGCTGAGCTTTTTAAAAATAGAGATGCAGAGACTCTACCCTAGACCAATTAAATCAGAATTTCTTGGGTGAGAGTTGGTGGTGGAGAGGGGTGAAGCAGTGATATTATTTTTTAAACTCTTCAGATGACTTTAATGTGCCTTTTCAGTGTGGAACCACTAGATTATTGTGTAAATCACGGAGATAATATTCAAGACAGAAAAATAACAAGAATATTTATAGATAATTAATCTGTTGTCTCATGTGAATACTATAGTTACTTGTTATGAAAATTACTTAAAAGTTCATAGGCCATCATAACCTGTGATCCCAATTCAAGATTTAAAGAAAGAGGAGAATTCAGTGTTGGTTTGCACTCCTTAAGCCAGAGGTAAATATAACACATTTATAAGCTCTTAATCAACTTGATGAAGTTAGGTTAGCTACATTAACACATGAAAAACAGTCAACTTGTTCATGTGCTTTAAACCTACAGGAAATGGATTCATTAGCATCTCCTAGAGGAGAAATTGGCACATGCCATTTCCTCAGCAGTATAGGTGATAAATTGTGCTCTGCAAGGAATTCTTGAAAGATAGAAAAAGGTTCTATACTATCCTGTTTTCTCACTAGTTATAACTGCATTTTAGATGCTATCTCTTTCAAAAGCCAAAGCTACCCTTCCAGAAATACGAAGGATCAGACTTGTAATAATTCATTCAGGACTGTTATACGATAGCTTTATAAATTCAATTTGAAAAGGGCAGCAATCATTTCTGAGTTCTAATATCATATTGGTGGATAGAGTCTAATGTACTAATAGATGCTAATATTGTGCTAATCCAAAATGTCTTATGCTTACCCTTTGTAAATGGTATAACTGACCATTCTCTCTTTTAATGATGGAATAACTATACTTTTGTAAGCAGCAGCATGGCATAATGAAAAGTAGCTTTTAGGATCAGATATACCTGGAACTAAATTCTGCCTGCTATTTATCAACTGTGTCATCTTGGGCAGGTTAACTTCCTAGTGCCTTAGTATTCTCAAGAGTAAATAACAATAGGACCCATCTTGCAGTGTTGTAAAAATTAGAAATGGCAACTACTGTCTTTCTGCATTTTGCTTCAGAATTTTAAAAAATTGCACAGTTAAAAAATGAGTAAATGTATTCTCCTTATAAGAAAGTAAAACATTACAGGTAAGGAATTTAGTCTTTGATGACCCATACCCCTTCCCACCTTGCTAATGGTAACTAGTAATATCAGTTTAGTGCATAACGAGGGACTGAATATACAAATGAACAAGAGCCAGACCATGTATTTCAATAGAACTCTGACACACACTCTCTCTAGCACCCAGACTGGTAAGTCAAACCACAAGTTCGGCAGCAATTGGTCCAGCAGTGTCTGAGCTTGGTCGATGACTGTCAGCTTCCAACTCAGGACCAACTAGAGAGAGCAAAGTACGTTCCCTAAACCAATCACATAAGATACCCCTGCTTCAAGTGAGCCAGCCTCTAGCTTTCCATGCCAACAATTTCTGATCACAGAATACCTGAAGACTTCCCTTTTCCCACTATAATACTTCTTTTTACCACTCCCCTGCCTGTCTTTCAGCCTCTGCCAAATATCAGTGTTGGTGGCTGACTCCCTTGCTATAGCAAGCCCTGTATAAATATCCTTCCATCATTCTCATTTGTTTATTTCCACAATAGCTTTCCAGTCTTTTTATTATGCATTTACAGATGGATATTCATATGTACCCTTGGGAAATATATACTGCTTTATAGATTTTTTTTAATTGAAGTATAGCTGATTTACAATGCTGTGCCAATCTCTGCTGTACAGCAAAGTGACTCAGCTATATATATATATATATATATATATACACACACACACATTGGTTTTTTTATATTCTTTTCCATTATGGTTTATCCCAGGAGACTGGATACAGTTCCCTGTGCTATACAGTAGGACCTTATTGTTTATCCATTCTAAGTGTAATAGTTTGCATCTACCAACCCAAACTCCCAGTCAGTCCATCCCTCTCCCTTTCCCCCTTCCCCTTAGGAACCATAAGTCTGATCTCTATGTCTGTGAGTCTGTTTCTGTCTTGTAGATAGGTTCATTTGTGCCATATTTTAGATTCTGCATGTCAGTATATCATGTGGCACTTGTCTTTCTCTTTCTGACTTACTTCACCTAGTATGATAATCTCTAGTTGCATCCATGTTGCTGCAAATGACATTATTTCATTCCTTTTTATGGCTGAGTAGTATTCCATTGTATATCTGTACCACATCTTCTTTATCCATTCATCTGTCAATTGACATTTAGGTTGTGTCCATGTTTTTGGCTTTTGTGAATAGTGTTGCTATGAACATAGGGGTGCATGTATCATTTCAAATTAGAGTTTTCTCTGCATATATGCCCAGGAGTGGGATTGCTGGAGCATATGATTATTCTATTTTTAGTTTTCTGAGGAACCTCCATACTGTTTTCCATAGTGGCTGCACCAACTTACATTCCCACCAACAGTGTAGGCGGGTTCCCCTTTCTCCACACTCTCTCCAGCATTTGTTATTTGTAGACTTTTTAATAATGGCCATTCTGACTGGTGTGAGGTGGTACCTCATTGTAGTTTTAATTTGCATTTATCTAATAATTAGTGATTTTGAGCATCTTTCATGTGCCTACTGGCCATCTGTATGTCTTCTTTGGATGCTTTATGGATTTTTAAAAACAAAAATAGTGTCATATTGTACATATTGTTTTGTTATTTGATTTTTTTCTCAAAAATATCCTGGAAATCTCTCCATGTTCATCCCAATTGTTTCCACTGGAGGAAGGTAGTAATATTTATTCCAGCTTCTTGTAACACAGTTAGCTCTGCGGTGCTACCTACTCTAGTGCTTTGCAGGCTACTTGTTTTTCTGTGTCTATCACAAGAAGTTTCTTTCTGCCATTGCACCTCTATCCTACTTCCCTTTGACCCCCATCTCCAGATTACTCCTCCTTTAATCTTCATCCTCTGAGCTGCAGTTAATTCTCTGTGACCTGGCTAGCTGCCTTCCTTTATGGCTGTTCTAGGGCAGTTTCTTCACCTTTGCAAAGTTGGGGCATGTCTAGGGCTTCAGAGACATTGATCTCTGACTGCTCTAGGTCCTGTGTATTGTCTGCTCAATTTCCTCATTGTAACATATGACCAATGCAGTCTTACTCATGCTAGATTCTTTCACCTTGAGTCAGTTTTCCAATTGTATGTAAAGAATTTCTTCCAGTGAATTAAACATACCAACCTTAGAAACCAGTTTGTGAAGGAAGTAAAATAAAGTTAAATGCTTTGTTTACTTTGTTTTTACCCCAAAATTTGGGTAAACCTTGCAGTCATCCGAATAATGTCCCTCCTGGTAAATACCAATACATTCAGAATGAAGACATCAATGGTAGGGTCTTAGAAGAATTGTGTTTAAGCACTTGGAATGGTAGAACCTTTAGACCCAATATGAATAATTAAATGAATTGATAACTAGCATATATACTCTGGAGCAATATAGCCTTGTATTTAGATCTTGATTCCTCTGGTTCAGTGAACGCGGGCAAGTTTCCTAATTTCTATGAGTCTTAAGTTTCCTCATGTCTACAATGAAGATGAAATTACTTACATTGCAGGATTTGTCAGAGGAAAGCCTTTCTTCTACCCTCTTGGGTTCAATAACTGAGGATGTGTGAATTAAGCTGACAAAGAGAAAAGACAAGAGAAAAGACAGCTTTTAATCAACTATTTACGTGGGAGCACAAGGTAAAATGAGACTCTCCAAACAGTTAATAGGAATGGGCAGGGGGAGAAAAGGCTTCTATGGGAGGAACAAATGGGTTTTTAGGGGAACAAATGGGAAGTAAGAAAGATTGTGATAATGTTTGTTGATGCAGGTGCCGGTGGTCTTCTCCATCTTCTTTCTGGCCAGTAAAGCTCCCCTAGAGAGGGAATTTATGACATCATTACTCCCAGAAAGTTCTCCCTTTATTTTGGTAAGAGAAGCTCTGAAAAGGCTTCTTTCTGCATCTGTTGTTAAATATCGACTGTCTTATACACTAATATGTATAAAATGGATAACTAATAAGAACCTGCTGTATAAAAAAATAAAATAAAATTCAAACATAAATCTCAACTGTCTTTAGTTTAAAATTATCTTCTTACCAACTCTGGGGGTCTGAGTAGGTCTCAACAGGATGCTGTGAGAATAACTGAGGTTAATCTGGTGAAGCTCTTAGCACAGCATTCCAAATATACTTGCGGTTACTATCGATATTTGAAAATTAGTCTTTCTGCCTTGACACCAGTAGCAGATGAGAAACTTATGGGAAGATTGAACCGTTTAATAGATCTCAGCCAGTTTGCTTAATTCCTGAATCAGCATTTCTTATATAGTTATTCAATTACTGATTCATCCCTTTTTGCTCATATGCAATTAAACTCGCAACGTAACTTTTCCAAATCAATTTCTTCTTGAGTGTTAAACTTGCCTTAGAATTAATTGCAGTTGTCCTAAATAATTTGGGTGACTCAAGAAAATTAGTATCTGCTAAGATCTGTTCCTACCTTTTGTACCTTCTACCTGGCTTCCCATGGATGTTCTGGGTTGTCACTCAAGGTGGGGTTTTTTGAGGGTTTTTTTTTGTTTTTTTTTTTTTACCTATATCTTCTTCATTTTATTCGGCTTTTTCGCCCTCAAAGGAGAAACAGAAAAATGTTATCTTTGCTTTGGTAATCCTCTCATGTCATCGGTTGTTTTATAAATGCTTAGCATTTACAGTACCCTATGAGTTACTGGGAAAAATACACCTTATTAATAGACGTCATCTTTTTTGCCATTTGATAATGTTATAGACTTTCATAGAAGGTCTCAGGAGCTGGAGTAAGCAAAATCCTAGTAAGTTTAGGATAGGTCAGAAGATTTGGATATTAGGTTATATTACTTGCAGGAGGTATGTAACTTCTCTTCAAATTGGCTTGAACACATAAATTGCCAAAGTTCTCTTCTGCTGCCTCAACTCACCAGATAAATATTTGGTTTACTTTGCCTGGGAAAGCATTATCAATATAAAAATATGTTAGGTGCTCTCTACACAAATGCAATGGAGTATAAATAGGCTTATTAACTGACTACTTTAAATTGGTAATTGCTATTTTGTTTGTCAATAAAACTTTTATTTATTATTATGGTATTAAACAATTGGTATAAATAAATTAATAGGATTATTTACTAGTTTCTAAAAACATATACTGTATTTTGTTTATGAAAATGCATTTAAAAAAACTATAGTTGGTCATTTGACATGAAAGCATTATATCATTTTGCATTCAAAGTTGCCAAGATGAAAATATTTAATGCCATCCCCTGAAGGCTAGTAAGTTTACAGTTTGTTGGACCACCAGGGGGAGTGAATTCTAGAGCTAAGAACCCCTCAGTGATTCTACAGTAGACTTGAATAAAATAAAGTCAAGATCCATTTACAACAGCCTGACAAAATGCGTAAGAGAAAGCTAGTTTGGCAGCCTTGGGAAATTTGATTAGAAACAAACAATTTTAATATTTTCAATTAAATAAATCATTAACTTCTTTTAAAACCAGTTATGTTTGCATTTGATTATGTCTTTTTACACTAGAAAATTAGAATTTCATCTATGAAATGTCAGCATAGACTCAACTTCAGACTCAGTCTCTGTGGTTGTGGAATTTATTCCTGGTTTACTAGCAACTATTACAAAGCAAGGTCTTCTAAAAGACCTCTTTCTTAAGTTTTCTGTCTCCTAAGAAAGAAGCTGACCCCTAAAACGTCACTTAAAAGATTGCCAACTCAAATCAGGACATTATTTACAATAAAAAGGCAATAGTTCAGGTCTATAACCATAATTACTTGGGTAAATCAGGATAGGACACACTAATTTTTCTAAATTGCCAAGGTAATTGAGGGCTTTTTCAGTCAATTAGCCTGAATTTTCCTTTACTATACCATTCAGATGACTTGATAATTCAAACTTCATACTTCAGAATTTTAAGCCTTATTTTGAAAAAGTGGCATTTGTCACATTTTGAGATACATAACTTAAAACAGAGGTGCCTTATTGAAAACTGCTACAAACTAGTGATTGAAGCTATTTTGCATATATTTTTCCTTCTTGATGGGATCTTAAAGACATTGATTATTCTTAGTTTCTCATATTATGCTATTGACCATTCATCCCATAGCATATTATTTTCTCTAGCTAACAGATGGATAGTCTGAAAACATGTCCTCTTAACTGAACAACTTGGCCCTCTCAGGACTGACTGGGATAAAGCTGATTTTTCACAAGGTGGAGAGGTGAGGAAGAGGCCTGACTTCTCAATGACCGATGATCTGCGATCTTGGTACAGACGGTTTGATGAAAAAAACTGTTCAACATGGATTCTAGGTAAAGCAGTTAGCTGGCCTTGGAAGACAAACCAGAAGTAACACCTGCATGGCCTGTCCCTAAATAATGGTCCTCCTTACTGACCTGCCGTTCAAGGGGAGAGGCTGATACCAAGCCCCAGTAAAGGAGCCTCACACAGGCTGGACAGGATTCTTATTACTCTTGCGATATTGGAGCAGAATGAGAACCAGGACCGAGGAAGAAATTCAGCTAAACAAACCAGTGCTAGGGACTTAGGACCAAGGTTGAATTCTGTTATCACAGGCATCAACTAGTCATACATAACTGATTCTAATGGTACCATCATCCATCGCCCCCAGGCCTCCTGTGTCAGACCTATTACTTTTTTTTTAATCTCTCAACTCAAAGGATCTACGCTTTCCTTTCATAAAAAGCTTGACTGCATAGTAAAACTATAGCAAAAGTTATTGTCAAAAAACAAAAGCTGGTTTCATTTCCTTAAGGGAAAAAAAGAACTTGGTTTTACAAACATGGGACTCATCTCCATTCTTTGAAGAAGATTGGAAATATTTGTTTTATGTCCTGAGGGTACAAAGATGGGTTCTCTTCTCCAAAGATGTATCAGAATCTTCCTTTGAATACTAGTGTAGAAGGGAAAATATTCCATATTAAAAAAGGCTAATTGTTCATATCCATAATACGAATAACTGCTGGAAAACAAATTTTTCTGAAGGAAAGTACTGTGTAATTCCCAAACAAAATGAAAATAATGGGCTTGATTTCAATCTTCTGGCACAAGTATTAAAATGATAATTTTACTAATATAATCACCTTTTTTTAACATCTTTATTGGAGTATAATTGCTTTAAAATGTTGTGGTAGTTTCTGCTGTATAACAAAGTGAATCAGCTATATGCAAACATATATCCCCATTAAATTCCCTCTTGAGTCTCACTCCCACCCTCCCTATCCCACCCCTATAGGTGGTCACAAAGCACCGAGCTGATCTCCCTGTGCTATGCAGCTGCTTCTCACTAGCTATCTGTTTTACATTTGGTAGTGTATATATGTCAATGCTATTCTGTCACTTCGTCCCAGCTTACCCTTTCCCCTCCCCGTGTCCACAAGTCCATTCTCTATGTCTGAGTCTTTATACCTATCCTGCTCCCAGGTTCATCAGAACCACTTCTTTTTTTTTTTTTTCCTTAGATTCCATATATGTGTTAGCATATGGTATTTGTTTTTCTCCTTCTGACTTACTTCACTCTGTATGACAGACTCTGTCCATCACCCTCACTACAAATAACTCAATTTCATTTCTTTTTATGGCTGAGTAATATTCCATGGTATATATGTGCCACATCTTCATTATCCATTCATCTGTCGCTGAACACTTAGGCTGCTTCCATGTCCTGGCTATTGTAAATAAGGCTGCAATGAACATTGTGGTACATGACCCTTTTTGAATTATGGTTTTCTCATGGTATATGCCCAGTGGTGGGATTTCTGGGTCATATCGTAATTCTATTTTTAGTTTTTTAAGGAACCTCCATACTGTTCTCCATAGTGGCTGTATCAATTTACATTCCCACAAACAGTGCAAGAGGGTTCCCTTTTCTCCACACCCTCTCCAGCATTTATTGTTTGTAGATATTTTGATGATGGCCATTCTGACTGGTGTGAGGTGATACCTCATTGTAGTTTTGAGCTGCATTTCTGTAATGATTAATGATGTTGAGCATCCTTTCATGTGTTTGTTGGCAATCTGTATATCTTCTTTGGAGAAATGTCTATTTAGGTCTTCTGCCCATTTTTGGGTAAGGTTGTTTGTTTTCTTGATATTGAGCTGCATGAGCTGCTTGTATATTTTGGAGATTAATCCTTTGCCTGTTGCTTCATTTGCAAATATTTTCTCCCATTCTGAGGGTTGTCTTTTCGTCTTGTTTATGGTTTCCTTTCCTGTGCAAAAGCTTTGAGTTTCATTAGGTTTCATTAATTAATTAGGTTTCATTCATTAAGTTTCATTGTTTCATCTCATTTGTTTATTTTTGTTTTTATTTCCATTTTTCTTGGAGATGGGTCAAAAAGGATCTTGCTGTGATTTATGTCATAGAGTGTTCTGCCTATGTTTTCCTCTAAGAGTTTTATATTGTTTGGCCATATATTTAGTTCTTTAATCCATTTTGAGTTATTTTTGTGTATGGTGTTAGGCAGTGTTCTAATTTCATTCTTTTACATTTGGCTGTCCAGTTTTCCCAGTACCACTTATTGAAGAAGCTGTCTTTTCTCCACTGTATACCCTTGCCTCCTTTATCAAACATAAGGTGACTATATTTGCGTGGGTTTATCTCTGGGCTTTCTATCCTGTTCCATTGATCTATATTTCTGTTTTTGTGCCAGTACCATACTGTCTTGATTTCTGTAGCTTTGTAGTATATTCTGAAGTCTGGGAGCCTGATTTTTCCAGATCCCTTTTTCTTTCTCAAGAGTTCTTCGGCTATTCATGGTCTTTTGTGTTTCCGTACAAATTGTGAAATTTTTAGTTCTAGTTCTGTGAAAAATGCCATTGGTAGTTTGATAGGGATTGCATTGAATCTGTAGATTGCTTTGGGTAGTATAGTCTTTTTCACCATGTTGATTCTTCCAATCCAAGAACATGGTATATCTCTCCATCTGTTTGTCTTGTCTTTAATTTCTTTCATCAGTGTCTTATAGTTTTGTGCATACAGGTCTTTTGTCGCCTTAGGCAGGTTTATTCCTAGGTATTTTATTCTTTTTGTTGCAGTGGTAAGTGAGAGTGTTTCCTTAATTTCTCTTTCAGATTTTTCATCATTAGTGTATATAGCAAAGCAAGAGATTTCTGTGCATTAATTTTGTATCCTGCTACTTTACCAAATTCATTGATTAGCTCTAATAGTTTTCTGGTAGCATCTTTAGGATTCTGTATGTATTGTATCATGTCATCTGCAAACAGTGACAGCTTTACTTCTTCTTTTCCAATTTGGATTCCTTTTATTTCTTTTTCTTCTCTGATTGCTGTGGCTAAAACTTCCAAAACTATGTTGAATAACAGTGATGAGAGTCGGCAGCCTTGCTTTGTTCCTGATATTAGAGGAAATGGTTTCAGTTTTTCACCATTGAGGACAATGTTGGCTGTGGGTTTGTCATATATGGCCTTTATTATGTTGAGGTAGCTTCCCTCTATACCTACTTTCTGGAGAGTTTTTATCATAAATAGGTGTTGAATTTTGTTGAAAGCTTTTTCTGCATCTATTGAGATGATCATATGCTTTTTCTCCTTCAAGTTGTTAATATGGTGTATCACATTGATTGATTTGCATATATTGAAGAATCCTTGCATTCCTGGGATAAAATCCACTTGATCATCGTGTATGATCCTTTTAATGTGCTATTGGATTCTGTTTGCTAGTATTTTGTTGAGGATTTTTGCATCTATGCTCATCAGTGATACTGGCCTGTAGTGTTCTTTTTTTGTGACATCTTTGTCTGGTTTTGGTATCAGGGTGATGGTGGCCTCAGAATGAGTTTGGGAGTGTTCCTCCCTCTGCTATATTTTGGAAGAGTTTGAGAAGGATAGGCGTTAGCTCTTCTCTAAATATTTGACAGAATTTGACTGTGAAGCCATCTGGTCCTGGGCTTTTGTTTATTGGAAAATTTTTAATCATGGTTTTAATTTCAGTGCTTGTGATTGGTCTGTTCATATTTTCTATTTCTTCCTGGTTCAGTCTCAGAAAGTTGTGCTTCTCTAAGAATTTGTCCATTTCTTCCAAGTTATCCATTTTACTGGCATACAGTTGCTCCTAGTAATCTCTCATTAAACTTTGTATTTCTGCATTGTCAGTTGTTACTTCTCCTTTTTCATTTCTAATTCTATTGATTTGAGTCTTCTCCCTTTTTTTCCTGATCAGTCTGGCTAATGGTTTATCAATTTTTTTTATCTTCTCAAAGAACCAGCTTTTAGTTTTATTGATCTTTGCTATTGATTCCTTAATTTCTTTTTCATTTACTTCTGATCTGATCTTTATGATTTCTTTCCTTCTGCTAACTTTGGGGTTTTTTTGTTCTTCTTTCTCTAATTGCTTTAGGTGTAAGTTTAGGTTGTTTATTTGAGATGTTTCTTGTTTCTTGAGGTAGGATTGTATTGCTATAAACTTCCCTCTTAGAACTGCTTTTGCTGCATCCCATGGGTTTTGCATAGTGTTTTCATTGTCATTTGTTTCTAGGAATTTTTTAATTTCTTCTCTGATTTCTTCAGTGATCTCTTGGTTTATTTAGTAGCGTATTGTTTACCCTCCATGTGTTCATTTTGTTTTACATTTTTTTCTTGTAACTGATATCTAGTCCCATAGCATTGTGCTCAGAAAAGATACATGATAAGATTTCAATTTTCTTAAATTTACCGAGGCTTGATTTGTGCCCCAAGATATGATCTATCCTGGAGAATGTTCCATGAGCACTTGAGAAGAAAGTGTATTCTGTTGTTTTTGGATGGAAAGACCTATAAATATCAATTAAGCCCATTTGGTCTAAGTTGTCATTTAAAGCCTTTGTTTCCTTATTTATTTTCATTTTAGATGATCTGTCCATTGGTGAAAGTGGGTTGTTAAAGTTCCCTACTATTATTGTGCTACTGTCAATTTCCCCTTTATGGCTGTTAGTATTTGCCTTATGTAGTGAGGTGCTCCTGTGTTGGGTGCATAAGTATTTACAATTGTCATATCTCCTTCTTGGATTGATCCCTTGATCATTATGTAGTGTCCTTCTTTGTCTCTTGTAATAGTCTTTATTTTAAAGAGTGTTTTGTCTGTCTTATCAGTTCTTCTGCCTCAGTTTTTCTGCTATTGATTCCTTCTAGAGAATTTTAAATTTCATTTATTGTGCTGTTCATCATTGTTTGTTTGCTCTTTAGTTCTTCTAGGTCCTTGTTAAATGTTTCTTGTATTTTCTCCATTCTATGTCCAAGATTTTGGATCATCTTTACTATCATTACTCTGAATTCTTTTTCAGGTAGACTGCCTATTTTCTCTTCATTTGTTTGGTATGGTGGGATTTTACCTTGCTCCTTTATCTGCTCTGTATTTTTCTGTCTTCTCATTTTGTTTAACCTACTGTGTTTGGGGTCTCCTTTTTTTTTTTTTTGCGGTACATGGGCCTCTCACTGTTGTGGCCTCTCCAGTTGCAGAGCACAGGCTCCGGACGCACAGGCTCAGCTGCCATGGATCATGGGCCCAGCCGCTCCACAGTATTTGGGATCCTCCCAGACAGGGGCACAAACCCGCGTCCCCTGCATCGGCAGGCGGACTCTCAACCACTGCACCACCAGGGAAGCCCCTGGGGTCTCCTTTTTGCAGATTGCAGGTTCGTAGTTCCCATTGTTTTGGGTATCTGCCCCCAATGGATGAAGTAGGTTCAGTGGGTTGTGTAGACTTCCTGGTGGTGGGGACTGGTGGCTGTGTTCTTGTGGGTGGAGCTGGATCTTGTCTTTCTGGTGGGCAGGGCCACGTCTGATGATGTGTTTTGGGGTATCTGTGCACTTAGTATGATTTTAGGCAGCCTCTCTGCTAATGGGTGTGGTTGTGTTCCTGTCTTGCTAGTTGTTTGGCATGGGGCATCCAGCACTGGAGCTTGTTGGCCGTTGGGTGGAGCTGGGTTGTAGCATTGAGATGGAGATCTCTGGGAGAGCTCTCGCCAATTGATATTACATGGGGCTGGGAGGACTTCGGTGGTCCAATGTCCTGAGCTTGGCTCTCCCACCTCAGAGGCTCAGGCCCGACATCAGGCTGGAGCATCAAGACCCTGTCAGCCCGCAAGGCTCAGAAGAAAAGGGAGAAAAAAGAAAGAAAAAAATAATTTTAAAATAAATAATTATAATTTAAAAAAAGAAGAGAGCAACCAAACCAATAAACAAAGCCACCAATGATAACAAGTGTTAAAAACAAAACTAAGATAAACATAAAAATCAGAAAGAAATCAGTCGCAGACAGCAAACGCCAAGTCTACAGTTGCTCCCAAAGTCCACTACCTCAATTTTGGGATGATTCATTGTCTATTCAGGTATTCCACAGATGCGGGATACATCAGTTTGATTGTGGGGATTTAATCCACTGCTCCTGAGGCTGCATGAAGAAATTTCCCTTTCTCTTCTTTGTTCACATAGCTCCTGGGGTTCAGCTTTGGTTTGGGCCCCGCCTCTGCGTGTAGGTCTCCCTCAGGCATCTTTTAGGAGGTCTGAAGTCTGCCAGGGTTCAGTAGGTGTTCTGTAGGAGTTATTCTACATGTAGATGTATTTTTGATGTATTTGTAGGGAGGAAGGTGATCTCCACGTCTTACTCCTCTGCCATCTTGAAGATCCCCCAATATAGTCACCTTTTATCATATGTGAAAATGAGTCACTGATACGATAAATCAGTCTTTGTCTTACTCCTCTGATTGAAGTGATATGAAGGAATGTTGAGAACTTGACACCATCACCGTATGTGCTTCAAATGATACCACACTCCTGATTTTCAACAACCAGGTAAGTATGGATTTTTCTTCCCTGTGCCACCAAATTCCATTCCTAATAAACACCCAAACTTATCATCTTGTGGTGAACCTATGGAAACTCTATTTACGTTGGTGAATGTCCCTTTATGATCAGAAAGAGTTAATGTGACTAAACCTTCTAAATGTCTCACTTAACAGCGGACACTCTGGGGAACTGGACTTATTAATGTATTTTTTTTTTTGGTTTAGTTTTTAATGAGACTCAGGAACTGCCCCCCCAAACATTTTTATTAACCCATAATATGTGTCAGCCCTTGGGGTAGATACCATGGAGAGTAAAACATAATCCTGATGACGGGAAAACATGGAGTCTACTGGAATAGAGATTCTTGAATTTTTTTAACCTTCTATTTGTTCCCATGAAAGCATTTTCTAGAGGACTCCACCACAGAAGCACTAGACATCCATAAGAGATTAATAGTGTTTCTCTTTGAGTGCTATGATTACAGGTGCTTTTATGTTTCTAAGTTTTTTGTTTGTTTATTTTGCAGAGAGTATAGTTAATTTTTTATAAGTAGAACAATAAACACTAGGTTTTGAAGCGATTAAAACTAGGTTTTGAAGTGAAGTAGTCCCCCTTATCCATGGCAGGTATGGCCCATATGTCCCCAGTGGATGCCTGAAACCACAGGTAGTGCTGCACCCCACCTATACTACTAGGTTTTTTCCTGTACATCCATACCTATGATAAAGTTTAATTTCTAAATTAGGCACAGCAAGAGAATATCTGAATTGTCAGCATTGTCTTGCTCTTTGGGGTCATTATTAAGTAAAATAAGGGTTACTAGGACACAATACTGCTACCCAGAGGGCTACTAAATGACTAATGGGTGGGATGTATAGAAAAAGGGTGGTTCACATCCCAGGCACAACGGAGAAGGATGGCACGAGATTTCATCATGCTACGCTGAACGGCGCACAATTTAAAATGTATACATTATATATTTCTGGAATTTTCCATTTAATATTTTTGGACCACGGTTGCCTGCAGGTAACTGAAACTGTGAGAAGCAAAAGTGGATAAGGGGGGACTACTGTAGTGCTTTTTCACAACAACCTCGATGAATATTTGTTAAGTGAATGAATACATTTTTCAAATTCTTGAATTTTTCTCCCTTAAAAACGTTAAGGACATTTATTTCAGGTCAGAAGAACTCCTCAGACTTCCTCTAGGAGAGGTATTCTGCTAACTTGTCTTCAACATTTGAAAACCACTGACAAGTAAGTAAAGGGCTTGATAAATTCTATGGATGTTATATTGTACCCAGAGGCTAAAAAGGTGAATTTGTCTTCTCACTTTTCATTTTTAGAACATTTTAGAAATAAACTCTATTTATGTAGGACATAAACATAGTTTGAGATCATTATAACAGCTAAAGTCTTCCAACCCATCTTGATGGACTAGATTAGAGAATGCAAAAAATATCTGTCTAAGCTGTAGGATGTAAAAATAAGAAAATGTGATGAAAACTAACCTTAAGTTACTAGGTTAGTTACTTAAGTTACTAGGCTAGTTGGCTGGAATGTGAAGGATAATGAGTCCAGCATTCCAACTTTAGACAGCCCACTCCCTTTGTATATTTCTTTAGCCAGAGGCTATGTTGCTAAATTAGCCAGACTTCCTACATAGATGTTCTATGGTCTTAAGGAAACCAGATAATAGGAGCACAGTGATATCATGAAAAAACCAATTCGAAATACAAACTTTAAAAACTCTGTGTGTGTGTGTGGGGGGGGGGGGGAGGGGGTACTTTGGCATCAATATTGGTGGAAGAGCCTGGAAGTAGCAGTAGTATTTGTTGGTAAAATTCCCTACTGATTGGGTATATGCCACCGAGACATTTAGAGTCCTGTTGAAGAGACAAGAGACATACACATGGCAAATTAAATAATAAGATACATCATATGCCTTTTATAAGCCACTCATTTCCCTCTGTGCCACATCTTATAGGTCTTGGACAAAAGACCTATAACTGGACAAAACTCATGTAAGCTCCTGCCGGTTACCTACTACTTCCTGCCCAGAGCTTCTCGAAGGCCAGTAGAAATGCATAGTCTCATGCATGTACAATCAGGAAGTACAGGGGAGTTATTGCCAGCAGAGCCATCTTTAATCAATGGGGGACAGGATCTTATAAATAAATATTTCCTCCTTTCATCTCCCAGTGGATTTCCAGAGATGCATTTCATAAGGCTCACTAGAAGATCCTGGTGAGACCTGGCATCAGTTACTCACAGTGGGGGCCAATTCAATAAGGCATCTTTGGACTGGCTCTCCCTCCTTCTTTGTCCCACTCCCTCAGCCTCTTAATCATGCTTCTTGGGATCACTGCCCACATAAACTGCTAATATGCAAGCCTATCTTAGCTTTTCTTTTGAGAGACCCAATGTCAGACACCAGGCAGGGAGAAATCAATGTGATGATAAGGCCATGGCCTAAGAAAGGTAATTGTAAACTGAAATCGAGAGATGGATTTCAGAGACTCTATGAAAGAATTGTTAGAACTCAGTAATAAAATAATGAAGAATGAGAATAGTGACCTTAGAGAGCGAGATGATGAGTTCTATTCTAGATGAGGTCATAATTTAATGGTAATACCCAGCTGGCAGTTGGGACTAGGATTTAGGAATCAAATTGAGAGTTGAAAACTTGAGAGTGAATAAGTTCTCTAAAAGAAGACTTTTGAAGAGATAACCAATGGCTCTAGACTGAATTTCAGATAATGATCAGATTTCAGGAGTCAAGAGGAAAAAGAAAAAACTAATAAAAAATGGAAACATAGGGGCTTCCCTGGTGGCACAGTGGTTGAGAGTCCGCCTGCCGATGCAGGAGACACGGGTTCGTGCCCCCATCCGGGAAGATCCCACATGCCGCGTAGCGGCTGGGCCCGTGAGCCATGGCCGCTGAGCCTGCGCATCCGGAGCCTGTGCTCCGCAACGGGAGAGGCCACAACAGTGAGAGGCCCGCGTATAAAAAAAAAAAAAAAAAAAAAAAAAAAAAGAAACATAGGAAAATAGGAGTTTAGGGCTATGTATAATGGTGGGAGGGGACATATAGTTCAATTCTACCATCAGATCAGGGATCAGACTGAAGAGGCTCAAGATGAAAATAGGTAATACACAGTGAAGAGATGGAGACAGTGATGGAGAGGGCTTACTGCACACATGATGTAGGTGGAGATAGTTCGTTCCTGACACACAAGCTTGCTATTGTGAACTGAAGGAGAGAGGTTAGAAGCTTGTAAATCTGAGCAATTTTTTTCAGAATTTAATAAATGGATAAAAGGTAGTGGAGAGAACTTACATATAAAATATATCCTGAGCTTATTTTATTTCTAAATAAACTTTATTGAAATTAGTCATCAGTTACTTAAAAATTGAGATTTATCTTGCTCTCACACTTTCTTGCCTTTTTATTCTTAAGAACACTCATTTAAAAAAAAAAGCATACTCATAAGCACTTTCTCTAAGATGTTGGTCTACAGAATGGCATTATTGAAAAGTACCTCTCTTCCAGAAAATATTGGAAGAATTCCACTTACATAAATATTGCATAACTCAGTGCCTACTTTTACATACCCATATTTGCCGTAAGCTAATCCTAGTTTCCAAAGAAAGGCTTTTGCACTGTTGAACAGCATTTCTGAAATACTGCCAACTGCATCTTGTGATTAAAGTTCTCTGGTATAAAACAGGTTAGAAAGGGTGAGATGCCGTGCAGGTATTTAGAGAGAGAGTTTGACTTTGATGTTTTATATTTGAATGAATCATGGTTTAGTTAATCTGTTTCTGCAAAAATATTTTCAATATGCAATCTGATCATTTTCTACTTTTCCATTGAATGTTTTCTTTTCGGTGATTTTCAACCATCTGCTTTAAATATAAATGACAGTATATCACTGTGTGCTTAGATTTTAGCATACTTCATCCCTCCAGGGTATGTTTATTATCTGTTGGAATTATACTTTGAATTAAATAGTTATTGAATGAGTGAGATTACAGACAGTGGCTAGTTGCCCACAGAGAATAAGTGAGCCTTACAAACCACATATTGTTTATCCAATTAGTTGTGATAAACCTCTTGCTTATCTATACAATATAACTATGACAATCAAACTGTAATGCACTTGCAGGAGGTTTTTTGTTTTTGTTTTTCTTGTTTCACATTCTTATGACCATGGTATTATTTCAATTGATATTAGACTACTGCTGAGCTCTCACTCTTTTTAAACTTTTACAGCTTTTAGTTTTGCTTAACTTGTGGACTGACAAACATTCCACATGTTATTTTAATTCTTCTTTTGGTGTAAAACTTTCTTCTCAATGCACAAGAAATGCAAATTCCTTTTTTTTGTTTTTGTTTCTTGTGGTACGCGGGCCTCTCACTGTTGTGGCCTACTCCCGTTGTGGAGCACAGGCTCTGGACGCGCAGGCTCAGTGGCCATGGCTCACGGGCTCAGCCGCTCCGCGGCATGTGGGATCTTCCCGGACTGGGGCACGAACCCGTGTCCCCTGCATCTGCAGGCAGACTTTCAACCGCTGCGCCACCAGGGAAGTCCGCAAATTCCTTTTTGATAATGAGATTTTTAAAAAGGAGGGGAAATAAAAATTTTGCAATTCTACCAGAGAGAACCACTACTGACATTTTAGTTTATACAATGTCATAATTTCTCGTATGTCTATAGAAACAAAAATGTGATTAAATATGATATAACCTTCCCAAACTTACTTTTTTCATTAGCATGTATCATAAACACATAATCTTATCCTAATATTACCCTACAACATGATTTATATTGGGTACGTTATAGAGGTACTAATCTGTTTCTGTTAAATGTTTAGTGTTTTTTTAAAAAAATTTCTTCCAGTTTTATTGGGACATAATTGACATGTAGCACTGTATAAGTTTAAGGTGTACAGCATAATGATTTGACTTACATACACCATGAAATGATTATCACGGAAAGTTTAGTGAACATCCATCATCTCATATAGATACAACATTAATGAAATAGGAAAATCTTTTTTTCCTTGTGATGAGAAATCTTCAGATTTACTCTTTTAACAACTTTCATATGTAACATACAGCAGCATTAATTATATTTACCATCTTGTACATTACATCCCTAGTACTTATTTATTTTATAACTGGAATTTGACTACCTTCAACCAATTATCCCCCCACACCCTGCCTCTGATAACCACAAATCTGGTCTCTTTTTCTTTTTTTAAAACTTTTCTTGGGGTATAGTTGATTACAATGTTGTGTTAGTTTCTGCTGTGTTTAGTGTTTTCAATGCTGTGATCAACAGCTGTGTAGTTAAATCTTTCCTGATTTCCTTAATTAATCCTTAGAATATATCACATTATTTCTGTATTAGAACTTTTATTTTCAAGTAACAGAAACCCACCTGAGTTAACAAAAAAGAGGAATATATTAGACGAACACCAGGGGTATTTTGAGGAACCTAAGGATGAGGATGGAGCTGGAAATATTCTCTTGACTCCTATGTATACTGGTCTCTGTACTTCTGATTCATTACCTCTCTCTCAGCCAACAGTCTTTTGCTGCTTCATGTTACATGGCCACAGACAGCAGCCAAGTTTATATGTCACAGATTCATCCATCCTGAGAAAAACTAAATCGATCCCAATCCTTTCTCATCTCCCCACCCCATTCACAATTCCAGATTTCCAGGATTAGCAGATGTTCACGTTGGCACAATCAACTTGGGCCAAAGGGTGTTGTTTGGTGAACTTGGTTGCCAAGAGTCACCCAATAACCATATAAATGGTGGGGAGGAAAAGAGGGACTGGGGAGATGATCTATAAATACCGTCACTCATCACACACATTTTTATTTTGAGATATTCATTGTAATAAATTGGCATTGTTAAACCAGCAAAAGAAAGTAAATTCTTTTTTCTTTCTTTAATAAGAATAGCTTTTTCCAAGACTGAATTCATTTTATCCGACAGTGGACAGCAACACCTTTACATATTTTTCAGCTTATACTTCTACAAAGGAGATACCATCCTCTACAATCTAGTTTGACTCAAATGAAAAATTATCTATTGTCAAAATCATAATAAGAATAAGAAAATTCTAGTTTGGAATTAACAAATACACACTACTATATATAAAAAAGATAAACATCAAGCACCTACTACATAGCACAGGGAACTATATTCAGTATCTTCTAATAACCTACATATATATGTGTAACTACATATATGTACATGTATAACTGAATCACTTTGCCGTATACCTGAAATTAACACAGCATTGTAAATCAACTATACTTCAATTTAAAAAAAATTAGAAAAAAAAAAGAAAATTCTGTGATGGAAAAACAATCTTAAAATTTGTCAACTCTTCTCTTTTAGACCTAAGTATAAAATAATGTTTCTTACGTAATGAATTTTATGGTTATTATAAGAAAAGTACATCTAGTATTTAAGAATAGAACATTAATATTTATAAAGAAAAACCATGACCAACTTAAAGTAAATCTAAATTTTCTACAGACTTTCATTATGCAATTAGAAAAACATTTCCACAGGTGAGTGAAATCTTCCAGTCAAGCATGTTGAAATCTTTTGGAGAAGAAGGAAATAATAGGATAGAAGGCATGAGGTGAACAGAATTTCACCAGTTCTATGTTATCTAGAAAAGGCTATAATGTTATATAAGTCTGGGATTTCTACATGTTTCTCAGTTCTCTTATTCTCTACTTTATTTACCTATTGCTGAGTAATAAATTACCCCCAAATTTAGTTTATTTAAAACAACAAGCACTTATTATCCAACACAGTTTCTGACACTCAGGAATCCAGGAGGAGCTTAGCCAGGCGGTTGTGGCTCAGGGTCCCTCGTGAAGTTGCAGTTAAGCTGTCAGCTGGGGCTGCAGTCATCTGAAGGCTTGCCTTAACTGGGGGATCTGCTTGTAAGCTCACTCATGTGGCCATTAGCAGGAGGCCTCCTTTCCTCACTACAAGGTCCTCTCTGTAGGGCTCATGACACAGCAGCTCATTTCCTCCAGAGCAAATTACCTGAGAGAGTTGGTAGGGAGGGGGACATAGAAGCTACACTGTCTTTTATGACTTAGCCTTGGAAGTGACAAACCATCACTTCTGCCATATGCTACTGGTCATGTAGAACAACTCTAACATTAAGGGGCTTGGGGGCGGGGGATTATGTGAATACCAGGAAGTGGGAATCACTGGGGATCATCTTGTAGGCTGGCTAACACATACACCATTCTCAGATCTTAAAAATTGCCCTCACAACTTGATTTATATTTACATCTCTAGATCTGATTCCCTTCTACTTTTTTCTTGGTACTCACTATAATGCTACAAATGAATTGTAATTTTACGGTTTGTATGTGGAGACTTTCTTCCAGTAGTCAAAAGTTTAGGGCTTGGGTTTCTTACATTTTTACCAATGATCTAAATTCTGAATTATACATATTATACTTAATTTAAAAAATAGGTTGATTAAATGTTTCTCTCTTTTTAGGCTATTATTCATTTATTAATTTATTCAGCAAATAATTATTGAGTTCAGTGTATTGTGTTTTTTAAAGTTTTCCGATATATCACCCTGTGTTCTAGCCTCCTCTTTTATTTATTTATTTTTATAAATTTATTTATTTTATTTATTCATTTTTGGCTGCGTTGGGTCTCTGTTGCTGCGTGCGGGCCCTCTCTAGCTGTGGCTAGCGAGGGCTACTCTTTGTTGTGGGCTTCTCATTGCAGTGGCTTCTCTGGTTGCGGAGCACTGGCTCTAGGTGCGTGGGCTTCAGTAGTTGTGGCACGTGGGCCCAGTAGTTATGGCTCACAGGCTCTAGAGCACAGGCTCAGTAGTTGTGGTGAACAGGCTTAGTTGCTCCGCGGCATGTGGTATCTTCCCGGACCAGGGATCGAACCTGTGTCCCCTGCATTGGCAGGTGGATTCTTAACCACTGCGCCACCAGGAAAGCCCTAGCCTCCTCTTGTAAAACAGCTTATTGAGATATATTTCACATATCATCCCATTCACTTGTTTAAAGTATAAAGTCCCCTATTTTTTTTTGGCCACGTGGCTTGCAGGATCTTACTTCCCCAACCAGGGATTAAACCCGTGCCCCCTGCAGTGGAAGCTCAGAGTCCTAACCACTGGACTGCCAGGGAATTCCCCAAAGACCCCTACTTTTAAACTGTATTTTTCAAGACAAATGGCCTGACAATATCTAAAATTGAGCAGTCAAAGATATTTGGCCACTCTATATGTACTTAAATAAGAAGGTCCTTCTCTAAGACTCCATGATCTTCTACCAGAGCAAACTTGAAGAACAGATGTCTTATTTATTCTTCCTGTGACTGCTCTGCAGAATTCTGGAGACTTAGAGGGGTGTTAAATATATAGCAAACAGGACCAAACAAGTAACCTCAGTGACCTGAAGACCTGTTTACCAGGATAAGTCCTCCAATCACAGCTCTATTATTTCCCCCAAAGAACAGATAAACAGACCAAGTCCCAAGTGACTGTAAAAGACTATGTTTACCAAATTATCAGCACACACCCAAATGCTGTTGCTCCAGATAATCTGGTCTTAATGAATGGAAATTGTCTTAACTAAGGATATTTCAAAAAGTAAAAGATGTTTTCACATGCTCTTCAAAAGCTGTCACACAAGCATAAAACAGAGTAGGTGTTGATCTTAACTGAAATGTAGCATATAGTCTTTTGTTTCCCTCCTCTGGAATAATTTTTAGTTATTTAGAAAAAATTATGCAACTCGTACATGTACTCTGCTGAAAATAGAAAATACTCAAAAGCAAAAGTACAAAAAAGAATTCATAAGCACCCTTAATCCTATTATCCAGAGATAGTCTGTGCTGGTTTGCTGTGTATTCTTTCAAAAAACAAATTTGGGGAGCATATATTTATATAAATTTTAACTGGTATATTGCAAGCTTTGACAGTCTGAAATTGAAAACTGGGCTTGCATTAATATCTAATACTCACATTGTTTCTAATTGTTGTGCAGTCAGTCTGTCGTGATCTCCAGGAGGTATCCACCACCATCTTTCCTCCCTGCTCTGGCTCCCCTGAGTCCATGTCCACTGACTAAAACGGCCCTGAAGGAACCTCACCATCACCCTGCCCGTTTGAAGGGACCTTCCGTCTCACAGTGCTTAGAAGGCTGCCAACTATCTCATGGACCTCAAAGCAGCATTGCCATGTCCATGGCTTGGGAGAAAACAGCTCTTTCAGCTTCTCAGGGCTCAGCTCTAAATTTCCTGTCAGCAAGACTACAAACAGATACACATATTTATCCTTATCTGTAAGAACAAGTGACATTTTTTAGGAGAGTGAGATCTCAAACCATATATATAAAACAAAACAGTTCTCTCAAACAATAGTACCTGTCATACAGTTAGCACTGTATGCATGTAAGCTAAGAACACTTAGCTTCCCCATGTAGGCAGCCTCCTATGTGAACCTCTAAAACATTCAAGGTTGGGGGGCTCACCAACTCAAACACCTTCTATTCGAATGAGGGATCAGCTTAATACTTACATAACTAAATGGCCTATTCAGGATTATCAGATCAAAGAAG
Organism: Aethalodelphis obliquidens; assembly: GCF_003676395.1. Taxonomy (NCBI): domain Eukaryota; kingdom Metazoa; phylum Chordata; class Mammalia; order Artiodactyla; family Delphinidae; genus Aethalodelphis; species Aethalodelphis obliquidens. The sequence goes on from NW_020837948.1 coordinate 11,698,217, forward strand.
CAATCTGCCCTAAAAGTAGATTCAATACTGCAAAACAAACAAACCATAAAAAGCAGCTCACTGTATTGACAGTTTTGTAAGGTTTTCATCTCCATCCAGGTTTCAGCTGGCCAGGTTTCAGTACAGATATGAGTTCAAGGTCCTTGTTCCTTGATTAGTAATCTCAGCTCGTACGCCAATTCCTCTGAGGAGGGTCTTAACTATGGGTGTGAGTGGCAAAGGGGGTTTCATATTCATGCTTCAGGCATATGTATACTTTCAAATGGTTGCAATGAGAATATAGTCATATATTAGTTATATAATTCAGAAAAAATACTGCCAATATCACAACCAACAAAATAAAAGTAGAAACCTGGCCACAAATACATTGAAGCCTTCACCGTGGATCTCATGGTACATCTATTTCTAGCTCACTGTTGTGTAATGGTGGCAGCAGCATGATCCGGTGGAAAGATTAGCTCAGGAGTCAGTGCGCCTTGCCCTGTAACAACTGTGCGATCCTTGAGCATGTCATTCAGTTTCCTTATCCATCCTGTTATGGAATGCTGATGTCTCTTGGAACTCCACCATTCTAGAGGGTGTATGACTCTGGCTTGAATGCTCTGGTTGTAAGAAATGTCACATTCTTTTCTTTCCCAAATAAAATTGAATCTTGATTTCTCTTTTACCGTGTTGAGGGAAAATTCAATGTCGATCGTTTTTTCAGACTTCTTTTCCCCTGCTATAGGATTCTGCCAGAGTCCCAGGTACATTGTGCAGCCCACCCATCTAGGAGTAAACCCCTGGTCTTCGACACTAAGCAGTGTGAACATGTTGCTTGTCCAGTTCTCCAAGGCCTTGTGTGGCAGTACCTCAGCTTCTTTTACCCTTAGTGTGACCATGAGGATCCTTAACAACCCTCCAAGATAATCCTCTTAAAATGTATTGCTACCTCTCCTATACCAGTCATTTGTCTGTTTGCTTTCTGCTCTGTTCCTGCTGGTATTCTTTGCTCTTTTAATATTCTAGAGAGCTGAAAGTCTGCAAGTTACATTTCCCAGGGTCCCTTGCCATCAGGGTTCTGATTGGGGCTGCTAATGGGAGGCACTAGCAGGGTACTGGAAGTCAGGAAGTAAGGAAAAGATAATCATTCTGTGGCTTCCAGTTTCTGACAGTATCTCAGGCAGCAATGATGGTAGTGACTACAGTGACAGGGTTGCCAAAGTTCCATCCCCAGTTGGGATGGCACCTTACAAACACATCCAGAACTCACTATCAGCAGAGTGGCAGGTATAGGCTTGTGAACCGCAGCCTAGGAACACTGGCAGTTTCTAGTCTTTGGGTATCATCCTTCTTGCTTGTCATCCTCCACCTCCCTCCTTCCCTGTTTTCTCTCTTTTAGTGCTTTTATAAGCAATTGGATTAAATTTCCTCTAACTGGAATATCTAACTTGGGTTTTGGTTTCTTGACTAGATACTGATTAACAAACCCTGTATCTCCCCTACCTAGTATCCTTGAGGCATCCTATCACAAGATCTGGTTACCTCTCGTGGGACCCTGCGTAAGAGTAAGATGTTGTCCCTGCTAGTCTCAGATCCCATCAAACCCTAGTTAGTTAAAATTCTTTGGGTTGTAAATGACAGAAACTCAAGTGAGGAAACAAGACAAATTGGAAAATTTATTATAAGTGTGAGCCATAGAACCTCAGTGCTGGGAAGTGTCTAGGCCTCCAAAACCATGGGTGGAAGCACTGTAGGTAACTATCAGTTAGCTAATGCTGTACAGCAAACAAAGACTCAGTGGTGTATAATAACAGTAAAAAACTTAGTGGTTTATAATAATAATCATTTATTATTTTTCATGAGTCTGTGGGTTGGTTGGGTAGACTGGGCTTGCATGATCTCATCTGGGTTTCTTCATGTCTCTTTGGTCAGCTTGTGTATCCTTTAGGGACTGGCTTCTTAAAATGACCTTGGTTAGGGCACTATAGTCATGCTCCTTATCCTTCCAGCAAGTGAGCCAAGCGTGTTCTCAGGGAGTGGATGGATCAAAGAGAAAAAGGGTAAACATGCAAGGCTTTTTGTAATCTATGCTTGAAACTGGCACTCTCTGACTTTCACCAAGTCACAAGGCCAGCCCAGATTCAAGAGATGAGATACTAAGCTCTGCCTGTTGATGGGAAGAGCTGTAAAGTCATATTGTGAAGGGAGGGACATATAGGAAGGGGAGTGAAGAATTGGAATCAGGTTTGCAATCTACCCACTACAGTAAAACCAGGAAGTCAGCTCTGCTTTTCTGTGAAGGTTTGCTTTATTTTTCATTCGCACACCAGTTTTTTTCCTTTACCTGGTCCATGTGGTAGAAAATGACCGTTGCTACCAGCTTTCTCATTTATGTGTTCACTATTCAAGAAGACAACCAGGCTACAACTGGAACCTCAACCAACGCTATATATCCTGGAAAAGATCTCAGGGGCTCATCTTGAGTCAGGTGTTCACCCATGGATCAGTAAATTTTGGTCTAGAAGACAGAGTCAATGGGTGTTCCCATTATAGCCATATGGATGGAAGGAGAATAGACAGTAGTTATCAGATCAGGAAGCAACAACCCAAATGTTATCTAAATGAGCCACAAAACATAAATTGTTCCAAGACATCTTCAATTTTGTTTTTAAGAGAAATGTCTTTTTGAAAGTATGACTTATGTCATGAACAAAGGAGGAAGACGGGTTAGTGTGGAGATCAAGAGGATGGGTTCTAGAGTTAGACTGCCTGGGTAGGTATCTCCCATCTGCCACATCATAACTGTGTGACCTTGGGCAAATTCTTGACCTCTTTGTGGTCCAGTTACCTTAAAAGTTAGACTGGAAAGAAAATGATTCCTACCTTATAAATTATTAGAAGAAGAATTTAATTAGAGAATGCATACTATACATACAACACTGTCCATACCTAGTATATGCTTGATAAACACTAGCTATTGATACTGTTATTACCACTAAAGAAAAAGTGTTGAATGCTGAGGATAAAAATTCATTAGCATAGCACTTGTGATTTCTATAACCCTCATTGTCAGGTATATCTGCTAGGTGCTGCTAGAGTTCCCTAGTTTGAAATTAAATTAAACTCATCACAGGGCATCCTCACTGGAAATTCCAGATTTGTGTTTACCATTCTGACGATTAGTCATCTTTTCAAGGCCTTCCTTCAAGTTTCTGTGCATGTTTATTAAAGACACAAAGAGTTAAGCCAAAAGTATACAAAGTCCAGGAATGTCAAAATGGCAGTGATGAAACTGTGAACCCATCAGAAAGATGGGGATCAGAGAGTGACTCTGCTTGAGGCTATAGTAAGTCAGAAAATCATATAGTTTTGAAGAAAATAAATTCTTTCTTATCCAGTTTTCCCCCAACTCCTACATAAAGCCCAGAAACCTAGAACTGTTAGTGATTGTATATCCAATAGTTCTGGCCAAAAAGGAAAAAGAAAAACATTTAAATATTGAAAGATTTAATACAGATAATGTTAATAATACTATGTAGAATGCAAGTAGGTAGGAATTCGGAGGACACCAAATCCGAACCTTATTTTAGCAAAGATAGGAAGAGCTATCTGCTTTTTTCTTTTAATTTTTATTTATTTTTCTTTTAATTTTTAATGTAATATAATTTTTTGAAGATTAGATAGCATTCAATGAACTCAGTTTAAAAGTATGTGCAAGATGTTATGAAAATAGCTTCTTCTGTTTTATATGCCACACCTACATTCTTCGTGCATATTCACATAGGAAGCAGCTAAGACTGAAAGCAGGCAATTCTTTTATAATCTTATCAAAAATAGAAGCCAATAGTTGTAATGACTCACTTGTTTCCTTCTGTTTTCAATCCTTATCTTGGGACCACAGATTGCATTACAGTTCATAAGTAATTGTACATCTTTTGTGAAGCACCTTGAAATGTTCTGGCATGACAATAAACTGGCCGTGTTTTAGAATTCCCAAACAAAGCTAAGTTTTGTGGCTGAGTCCTGTCCCTTTAATGAACACTTAATATTATTTTAAGAACTGCAGCAAGTCACTAGAAAAAAAGATCAGAGCCAAGCCCTTAATACATAAAATAAATCAATTTTTATAAGAGATTTCCCCAGAGCGAAATCTATGTAATTACTTTCTTCACTTCTAAAATATGCAATAAGCTTATCTCATTGTAAATTCTAGGTAACATGATGATTAGAGAGTTTGTTCTTCTGTATTGTCCTTGATTCCAATTTATATTTTCTCTGCAGAAGTACATTTGAGTATCTTGAAAACTATGAATAATGTTAGTTTGGTTGAGGGTCCAACCGATATTAAAGAAATTCCTATGGCAGAAACTAGGCACAACTCATTTGATTATTAATACAAAGTTAAAATGTGTGGTGTGGAGTGTGGAAGAGACTGTTAGTTGTTCCCTCAAATCCATTTTCCACTTATTCTCTATTAATAAAGCCCCTGGTATTTATCTGCGTACATGGCTGCCCCAAATCAAGGCTGCATTTCTTACCCTCCCTTGCAGCTGGTTATGGCCAGGTAATTCAGTTCTGGACAATGGGATCTAAGAGGCAGTTATGTATGACTGCCTATAGACATTCATGTGAGCGAGAAATACACCACTATTACCCCCATCCCACCACCCACCTGCTCTCATTGGATAAAGGGATAGTGAGAGGTGACAAGAAAGAGAGTTCTTTGTCATTAGGTACAAATGACTCTGAGAAGGAACTATACCTCAGGCTGTAATCAGAATAACAGACCAGAGCCTTCACCAGGATACAGTTTCAATAGAAACAACATATTTATAAGCCATCCTTAACAATACAAAACATTTGTTTGTGAGCTGGTAATTACTTTTCTATTGGAGGTTATCACATATTATAGTCCCCACCAATAGTTCTACCTCTGTTGAAGGTGGAAAATGAGAATTGGGCTCAAATCATGGGAAGAGAGATTTGCACCATAAAAAAAAAATTTAGAGAAGAATTTAAAGATACTAAAGGTAATGAAAAGTGAAAAAAACCTAAGTAGAAGATCTTAATTCTGTTTATATTTGAAATAGGATAAAGAGCTGCATTTTGTTTTCTAGTTTTTCCAAGTCTCTTTTTGCTATAGACTTATATGATTCTCCTAAATATTGCATCTCTTTCTTTTTTTTTTTTTTTTTTTTTGCCACGTAGTGTGGCATGTGGATTCTTAGTTCCCTGACCAGGGATCGAACCCATGTCCCCTACAGTGGCAGTGTGGAGTCTTAACCACTGGACCGCCAGGTAAGTCCTATTTCATCTATTTAAAATTATAGAAGCCCTTTTCAGAAAAAAGTATAGTTTATCCTTTATTCTTTTTTTCTGTCTAATAGGCATTACTTGGAAAAATCTACATTTGACTGCAGATGTGAATAATTCTTAGGGAAACTAAAACAAACAAACAAAACCCCACTAGCTTACATTTTTATTTTTGTCATGGATACCTTAGGTAGTCAGGTAAATATATATTTAATCATATCAAAGCATCCAGTTAAACTATAATTTCTAAGCCATTTTACATGTCATAAATAGGACAAAGATATCCTCATTGCATATTGTAACTATTTTGTTTAGAGCATCAGGTAAGATTGCTGTAATTATAGTTTTCTTTATCAAATTTAGAAGGCTATCAACCATAACACACATTTATTCTACCAGTCATTTTAATCAAGTCTGAAACCCACAGGGCAACCATCACTGTATTAGTGGTCATATATGCCCTGGGGACAAAAATGCCTAAACAATTCTTCATTCTCTGGGACATGAGAAAAGAAACAAATGTGAGACAATCTGTGCTTCCTTTTGGTGGTCTATGCAAATTCTTGGCCCTTGGTCATCTCTTTTCCCTAAAAGAAAAAAAGAGTAATTGATGAATTTATGCTACTTCTACTACTCCTACAATAACAGCAAAACTGATCCTAATTTTTCTCTTTTTGCCTGAAAAATCTCCCAGAATAGCCATATTTCTTTAAATACAACTTATATGTAGGCAGCTAAATCTAGAGTTTTTCCCTAAGTTTTACAAATACATTGTCAAGATACGGTAACTATACCAGTATATGTTTCCTCTTTTCTATCTTCTCTTTAATTTTGACTATAGTCTACTTATATTGAACATTGACCAGGATGAAACATAACATTATCAATGGAACATTCTGCCCATATCTTAGCATTATGGTATCTATTTAATTTTTAAAATTATTTTTTTTCTGGTAAAGTGTGATACAATGGAAAGTAAGGTAGACCAGGAATTAAGAGAACTAGATTCACTTTTTGCGTTGGATCTTGATGTGCAGTGTGAACTTGGGTACCCAGGGTGTTAGTGGGCATCATTACTTCACCTCTACCATGAAGGGAATTAGACTAAAAGGTCCCTAAATTTTTTCTCTAAATTACAATATGCTAAAGTCATGATTTGAACAAAAGTTTAAAAATACCTATTTATTTACCTGGTATACTCAACTTAAGTAAATTTTCCTGGTTTTTGCTTTAAAAACTATAAACTTTAGCCATAATAGCACTTATGGGGCAATTTTAATGGGAATTTGAAGTAGATCCTTTATTGATGTTTTAAAAAAAATACTAACTATCCATGTTTTCTCTCTGAAATGAGTGGATTATATATGATTATTTTATACTTCATGAGCATTTAAATATAGGACCTCCAACTGCAAGTTATACTTGGAGTAAATTAAATAATGAGCAAGTCTGCAAATTTATTATTAAAATCATATTTTTTGTTTTGTTTTTTGTTTTTTCAAACTCTAAGTGTATATTTTCTAAATTAACTGATGCTTAAACTTTTGGAGAAGAAATTTGGAATTGTCGGAATCTTTATTCAGACTATCAGAAACTATAGAAATAAAAGCATTCCAAGGATGAACCGGATTTCATCGTAATTCAGTTTGTGCATTAGCCATTCCCATAGCCCAGAGTGTTACTTTTCTCATCCCGAACCCATTAATTTATATTCTTAGAACGCCCTCCTCTTCTTATTCCCACTATTAAATCTCTTCTTCCCCTCCCCTTCTCGGCCACCTACTCTGCCTCCATACTATTGATTACTGGTGCAGCTCACTTTGACCTTTCCTCACCCAGCTGTGGACCAGGCACTGAGACATCTCAAGGGAATGCAAAATCCCGGGGCTCATGGGATCAGTGCAGTCCGTCTATCTTCCACACCTTTTCTTTCTTGGTTGCTTTTAGCCACAGAGCATTCATCCTTTGTCTTTGGAAGGTGTTGCTGTTTGTTTATGTTGTATAATAAATTTAGTTAGCATCTGCAGTTTCAAATTATTACAGATTTCACATGAATGAAATCATCGGTTCACATGGATTCCCCCTTGACCTTCAAATAAGAGCTAACCTAAATCAGAATTATGCATGGGAAAGCTTATAATTCACTGAATTTACCTCAGGACTTTTATTGCCACTTTTAAAAATTCTCAGCTGGTTTATAGTGACTTTACAATGCTGCGGAGAAATGCCAAATAATTTGGAAGATATAGTAGTTTCATCAGCTGCTGAATGAATACAGATAAGGAAAAAAAGAACTGAAATATAAGAAGCACCTGGTTTATATTCAAACTACAAGTGCTTCAGACTGACTACCTAACAGTTGTCTTCACTTTTCTGAGGAAAATCATTAAAATGTAGGATTCGTTTCCTGACGTTAGCGGACTGATAAGGACATCGGAAAGAGGTAACCTTTAGGTAACCAAAGGCTGTGGAAGGTTAAAAATCAAGGGCATTCTGAGTCATGCTTAGCTTGAAATTATAAGCTGGGCAACGATGAGTACTCTAGAATAAACTAAAAATCTTTGTAATGTTGAGAAAGGAAGACAAGAAAGGAAAGTTAGGTGAGCAGAAAAGCCAAGAAAAGCCAAAAGTGCAGACAAAACGTTATTCAAAAGCATGCCCTCTGAATCAACACTGACTGGCTGTGTTTTGTTTATATAATTCCCGGATGTATTTGAAAAGTATATACTTTCCATTGGTAAATATCATGTTTTGTGTGTGGCATTCATTCATAGTTAGAAACAGTGTCATGTTACATTCATCTGTTCTTGGCAAGGAAGCTGGAGAGAAGTCAAATTTTGAGGGCTTTTCTTAAAAACGGTGCTGAATCCATCCATAAAGAAGAGAATGTAGATGTTGAAAAGATATGGTGTTAACCTGCTAATTTCTAGACTTGCTTGTAAATTACATTCTCTTTGTTAGCAAATACATCAATTTTAAGTCAGATAGATTTTTGCCATAGTGCAGCTGTGTTCTGCTAGTGAATAAAAATTATTTAATAACCTGCCACCAAATTCTTTAACCAATTCATCATCTGGGATTAAAGTTCTAAATGTTCATTCTATTGCTGAGTGGGTTTTCTCCAATTTAACTGAGAAATTTTACAGACAACAGACAAGGTTTTCCTAGCTTTAGAAGTGCATCAATGCATCCATACTAAAATTCCTTGCTTCTATTGAATTATTCATACTACTGTCATCCAATTAAGAATTCTGTCTTCATTTGGTTAAGGCAGTTCGTTTTTATGTCACATGAAAATGGGTAAAAAGGCATTTGCTTAATAAATGAATGATGCTGGATTATTTTATCTTTAAGGTCCTTTGTAACATAAATTCTATGATAGAATGTTAATATTTTCTAAAAAATAGAAATTTAAGAATTTTATTATTCACATATTAAATGACATTATTCACACCCACATAGAAATCTTTTCTTTAAAACATCATTTAAAGTTGTGAGTTTCTGGTATATGTTTAACAGAATGCAAGTCTTCCTAGGAAATAAAATTTTGAACTATTTTCTGCTTTCAGAACTTAAATATTAGTTGGAATACCCCTCTTTTTTGAATTTTATTTTGTGACTTAAAAATAATATATGTCACCATAGCCACATGGGTAGATTCCAAAGCAAAAAAGTGGGGTATTTTGACAACGCTTGGGAACTCTGTAAATTAGTGGAGAAGGTGTGATCATCAGTGGGAGACAGCATGCAAATCCGCATCCAGATATCAAGAGAAAATTCTTTTATGTTTTCACTGAGTTCCATACACTGAGACCATCCCTGTGAACTGCCTAATCTCGAATTCTATACGTGTTTTAAGTGGAAAGAGTCAAGCCTTATGTGTTAAATTTGTATTATAGCTGCCTTAACAAATTACCACAAATGTAGTAGTTTAAAACAATATAAATTTATGTTTATTTATTAAGCCAGACACCGGTCTCACTGCGCTAAAATAAAGGTGTTGACAGTGCTGAGTTTCTCTCTGGCAACTCTAAGGAAGAATCCATTTCCTTGCTATTTCTAGCTTCTCAGGACTACATGCATTCCTTGGCTCCTGGCCCCTTCCACCATCTTCAAAGCCAGCAACTGTGTTGAGTCCTTCTCATGCTGCCATCTCTCTGGTTCTGTGCAGCAAGGAAAGGTTCTCTAGTTTTAAAGACTCATGTGATTAGTTTGTGTCCACCTAATAATCCAGGAAAATTTCCCCATTTCAAGATCCTTAAATTTAATCCCATCTGCAGAGTCCCTTTTGCCAAGTAAGGAAATATATTCACCGATTCTGGGGACTAGGGCATGGACATATTTGGGGGAGGGAGTTCATTATTCTGCCTACCATACCTTGGTAGACATTCATTTGCTAATGCTTTTATTCCTCTCCTCTCCCTGTCTGTACTGATAATCATGAACATTCTGTCTTCTCTTCATGCCCTTCTTTCAGGAATTTCATTTACTCTCAAGCATTTGACACCTTACGTTTAATGGGGATGATTTTTTATTACTGACACATAATGAATTCAGTATTTTGTGCTTTAATTTCAATTAATCTGAAGTCAGTAATCTACTGTTACTTATTTTCATTTATATGACATGTAAATCAGTTATTAAACAGGCAAAATTTGGGAATTCCCTGGCGGTGCAGTGGTTAGGACTCTGTGCTTTCACTGCTGAGGGCCAGGGTTCAATCCCTGGTCTGGGAAACTAAGATCCCATAAGCTGCACGGCGTGGCCAAACCAAACCAAACAAAACAAAACTAAAAAAAGGAAAAAACAACAGGCAAAGTTTTAGCTGATTTAGTAGGTTGTAACAACTATGTATAAACTATTGTTATTTTATAAGCTAAAATATTGATGTAAATAAATGAGGAATTTTCATCTAGAATGCCTTCTCTGACTGGTTAAAGGATTGATTTTCTGTTAGAGACAAGCTGCTTTTCAGAGTTACTACTCACTTGAGTCTCTGATTGGCTGTATAAAAATATGGATTAAATTTAAACTATATTACAGGGATGGGACTTCCTTGGTGGTCCAGTGGTTAAGAATCTGCCTTCCAATGCAGGGGACGTGGGTTCCATCCCTGGCTGGGGAACTAAGATCCCGCATGCCACAACTACTGAGCCTGCATGCCACAGCTAGAGAGAAGCCCATGAGCCAAAACAAAAATCCTGAGGGCCACAACTAAGACCGGATGCAGCCAGATAAATAAATAACAAATAAATAAATATTTTTAAAAACCTGTATTACAGGGATAGGAGTGAAGGGTAGAGAAGGGAAGGAGATTAGTAGCTTGGATTAGGTTATTACCTTTATTAGTGGTATTTGTCAAATACTCCTGTTTCATGGCCCATTGATTTCAAGTCGCTAAACCACTCACTTTAGAACTAGTGTTGCCAGGTAAAATTCAGCACACCCAATTAAATTTGAATTTTAAATAAACAATGGATGACTTTTTAGTATAACTATGTCCCATGGAATGTTTGTGACATGAGACCAAAAGAACAGTTGTTTATCTGTATTTCAAATTTAACTAAGTATTTCATAGTTGTACTTGCTAAATATGGAAACTCTATTTGGAACTAAAATTTGCACCAAAAATATAGTTGATTTTTCGACAAAGGTCAGGTTAAATTTGTCTTTGCTTGTTCCTGATAAATTTCTAACAAATACACTCGAATTAAGGATGGGGTGATAATGCCATATAACGATTAGGGAAACAAGTTGAGTGTCAATAGTTGTTCCTCTTCTTTTCTGCTAGGAATTCTATGGAAAATGAGAAGTTTCCTAACCTCTGCATTTTAGTTTTTCATTTTGAAACACAGGCCACCTAATTCAGAAGCATTTGTAAGTTTATAAAAGACAGGGCAGACCAATTTTGGAATATAAATTTAAATATGGATGAGATTAGTAAATGCAGAAAAGAACAGGGATATCATTTTATAACATTCCCATAACTTTATTTTCAACAAAACCAGTTTTAAAGTTGCCATAGATCAAATACCCACATCACCACCAGCTCTAAAGTAGCTGTACTTTCTCAGTTTTTGTTATAGTTGGGATTTTTGATGTTTCAGATATCACTTGAAACAAAGGGATAACTGACTGGTTGCTTAGATCCTTGGATTGTACAGAATGTTAGTTAACTTGGGACTTTTTGCCATGGGGCTCTCGCCGCTCCATTGCTGGACCTCTGGGATCAAGTTTCTTTCTTCACTTTAGCTTTGCCATCAACCCTAATGCTTTTTACATCTTCATTAGTAAACCTTAGGCTCATTCTAAATCTCTGAGTCTCTGTAACCTTGTACATCTTCATCTTCACCGCATAGTTTCCACAAGTGGGCATGGCGTTACCCTAGATTTTCTGTCATGAATTTTCCAGAGACTTTGAATAGAGTCATTTCTCCTTTAGGACCACATTCTCATAGCTCTGCATCCTCTGTAGGCAGCTATTATCATTTCTCTCAGTGAAGTCTTCCTTGGCCCTCTTGACCTTGCTCTCTGCCTGACTTCTATTCTGACTGTTCCAACACTGTAGATTACCTTCCACCTTGAGCTTTCCATGACCTGGACCTCAATTTCATGACCTTACAGACCTCCTTCTCCTTTTTTAAAAAAAATTGAAGTATAGTTGATTTACAATGTTTCAGGTGTACAGCAAAGTGATTCAGTTATATATATATATATATATATATATATATATATATATATATTCTTTTTCAGATTTTTTTATATTATAGGTTATTACAAGATATTGAATATAGTTCCCTGTGCTATACAGTAAGTCCTTGTTATTTATCTCTTTTATACATAGTAGTGTGTATCTGTTAACCCCAAATTCCTAATTTATCCCTTCCCCCTTTCCCCTTTGGTAACTATATGTTTGTTTTCTGTGTCTGTGAGTCTATTTCTGTTTTGTAAATAAGTTCATTTGTATCATATTTAGTTTTATTAATTAATTAATTTATTTTTTATATTTTGGGCCGCACCCATGTGGGATCTTAGTTCCCTGATCAGGGATTGAACCTGTGCACCCTGCAGTGGAAGGGTGGAGTCTTAACCATGGAACCTCCAGGGAAGTCCCTGTATCATATTTTAGATTCTACATATAAATGATATCATATGATATTTGTCTTTCTCTGTCTGACTTACTTCACTTAGTATGATAATCTCTAGGTCCATCCATGTTGTTGCAAATGGCATTATTTCATTCATTTTTATGGCTGAGTAATATTCCATTGTATAT